>NC_089598.1:332131-664262 GCF_019320115.1 Miscanthus floridulus
TCCTCCTTGCCAACCTCCGTCGCCAAAAGGCACCAAAGGTGATGAATGCGAGAAGGTTGACATAAGATGAGTAGGGCGGTGACCGGTGAGCACAGCAAATGAATGGGTATGCATGGTTGTCATGGCTAGGAAAGATGCTCAGCTGGCGGATCCCACGCATCAATAGGTGCAACGGCCACGGTCGGTTAAGATGCTCGGTACTTGTTTCTCTATGTTGATGAGCGGTAGTGGCTTAGTATAAGCAATAGAAGGAGTGGAGGCGACATATGGAGGCAAAGGAGTAGGGGCTCTGGGTGCCTACTCCTTAACTGATCATCTTAATTAACGATCTCAAATAAAAACCTCAGAACTAGAAAGTTGTAGATCTCATCGAACGCTACAATTGTCCATATACAAAGTACATTTATCCGATATCATATAAGAAATATATATTTTTCTAAGGCGACAAGTTTGGTACACGATTAATATATTGCCGAAACATTATAATATTTTTTGAGCATCTTAACGATCTTAAATGAAAAACTTCAAAACTAGAAACGTTGTAGATCTCATCAAGCACTACAAGTTTTATAATCAAAGCATCTTTATCCGATACCATATAAAAAAATATTTTCTAATTTGACAAGCTTTGTACACGATTGATATAGAGCTGAAACTTTATATTATTTTTTATCATCTTAACGACCTCAAATGACAAAGTGATAATTAGAAAGTTATAGATCTCATCAAGGCTACAATTTTCATATAAAAATCATCTTCATTCGAGGTCATAAGAAAAAGATACGATTTTTCTAAGATTAAGCCTAGCTGCTGACGTGTGGGTCCCATCTGTGTACATGTAAAGCGCTGAGTCAGCATGCCACGTCAGCTATCGGGTTGGGTAAATACCTTTTGAAACTAGATAAGACCCGAACTAACTTCAGGACCCAAATATGCATTTCGAGACTTTGGGGCCTATATGACACCTACGTGCAACTTCAGGGAGCTATGGTGAATTTCACTAAATAGGATTCTACAAATAGGTGCATATATATATATATATATATATATATATATATATATATATATATATATATATATATATATATATATATATATATAATTAATATTAGTCGTGATTTATCAACCAGCTAACTACCATCTGACCTAGGCAAGACGTATGGCATTGAGGAACTAGAAAAGGAATAATGCTTGCGGTGGGTGACGTGACAAGCAAGACACTCTAGATGGACGCTCTTGTATGTATATACTCTATGCGCGTGTTCAGTTTCTACCCCAAATTCCAAAAAAGTGCTACAGTAACCATCACATCGAATCTTGCGATACATGCATGGAGCATTAAATATAGACGAAAAAAAACTAATTGCACAGTTTGGTTGGAAATTGCGAGACGAACGTTTTGAGCCTAATTAGTCCATGATTGAATACTATTTGCCAAATAAAAATGAAAATGCTACAGTAGCCAAATTTCCAACTTTCACCCAACTAAACACGCGCTATATATAGTACTAGTAGTGTAGTTTTAGCGTGTGGCGAGCATATGACAAATGGCATGACGACGACGTTACCGAATTTTTTATTTTTTAGTCTTTTTTTGAAAAAAAATCATAAATATATCACTGGATGTATGATTTCAAAATCTGGACCCTTAGCTCAGCGTCATCGTTGGTGGCGCCGAGCTTACACGTCTCGGCGCCATAGAGTCTGGCGTCTAGGTCGGGGCCACGTTGACGGCATGGACGCTGACATGGTAGCAAGCTCGGCGCCGTGGATCTTGGCGTTGAGCTTGGCGTCGAGATCCACGGCGCCGAGCTTGTGTTTTAACCCAGCGTCCAACCTTCCTGCCCGAGCCTTCTTCCTCTTCTTTCTTCTCCCTCTCAGGTTTTTTCTCTCCCCACTTCGTCCTACCTCACGAATCGGCATATTGGACCTTAGAAACTTTGATTTGATCCATAGATCTTCGAGAGCAAGGTATCCTCGCTTCCTCCTAGTTTTTTTTTCAAATCGATTCGATATATATTAGTCAGATTTTTCAACTTAAGAATCGTCATTACTTAGGGTTTCATGCAATTTTAATATTTATATTATACAACCGTAGGATGCCAAGACGTGGAAAAGCTACCAAACCAAGGTAACCTCAGCGCACGTTGTTATATTATGGGTTTATTGTTGTGGATCAAATGGGAAACCCTAGGTGTAGGGTTTAATGTTAATTGCTTTCGATTTCTTAAAACGAAAATGGCTAAATTGTAGTTATGGCCGGATGACCGGAACTGCCTTCGACCCATTGCCTCTGCCTAGTAGGTGTTCCAGTGCCCATGTGCTTTTACGGTGATCCTTACAAGGTAGCCAAGTCCGATGAAGAGGACACGTATAGGCAGAGGTATTGGATGTGTTCTAATTTTGCGTTTGAGCCTACACTTCGTCAGCGCCGCATTAACAAGATGGATCAGGGAATTGATGTTGTGTAATACTTATTTTGTGTCATATGACATCTTGTATGATTTTTTTTGTTTTGTAACAATTGCATTTGTTGCAGACTCCTCTACCGCTCTATGATTTTGAGCAGTGGATCAACACTGAGATCAAGCCTGAAGACACGGAATGGATGCAGAAACTAGTTGTGGTGGGAGGCAGAGGACAAGGAGATGATAGAGAAGAGATGTGGAGAGGAGGCTACAAAAAAGGAGCATAAGGAAGAGGAGGAAAGGAGGCGTGTTGCTACGTACAGGGAGGAGAGGGAGAAGAAGCTTGAGCGTGCACGCCGAGCGAAAGCAGTGATGGAGAAGAATCTCGATACCCTGAGAAAGGGAAAGTGGCCTCGTTGCACTCAGTAGTCTCCATTACTTGCTAGTTCTATGGTTTATTCATGAACACTGTTGTCTACTATTATACTTTTCATTGTGTTGTCATGTAATGCACTTTAAGTATGGGTATGCTTAGGTCATGTACTGCGTTATTTAGTTTGTCAGCACGTACTTCTAGTATTATTGTATTGTTTAATGTGTCATAGTATTGGACTTTTTATTATGTAGTTGTTTTCATTATTTATGGTCATAATATTCAGTTTAATATTGCGGACATAGTGAAATATGATCACGTGCTGCAAACAAAACCTAACGAAGTAGGGCATTATATAATTCAACACATAAAACACATAAAATGGCATGTGAGAACATGTGCCGAACTAGGGTACAGATGTCCTAACTCTACCTAACATGCCTTAGGTAATTGAAGCGAACAATAAGCATAAGAAATGGCATGTGAGAACATATACCAGACAAGGGTACATAGTTCATTTGACTAAACCTAACATGCCTTAGGTAATTAAACCAAACAACAAACATATGGATGTGCCATGTGAATAAGATAGGGTCATCCTAGTAGTATGGCCACATAGCAAATTGTGTTGCACCTTCTCCACAGTGGCCTCCCATTGTTGGTGGTGGTGGTGGCGGGGGTGACGGCAGAGGCCTCTTGTTTTTGTGATTAGGGCAGGTGCAATGTGGATCATTGCAGAGTGCCTCCTGTGAACTTGCACCATTGTTGTTGTCATCATCTTTGTCTTCATTGTACCCGTTGCTAACTTCCCTTTGTAGATCAAAGATTTGGTCCTATAGGTAGTAGATGTACTGCTGATGTGGATAAATTGGTCGAGAATCGACCCACCTAGTGAACCCATAGTTTTCTTCGGACTCGGAAGACTACAATAAGTATGTCCTGTGAGTTATAAGGGTATTCAAGAAACATATTTAACAAATAAAATGTAATAGCAATTACCCATGCTCGAGGGCATTTGAAGAAGTGACGACCTCCGTCGATCGCCTCGGTGAACATCTGCACTAAGCAGTCCTCACCATGTATGCATTTTGGCCAATCTTCCTTCCTGTTATTGTATCCTCTGAGAGGGCACTCTTTAGTGAAATCACTCTTGCTCTCGGGGGGAAATTGATATACTGGTTCCTCAAAGAAACTAGGCCCAAGAGACCCCTTCCACACAATGGGAGTTCCCTTCGTCCCCCCCTTTCCTCTCCCACTCCCAAAACCTTTTCCTCTAGATGACCCTCCTACTCCAATGAATCTAAATACTAGTTTGGTTTTCCTTTTGGTTAGCAATGCATCCTAGAACGCATATATATAGGCGGAGGCAGGTTTGCTAGCCGTTGAATTATGTTGTAAATGCTCCTGGAAAGTCTACTTAGAATCACTGAAAAGCCTACATCGTAGGACACTAGAGAGCCTAGATTCCATGACTGAAAAGTCTATTCGATTTCTGAATTGAATCACTATTTCGAAGGACACTAAAAAGTCTATTCGACGGTGACATGACAAATCACTTTAAAGGCTATTTTCCCTAGATTCCATGACTAAAAAGCCTATTCGATTTTAGACTTCAGTCACTATTTTGAACCAGAAAACTGATGCCGCTGATTAATACGTACTGTAGGCAGAAAATTTCACCATAATTTCCCCTATTTTTTGATGCCATCCATACATAAATATGAGATGAATATTTATCCTCAATACAACATGTAAAAACATACAGATATATGCCACATTCATCTAAAACATATACATAATAACAAGCATATTAATAGTCCACACAGTCCATAATTATAGTCCATACATTCCACAGTAGTTCATAATGAAAGTTCACAAAGTCCATAATACTACATAATAACATCTACCAAAAACTTTCACTGCCTCCTAGTCTTACCCTTACCCTTGTGACCAAGAGCGCTGGTGCCTGGAGTGTAAGGGTCAGGTGGACGGTGTCGCCTAGTGCCTGAAGGCTATGTAGGCTGAGTCGAGGGAGCGTCCTGGAGCTAAGATGGGCCAAGCTCCTCGTGCCTCTGGTCCACCTCATCGTCGTCCTCGTCCTCGTCCTCGTATGCAATGCCTATAGACCTTGTAGGTGCTTGGCTAGACGAACCTAAGCCTCATCTGCCTGTGGAAGGAACATGCACGTCTTGCGTCGTGGCTGTCCTACAACAACAACAACGAGCAGTCGCACGGTTTAGCCGACGTGATAGCCTCTGTTGTACAAAATTATGTTAACTAAAAGAATTTAACATATTAATAATATGTTTGAAAGAATATTTTGAATCTTACGTCTAGAAAGCTACGCGTGTCGTTGTCCTTGACTCTCGGACGAAAGCGCTCAATGTCTTCAACGGAGCATTTGAGGGTATTGCCCTGCAACAAAGTTCTCAGTAAGATTGTGGTGGTGTTTTGCCTCCTCCACAGCCAAACATAAACATTAAGTAATGAACTAACCACAATCAGGAACTTTTTTTCTTCTAGAATTACAAAAAAGCTTGTTTTTTATAAAATTCAACAAGCTTGTTTTAATAAAGCTAGCTTCTAATTAAAACTCGTACATTTACTTCTCAACAGATAGTAACCACTTTTGTTTTCTTTTGTAGAAGAAAAATTTACTAAACAACTACTAGGACTAAACCCATCAGAATTTGTACCTGTCACCTTACAGGTCATCACAATATCCATTTGGTCATGCATCAAACTCCATCCAGTCCTCTTCTGAAGGCATGATTATGTTGCATAATTAAATTAATTATTAGGATGCTACGACTCGAAGGTGCCACTAACTAAAATAGATACCTCAAACGCATAATGTATTGGTATGCAACTTAACATAGAAAAATAAGGCAATTGACTTACCACTCTAGTCCAAGATTAGGTCCTGCCTCCACCTGCCTTCCTACATGAGTAGTTTGGTCATACGCCGTGTCTTCATTGTTGGAGGACTCGATGTCGGCATAGTCATCTTCTGTCCATTGTAGCCTTAGCCTACAACGTGTCGCACGTTGGTACCAAGCTCGGTAGCGCCTGAACTCATGGTTCGTGTGTGGCTCGTGTTCTCATCCATGTTGTCATGCAACAGCTCCCATTGTTCAATGTAGTATTGGTGGTGCTTCTCCCAATCAAAAATCTTCCTGTTCTTCTAACGATCCAACCTGCACGTCACCATATTAAAAGTGCACATATGTCATCATTACTTCAATCCATGTACATGTCATCATATTAATGGAAATGGACCATCACAAGACAATTGAAATAGCAAAACGCTTACTTGTGTAAGTCAACGCTAGTCGAGAACAGAGCCGTTGGCCAAAGCTGTCTCACTCCGAATTGGCGTGCAACTCTATCTGGTAGGTGGAACTCGATAGCATAGAAATAGATTAGAGGGCACCTCATCCTATAGAAGTCGTCGTCGCACCCACACATGTTGCTCAACTAAAAAGGAAGTGCCCCCTCTCCATCGTATGGCTCCCACAACACCTACAACATATCCAAACAAGATGTTAGATGCTATACTAAACCATTTCAAACCAGCATGGGAAATAAAATTTACTTACACTAGACACCGTGAGCGTGTCTAGCTCGTTCGTGAACTCAATGTACACTCACTGTAACCTCACGTGCGGAACCCTAACCTGGTCCCAAAGGTACGCCCACATCGGCTGCCGATGTGGAGGCTGACCTAGGAACCACTCACGACGAGTCAGAACCTCGGGATGGCCAACTGGTAGACGAGCCCACATCCACAACTAGAGCAGGTACACGCATCCACCAAGTGATGCTGAGGACGAAGTCTAACGACACATCTTGCAAAGCTACCGATAAAGAAAACCCAACACTATAGAGCCCCAGCTGTACTGACCCGCATGGTCCCAGTCACTGAGGCAGTGGACCCACATCCATGATGCAGTGTCACCCATGGTGTCGGAAAAGAGAACGTAGGCAAATAGGTGTAGGATCCATGCCCTATAGTAGTACCCAACTGTCTCCTCATCTGCCTCCTCGAGGCACTATGCAAACTCTTGCTGGAGCCAAGAGATTAGAACTCCAGAAGTGTGAGCCCCTTGCTCACCAACCTCATGCCCAAGGAAGGCCTCTACTCATTCTCTCCAACCTTCTGACCTGCACTGCCCAGTCACTGCATTGCCATGAATCCTTAGACCTAGCATCTTCTGACAGTCCTGGAGCGTGACTGTCATCTCTTCTAAAGGCAAGTGAAAGCTGTGAGTCTCCGACTGCCACCTACATTTTAGACAAAGCAAGATTACATGTCAAAAAGACAAGCGCGTGAACAAATGGTCATGAATAGAGGTAATGATTAAAGATAATACCTGTCAACCAACGCAGTTATGGCCGCTGAGTTAAACTTGGGTAACCCATGATGAACCTGAAAATAGATGACATCTAGGCCAACTCTTTACAGGAAAGGAGTGTACCTATTGTCGTACTGCATGTCCAAGAACCCATTGTGGGTTCTAGGATGAATGAGCAGAAGGTCCTGCATGGAATAAAACATAGTCTCCCGTTACTTCATGAACACATGTACGCTCACAAAAATTTGAACAAAACATATAGATTATTACCTGCCCCTCCGCTATGAGACGTCTGAAAGCATCTAGGCCCCTAAGTGGATTTCGGTGATTAATGTCAATACAATATTACTATGACTAACGTGTGTTTTGTAGAGGCAATTAAGTTAGGTCATGGTAATGGAGATCGATTGGGCAATCGAGGTTGTCATGCCCCTACGATGGAAATCGTTTTGGTTTTCAAAGGATGGATGACAAGGTTAAGGATAACTAGTTCTAAGTGTCAATTGAAGTTGGAGAGACACTTAGAGTAGTTTAGGACTTTGTTTTTCCTTTGGCCGTACTATGAAGGGGGGTATGAACGGGTAGCTTGACCTAGTTGAGTCTAGTGAGTTAGGTGTGGTGCACACTTGTTAAAACTAGCTCTAGGTAGCTCCTATGAATGCCTAAGATCCTTTGGAGCAAACTTCATTCACATATGATCGAAAGTTGGAAGTGAATGGAGGGTCAAATACTGACCGGACGCTGGCTCCGGTGCGATCGGACGCTGGCCGCAGGGTCCGGTCAGTTCATTTGACTGTGAAGAACAAGTCTGGTGTGACCGGACGCTGGAAGGTCGTGTGACTAGACGCTGAGGGCCTAGCGTCCGGTCGACTCCAGTAAGGGTCCAGACTTGAGAAAGTGCGACCGGACGCGTCCGGTCAGTAGGTGACCGGACCCTGAGTATCCAGCGTCCGGTCATTTACAGTAAGCATCCAAGAGCGACCAGGACACGTCCGGTCAGTACTGACCGGACCCTGACAGCGTCTGGTCATCACTTGAAAACTATTCAGCGGGTTGAACTGACCGGAGCGTCCGGTCAAAACGATCGGAGCGTCCGGTCACCCCGCAGAAGCTCATAACGGTTCGTTTTTCAGGCTGCCTTATAAATAGAAGCTCCACTCGTGAGTGGAGTCACTTTTGCTCATTCCAACAGCTGAGAAACACGTTTGTGAGTGCCAAGAAGAGCAAGGTCCTAGTGAGGTGTTTGTGATTTGAGAATCCAAGAGTGAAACCTCATTAGTGAATCAAGAGTAGACAAGTGTGCATCCATCTTCTCATTAGGCTTCGCGTGGTCAAGTGAGAGTTCGTGCTTGTTACTCTTGGTGATCGCCATCACCTAGACTGGCTTGGTGGTGATTGGGAGTTTGGTGTTCACCCGGCGGAGCTTGTGGGTGACCCAACTCAAGTTGTGAGCGGCTTTGGGTGATTCGCCGCGACGGAGTGTCGAAGAATCAACCCGTAGAGAGCACTTGATCCTTGCGCGGATCAAGGGGGAGCTACACCCTTGCGCTGGGTGCTCCAACGAGGACTAGTGGGGAGTGGCGACTCTCCGATACCTCGGCAAAACATCGCCGCGTTCCTTTCTCTCCCTATTTACTTTGAGCACTTACTTTGAGTATTTACTTTGAGCAATTCAATACTTGTTTTACATTCATAGAATTGCTATGCTAGAGTAAGTTTGGAACATAGGGTGCAAGTCATTTGTGCGTTGATTTGATAGAAACACTTTTCTAGGCACAAGGGGTTAATTGGGCTATCCGTAGGATTTGATTATTGCAAGAAAATTTAGAATTAGCCCAATTCACCCCCCCCTCTTGGGCATCTTGATCCTTTCAATTGGTATCAGAGCCTCGTGCTCACGTTTTTAAGCCTAACCGCTTAGAGCAAGATGTCTCACGGGGATGGACCTCCTCCTATCTTCGAGGGGGATGATTTTCCATATTGGAAAATTCGCATGGAGGCTTACCTAGAAGCTCTAGATGTTGGAATTCTTAGAGCCGCCTCTCAAGGGTTCCCAACACCTAAGAATGCCGCACAACTTCAAGGCGATGAAGTAAACTATGAAAAATGGAATGCAAAGGCTCGCAACACCATCTTTAGAGGCCTTTGCAAAGATGTGTTTAATCATGTAAGGAACCACAAAGACGCCCATGCACTATGGTCGGACGTTTGTGCGCTCCATGAGGGAACCAAGAGTGAGCGTGAGGAACGCTATCATCTTGTGATTAAAAAGCTAAATTCTTTTGAGATGCTTCCCAAAGAAAGTGCTAATGAAATGTATTCTCGTTTAAATGTTCTTGTAGAGGAAGGTCAATGGGCTTGGACTTACTCAAATGTCACCATCCGACGTTGTGAGAAAGATCTTGAGTGTCCTCCCCATTGACAAATATGGGCACATTGTGACCGTGCTACATCAAGGTGATCTTTCCGCCGCTACACCGACACAAATCTTGGGAAAGATCAATGCTCATGAGATGTACATGCACATCACGCCACAAGATGGCTCATCCTCTACAAAGAAGAAAGAGAAGGACTTAGCATTCAAAGCTAGCCAAGATAAGGGCAAGGCAAGACTTGAGTATGAGAGCTCAAGTGATGAAGATGATGAAGAAAGTCTTGCTCTCATGGTGAAGAAGACCGCCAAGATGCTAAAGAAGCTAAACAAGAGTGGCATCAAGTTTGACGGCAAGAAGAAGAAGTTCTTCACTAGCTCAAGAAGAAAGCCAATCTCCGAGATGGATTGCTACAATTGTGGCGAACTTGGTCACCTAGCTCATCAATGCACAAAGCCCAAGAAAGACAAGTTCAAGAACAAGGGCAAGAAAGATGATTCAAGTGATGAAGATGAAAAGAAAAAGAACAAGCCATACAAGAAGAGAGATGGCAAAAAGAGAGACTTCTACAAGAAGAAGAAGAGTGGCAAGGCCTATATTGTCGGTGATTGGCTCACGGACATTGATTCATCAAGTGGATCATCCGATGATGAGAGTGACAATGAGAAGGTGGCCGCCATTGCTATTGATCTTGCATCCTCACCGCCACCATCGCCATCATCCTCTACACACCTATGCCTTATGGCCAAGGGTGAACGCAAGGTAACTAAGAGTGATGATAGTAGTGATGATGAGCAAGCTAGTGATGATGATAGTGATAGCGATGATGATTCACCCACATATGATGATCTTGTCAAAATATTAAGAAAATACACTAAGATCATTAGAAAGAGTAGAGCTACAAATGAAAAACTTGATGCTAAAAATGATTCACTCTTAGCTAAGTGTGATACATTAGAAAAGGCTAATGATGAGCTCAAAGAAACAAATGATTCTATATCATCCAAACTCAAGGAGCTCAAATCTTCTAAGAAAGAGCTTAAAGATAAACATGATAAACTTGAGTGGGTGCACAATGAGCTTATCACTAGTCACAACAAGCTAAAAGATGAATATACAACTCTAAAGATCAATTATGATACCCTTGTTATTGCACAAGAATTCTTACCAAATGAGCCACATGATGCTACTAACCATGTTGTTAAGATTGATATAGCTACCTCATGTGATGATTTAATTGATGAGAGCATTGAGCATGGATCTAGTAGCAAAGGCAAGCAAGTGGTTGAGTGCAATGACTATGATGAGTATGTCAAGCTCAAGAGTGACCATGAGAAGCTCATGAAAGATCTTGAAGAGATGAAAAGTCACAACACCATTGTGCTAGAAACTCTTGATCATGACAAAGAGTTGATCCTTGAGAATGAGAAGCTCAAAGAAGAAAACAAGAAACTCAAGGAAGAGAAGAACAATGATATTCTCAAGGAAGAGAACAAGAAGCTCAAGATGGAGAAAGAGCATCTCAAGGTGGGATTGAGCAAGTTTGCTAGAGGCAAGCATCTCCAAAGTGAGCTACTCATGAATACCAGTCATGAAGATGGATAGAAGTGGCATTGGATATATGGCAAGTGTAGAGAAGAAGAAGGCTCAAGCTCAACACCAACAATCAAAGCCAAAGCTAAAGCCAAAGAGATGTTTTGAGTGTGGACAAGAAGGCCACTTTGCTCATGAGTGTCAAACTCCACCACCACAACCCTTGCCCAAGCATGCTAGACCCTTTGCTTTCAATGCTCACTACATGCTTAGAAAAGATTCTAGTGGAAAGATGAAAGTCATGTTCTTAGGACCCCCCAACAAGAGTAGGCCTAAGAAGATTTGGGTGGCTAAGTCACTTGTTGAGAAGGTGAAGGGCCCTCAACTAAGTTTGGATCCCTAAAGCTTGAATCTCTTGTGTGTAGGTGAACTACAAGACCGGTGGAAGTCATTGGGTTATTGATAGTGGTTGCACTCAACATATGACCGGTGATCCTCGTATGTTCACCTCACTAGATGAAGAGGTAGATGGACAAGAGAAAATAACTTTTGGAGATAATTCAAAGGGCAAGGTTAAAGGATTGGGCAAAGTGGCAATATCAAATGATCATTCCATCTCCAATGTGCTCTATGTTGCCTCATTGAGTTTCAACTTGCTATCCATTGGGCAATTGTGTGATCTTGGCTTCCAATGCTTATTCACCGAGAAGGAGGTTGTTGTATCCAAAGTAGATGACAAACAAGTGATATTCAATGGATTTAGATACAACAACTTATATCTAGTTGACTTCACCTCCGAAGATGCAAACTTGAAGACTTGCCTATTCACCAAAACAACACTTGGGTGGCTATGGCATAGAAGACTTGCTCATGTTGGGATGAGCTCACTCAAGAAGCTTATGAAGAATGATTTGGTGAGAGGGTTGAAGGATGTGAAGTTTGAGAAGGACAAGCTTTGTAGTGCATGTCAAGCCGGCAAGCAAGTTGCAAACACTCATCCAACCAAAGCTTTCATAGTCAACCACAAGAGTGCTAGAACTCCTACACATGGATTTATTTGGACCAACAACATACAAGAGTTTGGGAGGAAATCTCTATTGTCTTGTGATTGTGGATGACTATTCAAGGTATACATGGGTGTTCTTCCTTCATGACAAATCCGAAGTTGCATCTTGTTTCAAGAAGTTTGCCAAGAGAGCTCAAAATGAATTTGAAGTGAAGCTCAAGAAGATAAGAAGTGACAATGGCAAAGAGTTTGACAACACAAACATAGAAGCTTATTGTGATGAAGTTGGAATCAAACATGAAGTCTCCTACAACCTATACTCCTCAACAAAATGGTGTAGTTGAGAGGAAGAATCAGGACTTTGATCACTCTTGCTAGGACAATGCTAGATGAGTACAACACCCCCGAAGCTCTATGGGCGGAAGCAATCAACACCGCATGTTATGCATCCAACCACCTATTTCTTCAAAAGTTCCTTGTCAAGACACCGTATGAGTTGCTCAATGGGAAGAAGCCGGACGTCTCCTTCTTTAGGGTGTTTGGTTGCAAGTGCTATATCTACAAGAAGCGGCAACACCTAGGGAAGTTTCAAAGACGTTGTGATATAGGTTTTCTTGTTGGTTACTCATTGAAGTCCAAAGCATATAGAGTATTTAATCATGCCACCGGCTTGGTTGAAGAAACATATGATGTGGAATTTGATGAATCTAACGGCTCCCAAGGAGCACATGAGAATCTTGATGATGTAGGTGATGAACCATTGAGGGAGGCTATGAAGAATATTCCGGTGGGAGACATCAAGCCAAAAGATGATGAAGATGATGTACAAGTCATTGACCAACCTTCTTCATCAAATGTACCACAAGATGGTGAAAAAGATGGGAGAGTAGAAAATGAAGATACTCATATCTCCCATGAGCAAATGGTGGTACAAGCACAAGATGTTGATGCTCCACAACCTCCTCCTCAAGTGGTCAATAGAAGAAATACACCTCTCCTACAAGATCATCCACAAGATCTCATCATAGGGAGTCCAACAAAGGGTGTGATGACTCGATCTCAAAAACTTCATTTATTGCTCATCACTCTTTTGTCTCTTGCTATGAGCCTACCAAGGTAGAAGAAGCTCTTAAAGATCCGGATTGGATCAATGCCATGCATGAAGAGTTGAACAACTTCACTCGCAATGAAGTTTGGACTCTTGAAGAGCGACCAAAAGGTGCAAGAGTCATAGGAATGAAGTGGGTGTTTCGCAACAAGCAAGATGATCAAGGTGTTGTTGTGAGGAACAAGGCAAGACTAGTTGCAAAGGGGTTCTCTCAAGTTGAAGGTTTGGATTTTGGAGAGACCTTTGCACCGGTTGCAAGATTAGAAGCCATCCGTATCCTTCTTGCATATGCATCACATCATGAAATGAAACTATATCAAATGGATGTGAAAAGTGCATTTTTAAATGGCTTTATAAATGAACTAGTCTATGTTGATCAACCTCCCGGGTTTGAAGACCCTAGATATCCTAATCATGTTTATAGGTTGTCCAAGGCACTATATGGGCTTAAGCAAGCCCCAAGAGCTTGGTATGAGCGCCTTCGGGACTTCCTCATTGAGAAGGGCTTCACCATTGGGAAGGTCGACACCACACTATTCACCAAGAAGCTTGATGGGTATATCTTCATTTGTCAAGTATATGTTGATGATATCATCTTTGGATCATCAAATGAAGACTCATGCAAAGAATTTGGTGAATTGATGTCGAAGGAGTTTGAGATGTCAATGATTGGTGAGCTTACATTCTTTCTTGGTTTTCAAGTCAAGCAAATGAAAGAAGGCATCTTCATCTCTCAAGAAAAATACACAAAAGATCTTCTCAAGAGATTCAAGATGGATGAATGTAAGCCAATCAAGACACCAATGCCTACAAATGGACATCTCGACCTAGATGAGGGAGGTAACCCGGTTGATCAAACTCACTACCGTTCTATGATTGGTAGCTTGTTATATTTAACCGCATCTAGGCCCGACATCATGTTTAGTATGTGTATGTGTGCTAGATTTCAAGCTAGTCCTAAGGAAACACATTTAATTGCCGTAAAAAGAATCCTTAGGTATCTTAAGCACACACCAAGCATTGGTCTTTGGTATCCCAAAGGAGCTTTATTTGAATTAATTGGCTATTCCGATTCGGATTACGCCGGATGCAAAGTTGATAGAAAGAGCACATCCAGAGGGTGCCATTTGCTTGGTAGATCACTTGTGTCTTGGTCCTCCAAGAAGCAAAATAGTGTGGCTTTGTCCACCGCCGAAGCGGAATACATTGCCGCGGGTGCTTGTTGTGCACAAATATTATACATGAAACAAACTTTGCTAGACTATGGAGTAGTTCTAGAGAAAGTACCTCTTTTGTGCGACAATGAAAGTGTGGTAAAACTTGCAAATAATCCGGTTCAACACTCTCGCACCAAGCATATAGATATCCGCCATCACTTTCTAAGAGATCATGTGGCTAAAAATGATATATCACTAGAAGGTGTAAGATCCGAAGATCAATTAGCGGATATCTTCACTAAACCGCTAGATGAAGCTACATTTTGTAGATTGCGGAATGAGCTCAATGTACTTGATTTTAGTAACTTCACTAAAAATTGAGCTTGTGTTGTCCCTTGCATTCATTATAATATACAACATGTTTAATTTGTGGCAATGCATATAGGGCTTGTCTAACATGGTTAAGATAACCGCCGAAAAGCGTGTGAAGAAGCTTAACCTTAGATCAAACTTGACAAGCAACGAGATTTACTTACAAGTATTACATATGCATGAATGTCGTTTTGTCGTTTTGTTCCATTTGCCCTCTTGTTGCCTATTTTCTTAAAAAGAATTATAGCCTAAGGCAAAATATTTTGAAAAATATGAGGGTTTGAGAGAGGTCACTCACATCAGTCCCAATTGGTGTTTATTTGGATCTTATTCAAGTTGGGACTTGATTGGGAACAGGCAGCGTGAAGGAAGTTTGAAGATTTGCTAGAAAAGGTGCACCGGACGCTGCTGTCTAGCGTCCGGTCAGTTCACAGGAGGTGAACTGCTGATGAAGGAGTGACCGGACGCTGTGTCTGTGCGTCCGGTCAGGAAGGGTTCAGCATCCGGTCGATCGAAGGGTACACAAGTTGTACTGACCAGACCCTGCCTGCGTCCGGTCATGGACCACCGGACGCGTCCGGTCCCGATTCCAGAGGATTTGGACCTCTCTAGAATCGACCGGACGCTGGGTGGTAGCGTTCGGTCGCTACCACCGGAGCATCCGGTCAGTGGATCTCGCGCGTTTTCAGGACTCTTTTCCGTTTCCTTTTCTATCGCGTTTGGGGGACTACTTAACCGTACCACCGCATAATTTTTTTTCGGATCCCGTCGCGACCTTGCCTCCGAGCCCTAGCCTGCGCCGCCGCCATCTCGCCGCTGCAGCCAAGCGCGCCGCCGTGCTCCTGCCTCATCGCGCCGTCCCACTACGCCCGAGCCTCCCCACACGCCCCCACGCCAGCACGGCCTGCACCTCCCTTGCCCGTGCTCGCCCAGCCACCTCACTAGCTGCGCGCCACTAGAGCTTGCCGCGCCGCCGTGACTCCCCACGCGCCACCATGCCTCCGGTCTTCCAGGGTCATCAAGAATCGTCGTGCCCTAGTCCTATCTCCTACATCGTTGGTAAGACCAAATCTTTCAATCTTGATCTGTTGTGACCTAGATCAAATTGCAGTCATTGATTCCCCATTGCATTCAGGCTGTTTGACCTAACCCTAGCCGGTTCTGAGTTCCCCGCGCGACAACTTATCTTTTCCCGGTTCACGGATCGTCAGGTAGAAAGCCATTTGATTCAATTTCGCATCTACATTGCTTTCTCTGCTAGGGTTTCGCATCTATTAGCAATATGGTATTTATTTGTATATCCATCTATTCTATCGTGCAGCGAGTCGGTTCCGTTGTGGTTCTTGTGGTAGTTGGTAGTCAACTCGGAGCCATGCTCATGAGTAAGGATCGAGGCCAAGCCTCGAAAGCGGCAGTTTGACAGTTGATCTTTATCAGCGACAGTTCACCATCTTGTCAGCTCAGATGGCATGCACCAAGAACGTTGGTGGTGGCCTAGGTGATGATGATCGGAGGCCCTCGCCTCACCAGCCAGCCGGATCTAAGGGCAAGTCAACCAAGCAGGTGACATCCAAGAAGCGGAAGTACCCCGATGCAGAGACAGCGAGAGCGGCAGCTGTTGCAGAGGCCGCAGAGCGTGCTGAGAGAGGTGGTGCCTGCAGTGGAGTTGTCATTGCAGATCAGCCGGTTTCACCAGCACTGAGAGCTGTGATTGAGGATGTTGAGCGTCGTCATGGGAGTCCAGCTAGGACTGCCACGTTTGCAGGACGACGGGTTATCATTGAGGAGGGTCCGTCAGCTCAGCAGCAGCCCCCACCAGCAGAGCCTCAGCCAGCCTAGGAGACTTAGGAGGGTCAGGAGACCAAGCCGGCACCTCAGCTATGCCGCTCGAGTCGTACCAGTGCTACAGTTCCACTGAGGCCGGTTACATAGCGTAGAGGTTCATGTCCTCCGTCCAGACCTCTGGGTCCGCCTCCAGTGGTTCACCTCGACTTAAGGGCCGCCACCGCCAGACAGGTTCAGCAGCTACAATTTGTTGAGTTTGAGGTTTGGTTTCCTCCGAGGAGGGATGAGAGAGCAGCTGAGGGTTTCTACACGCCACTGCAGGAGGATTTCTACAATGCTTATCTCAACAGTGGGGCAGTGTTTAGATCTCATAGAGTCTATCAGATAGAGTCTATTGTGGCAGTAGCCGGAGAGAGCATTCGGCCATACTTGTCATATTTGCTAGGACTATCAGATCTAATTAGACGGACGGGGATATATGTACCATCTTGGGTCCGTTAGTTTTATGCTTCGCTCTACATCGATCCACATCACAGATTCATTCATTTTGCCTTCAAAGGCAAAGACTACAGAGTGACGAGTGGCAGAGCTAGAGAGATACTGAGGCTACAGGAGCAGCCTGTCAAGATGCATGAGGTCTGTTATGGACAGCAGGAGCCTCCTAGGCATCCTCATGGAGGGTTGGTGCCCCCTACAGATTTAGTGCGACATTGCTTCAAGGAGCCGTTTGGAGAGGGTCGAGCAGGAACCCCAGTGACTTGACTCCTACAGCGAGGGTACTAGAGGCCATCATCAGGAGGACACTGCTTCCCAGGTTGGGATATAGGGAGGGCCTGACTCACTTATAGCTGTGGCTTCTCAATGCCATCATGCAGCAGACGGTATTTGATATCTGGGATCTCCTGCTTTCAGAGATGGAGGACACAATAGCTGAGGGATTCAAGGGTCGCAGGCAGCTTCCCTATGCTCATTAGATCACGTTCCTCATCTGCAGAGTTGTGCTTGATAAGCCCCCTGGTATGATGGATGAGTATACAGGTGCCACCATAGAGTTCCCAGCTTACAACCTGTCATAGAGGATCAGACACACCACTCCTCAGGCACCCAGATAGCCTAGCTGTCGTCCCGATGTGCCAGAGTCTACAGCTCAGCAGGATGAGATCATCAGAGGGATTGCAGCCACTGAGGAGGAGGAGCTAGAGGCACAGCAGGAGGTGAGCAAGTACAGTGATAGCTCTGATGACGACTACCAGCCTATACCTTAGATGCCTCCACGCAGACACGATGCAGAGGCCGGTAGCTCCAGTTCTGCTCCACCTGCTCCGTAGACAGACGCCGCTCTCATTGCTATTCTCGAGCGGATGCAGCAGGATCAGACACGCTAGGCATAGGAGACAGCTGCCAACTTCGCACAGTTTTAGGCTCATCAGGACAAGTTCCAGCGGTAGCAGCAGCTCCTTCAGCACCAGTAGTTACTTATGCAGCAGCAGCTCATGGGATTCATGCAGCATGTAGTGACAGCCATTGGGGTCCCACTGCCATAGCCTTCGCCCCAGCTTGCACAGCCTCCTACCACTTCGACGACTCCAGCCGTATAGCCCATCGGGCTTCAGAGTCAGGGACAGCCTCCAGCTCAGTTTGCTTCACCTCCTATATAGGTGTCCCAGTGGTTAGCCTCACCCATGGTAGCCCCGCAGTTCACTCCATTTCAGACGGGCTTCACACCAGAGTAGTCTTCCTCGCTATTCGTGCCTGAGACGTCAGTCTCTAGGAGTCTTGGAGCATCCTTCAGCAAGTTGACCGGCATGCCTACTCTGCCTCATATGCATACTGCCGATCCGTCTATAGCAGCTCCAGTCGCAGTGACTACTCAAAGGCTCCCCTTGTCTGTCACCTCATTAGATCCTATGACAGACATACTAGCAGCTTCATAGGCAGCACTAGCCCTAGCTTAGACCCAGACCGCTTCAGCGACACTTCCTGCTTCAGAGGGTCAGTCAGTTCAGAGCTTAGGGTCAGATGATGATGGCGCCCAGTTCCATCTTGCTCCACATACTTCAGCGCCCGACTCATCCGCTGCAGCCCCACCGACCAACCCTTAGTTTTTGGTGTTTGACGCCAAAGGGGGAGAGGGTGTTCGAGTATGTAGTCTCAGGGGGAGCTACATGTAGGGGGAGCTAGTTATCTAGTATTAGTTTATTATATACATTTGGAGTTTTAATTTGTGTGATACACTATTACTTATGCATTCGTGTGTTTACTTTCATGCATACTATTATATATATGTGGTAATGCTATCTACGTGATTGTGATAGTTGACATGTGTGATTTCTACTTTGCATTATCTATATGTCATATCACTTGTGATGCTCATTTGTTTTTGCTTCCGCGGTTATACTTCGAAGCAAATGAGCTTTGTTACTCGTACTCATGCTTAATTCATATTCTTTGAGTACATTGTGTTGGTTTGGGTCATATAAGCTTGCCTAACTCTTTTGTTCTTATCGACAAAAGCTTATATGAACCAAGCCCTTCAAAAACCTCACTCCTTAACATACTCGAGGTGGTATTGTCATCAATCACCAAAAAGGGGGAGATTGAAAGCATCTAGGCGCCTAAGTGGATTTCGGTGATTAATGTCAATACAATATTACTATGACTAACGTGTGTTTTACAGAGGCAATTAAGTTAGGTCATGGTAATGGAGATCGATTGGGCAATCGAGGTTGTCATGCCCCTACAATGGAAATCATTTCGGTTTTCAAAGGATGGACGACAAGGTTAAGGATAACTAGTTCTAAGTGTCAATTGAAGTTGGAGAGACACTTAGAGTAGTTTAGGACTTTGTTTTTCCTTTGGCCGTACTATGAAGGGGGGTATGAACGGGTAGCTTGACCTAGTTGAGTCTAGTGAGTTAGGTGTGGTGCACACTTGTTAAAACTAGCTCTAGGTAGCTCCTATGAATGCCTAAGATCCTTTGGAGCAAACTTCATTCACACAAGATCGAAAGTTGGAAGTCAATGGAGGGTCAAATACTGACCGGACGCTGGGTCCGGTGCGACCGGACGCTGGCCACAGGGTCCAGTCAGTTCATTTGACTGTGAAGAACATGTCTAGTGTGACCGGACGCTGGAAGGTCGTGTGACCGGACGCTGAGGGCTAGCGTCCGGTCGACTCCAGTAAGGGTCTAGACTTGAGAAAGTGCGACCGGACGCGTCCGATCAGTAGTGACCGGACCCTAAGTATCCAGCGTCCGGTCGTTTACAGTAAGCATCCAAGAGCGACCGGATGCGTCCGGTCGGTACTGACTGGACCCTGACAGTGTCCGGTCATCACTTGAAAACTATTCGTGGGTTGAACTGATCGGAGCGTCCGGTCAAAATGATCGGAGCGTCCGGTCACCCCGCAGAAGCTCATAACGGTTCGTTTTTTAGGCTGCCTTATAAATAGAAGCTCCACTCATGAGTGGAGTAACTTTTGCTCATTCCAACAGCTGAGAAACACGTTTGTGAGTGCCAAGAAGAGCAAGGTCCTAGTGAGGTGTTTGTGATTTGAGAATCCAAGAGTGAAACCTCATTAGTGAATCAAGAGTAGACAAGTGTGGATCCATCTTCTCATTAGGCTTCGCGTGGTCAAGTGAGAGTTCGTGCTTGTTACTCTTGGTGATTGCCATCACCTAGACAGCTTGGTGGTGATTGGGAGTTTGGTGTTCACCCGGCAGAGCTTGTGGGTGACCCAACTCAAGTTGTGAGCGACTTTGGGTGATTTGCCACGACGGAGTGTCGAAGAATCAACCCGTAGAGAGCACTTGATCCTTGCGCAGATCAAGGGGGAGCTACACCCTTGCGCGGGTGCTCCAACAAGGACTAGTGGGGAGTGGCGACTCTCCGATACCTCGGCAAAACATCGCCGCGTTCTTTTTCTCTCCCTATTTACTTTGAGCACTTACTTTGAGTATTTACTTTGAGCAATTCAATACTTGCTTTACATACTTAGAATTGCTATGCTAGAGTAAGTTTGGAACATAGGGTGCAAGTCATTTGTGCGTTGATTTGATAGAAACACTTTTCTAGGCACAAGGGGTTAATTGGGCTATCCATAGGATTTGATTATTGCAAGAAAATTTAGAATTAGCCCAATTCACCCCCCCCTCTTGGGCATCTTGATCCTTTCAACATCCTTGGTGGGTCTCCTCGTACGCCGGGTCGAGCAGGTGGAATTGCTCCATCCTAAAAAAATCAATGAAATAGAAATTCAATATACAATGAAACATAAACTTAGAAATGTACAAGTAATTGACACAATTACAAGCATAAATTGAGACATGCATAATTAATTGAATGAATACGACAAATATAAAATAATGAAAACAACCAATAGTTGCACCTCACTAATCTGCCAATGGCAAGTGCGTGAATTGTGGCCCAGTCTACCACACTTGCTGCACTCGTACTGCTCGAGGTCAGTAAGAAATGGGGTTCCTCTTTGATGCCTTGTTCTTTCGAGTATCTGATCCATAACCATCATGTGCCTCGTCCTCTTCCTTCCATGCTTGTTCCAATGGTAAGCTAGATCTGCAATGTACTTTGGCCCATCATATGGAGGCCACTCTCTAGGGTCTCGAAAAGGCACAAAGTGGGGGCTCCATGTGTGCACAAGCGTGTCGACACTAAACTTGTGAGGTATCCTTCTCTCAATATTATAGTTGTGATGCCTAGCTGCTGCCACCAAATGAGAACATAGAAAATGGTACTGCCTTGGTTTACTACAAGTGCATGTGAAATCTTAGAGGATTACCACATGCATCCTCGACTCTCAGACCTCACCGTCGGACATTGTACTGCCCCTATGCTCGACCTGATAAGTCCCTATGGCATGGTCAAAACATGTAACCTCATGTGTGCCAGCCCTTTCATTTGCCTTCTCTAGGTGTGCCTTTGGTTTAGGAGCCCATATCTCTCCATCACTCCGCAACTTCAATGCATGGGCATGTCCATCGTTGAACCAGGCAACAAGCTTGTAGAAGGTGAATTGAATGATTGCATTCATGGGCATACCACGTATCCCCAATAGCAACTTATTAAATGACTCCGCCATGTTGTTGCATTGAAACTCGTACCTCCATCCACCAGCGTCATGAGCTCTTGTCCATTTCTCCAAATCCCTCATCAAACCTGTGAGCCATTGTCTACCTTCTGCATTTGATGTAGTTCTGACCTACTCCAACTTTTTCTAAAAGTACTTGTCCTCAAGCTATAGAGTAGCCTCCTAGAATAGGTCAAAGTTATCCTTCACACCATCCTTCTGGAGTAGATTCTCAGCAAGGTGTCGAGTACACCAATGATGGTGCAAAGGTGCATACCCCTCTATCTACTCTCGCACGGCATTAAGTATGCCCTGGTGCCTATTAGATATGATGTCAACCTCCCTGCCAGGCCCAACCACATGTATCCGGACTAGCCTCAAGAACCATCCCCAACTGTCATTGTTCTCCTTCTCAACCAAAGCAAATGCCAAAGGAACCAACTTATTGTTCGCATCACAGGATATGGCTATAAGAAGTGTGCCCTGGTATTTGTCAATCAAGAATGTACCATCAATGGAGAAGACGGGACGACAGTGCCTAAAGGCCTCGACACACTGAGGGAAGCACCAGAAAGCATGAAAGAATATCTGCCTCCCATCCTTCCATGCATTTGGTTTTGGGATGTACTCATAATGCATGCCTGGATTCACCACTTTGATTGCATTGAAAAGTACTGGCAGCTACTCATACCCATCCTCCCAGTCCCCATATATCATCTTCCATGCTCGCTGCTTAGCCCTTCAAGCTTTACCATAAGTTATCACATAACCTCTATACAACGCCTCAACGGTCCTGATAATTGTCCTAACCTTCATGTTGGGTTCTTCCTGCAATATTCCCATCAACCGCTTGGCATTGAGGATAGATGTCAACTGCCGATGCTTTAGTGTCAGCACATGGTCAGCACAATTGTGTGGCCCGACAACTTTTGTGATCTTCCACTTTCCGGTGACCTTTTACTTCCTTGCACAAACCCTCCATGGGCAGCGTTCCTTGTCACATACAACTGTGTAACGGCACTCTACATATGAATGCAAGACCTTGTAAGGTCTCTTTCATATCACTGCAAATGCCTACAACCACCTCTTCAATGTATGGAGGTCCTTGAATACCCTCTCATTCTCAATTACCATGTTAGGGTCAGCCTCAGGAGCTTCTAGGAGCTCATCATCATGTCCTTCTGCACACGCCTGATCGAAATGAGCAAGATTGCTAAACTCGTGAACTCTTGGATCACGGCGGCCGGGAAAGATAAGCCTCAGCATCTCAACATCACTCTATGTCAGCTCTCCGATAGGACGATCATCATCAGAATCAAGAGCCCTTGCCATCTCATATGGCTCCGAATCATTCATAATTTCAACACTATTGGAGCCACAGAATCCATCTCCATAGAGCGCTTGCACAACAATAGTGGGCACATCCATATTGTCAGGAATGTCTACTACAACATAAGTAGAAAAAATAGGAAAGAATGAAAAAATGGATGTAAGGAATGGGGTAAGCTCCTAATAACCATGCGGATAAGACACTTACTCGGATGATTCTATGTCAAAGGGATCTCATGAGGAGGATCTACAACAACATCATGAGTCTGACAAGCATCTCCAACTAGCTCATTAGGGTTAGATTGAGCATCAGGAACCGTAGGTGCAACCTCCAATCCAT
Source organism: Miscanthus floridulus (assembly GCF_019320115.1). NCBI lineage: Eukaryota > Viridiplantae > Streptophyta > Magnoliopsida > Poales > Poaceae > Miscanthus > Miscanthus floridulus. Next base: position 355,355 of record NC_089598.1, read on the forward strand.
ATCAGGTTTTAGGACAGTGTCGATGTTTTATCACCGATAGCCTGCCACGGGGGTCCCGAGGCAGTATTGTTCGGGCTTCAGCATATGCAGAACTCGATGGTGAACGCAAGAAGACAAACGACTTATCCTAGTTCGGACCCTCGATCGTTGATCGAGTAACAGCCCTACGTCCAGCCGGCGTTAGCCTCTACGTTGGATTGATTATGAAGTGTCATACAATTGTTGTTCTGTTCTTCTCTCCCAGGAGCCCTGCCCTCCTTTATATAGTCAGGAGGCCAGAGTCCTAGTCGGTTTACAATGAGAGTTCCTAGTAGGATTACTGAATAGTACTACCACTAAGATTACATGGGAAGAATCCTAGTTAGGCTAGATCTTCTCTCTCCCTTGCGGGGTATCCTGTGGGTCCCGCATCGACAAGCCCCCGAGCACTTCATGGTTGAGCTCTGAAAGACTCGTTTTGCTCCTTCAGGTCTTGTTGAGTGGGAACAAACGTCATCCGAGTGCTTTCTAGAGTGAAACCTTGTAGCGCTTCTTGGGATCTTTGAGTGGTGAGTGCTTTTTGAAGAAAAAGTACATCCATCTGGTTGTAGCCCCTGAGCCTCTTGCTATTTGGAACAAGGAGCTGGAGGATCTTGTCTTGAAGTTGCTCTGATTGTTCATTGAAGTTTTATCAAAAAGAACTTGAATATGGCTCGTTCCGGGTTCTTTTTATCGTAATGTCTTGAAGTGGTCTGCGTTGAGGAAGTCTTTTGGTGACGTGCGCTTTTTCGAAGAAAAAGTGCACTCACTGAGTGTAGCCCCCGATCCTCTTGCTATTTGGAACAAAAAGTTGGAGGGTCTTGAATCTTTATGTTGTTTGAAAATTTGTGTTCTGAAGTAGTCCCCGAGACTTGGATTATGTCATCATCCGAGTAGTTTTGTGGTATCTTTCTGAAGTAGCCCTTTAGTCTTGGATTAAACCATCATCCGAGTAGTTTCGCGGTATGCAGCCTCCGAGCTTATGTCCGGGTTCTTTTTGGGTGGGTGCAATTTTTCGTAAAAATTGCACTCACTGAGTGTAGCCCCTGAGCCTCTTGCTTTTGTTTGCAAAAGTTGGAGGGTCCAGATTGTTGTCTTCAAAAAATTATGGGGCTATGTATCCCGCAGCCCCGAGCTTTCTCCGAGTTCTTCTTTTTAGAAAAGAAGTCGGATGAAGAGTCTTGATGTGTTGTCGTCATTGTAGTCTTGAGTTTCTTGTATTCTTGGTCCTTTGTCTTTGGTTCCGAGCCTCCGGGAGTAGTTGAAATGAAGGCCGAGCCCCCTAGCTTAGTGTTGATTAAGCCATGATGCTGGCCGAGCCCCCGAGCGTATATCCGTGTTGTTTTGTTCAGGAAGAACTCGGATGCGAGGTCTTGGCGTATTCTTTGATAGTCTGCTGTTGTCAGATGTAGTTGTATGGTGGTGGTTGAGTATAAATGCCTTTTGTTCACAGGTTGTACTGTGTTGGTATATTCTTCCGAATATGCTCGTCTTCGAGTACTATTCCCTCTCGCCTGATTCTTCCATTATTGAGTCCTATTTTTCACTATTTCCTTTGTCAGGTCTTTACCTTTGGTGCTCCTGGTTCATGTGCACCGCTCTTTTGGTCTATAAATACCCTCCTGTGGTGCTTGTTTTTGAATCATTGAGCATTCTGTTGTGTGGCCTAAAGTCTTTGTAGTCATGGATATGGTAGTTTGTGAAGTTGAGCAGCCCCCGGGCATATTTTGTAGTTCCTGTGTATCTTGTCGTAGCTGGAGGAAGTCTTGTGATAGGGATTAGAGGTAGACTAATCCCGCAGTGGCGTTGCATCAGGAAGTTGGTGGCGGTAGTTGGAGGAAGTCTTGTGATGTGGGCTTCGTTCCTTCATCCGACAGTTCTTGGCTGGCGCTCTTTGTCTGCCCTATGGCTGTCCGGTGTAGATCAACACCTGATCCTACATCACATCGAGCTTGGGTAGACAGATGCCTACCAGCCTCCTTTGGTCCATGCTTTCCTGCTGTGCTGCTGATTTCCATCTTGGATGCACTGTGTTCGTCCTTTGAAGAAAACAGTGTAGCCGAGGGCGGTTTATTCTACCTGGCAGCAAATTGGAACACGTAGTCGTTCCAGAGCCTAGCTGTGTCTGGGTTCCTCTTTGCTACCTTGCTTGTTGTAGTACCGAGTTCGTCGGGTCTTGTAAGATGTGTAATCTTGTACTTCTTGATTTCATTTGTAATAAAAAAGATTCTTGCCTTCTTAGTTGCCAAGCTTTCTCCTGCTGTGTTGCTTATGGAATTTCCGAGTTCTTTTTATCAAGAACCGGGTTCTTTTGTTCCTTCAGAAGTTACCCTCCCTTTCTTCTTTGAGGATGGGTTGTTCTTGCAGTTATCTGATGGCTCCGCAGAAGTGCTGGATGGATAAGTCTAAAATCTGCCCATTGGATTGTACCGTTGTGTGGATTTGTGCCCTCCGTCGTTTTAGCTGCGCCAGTAAATGGACCGTTGCGTTCTCACATGGTGTTTTAACGGGCTTGGTGGGCCGTTTGTAACGCTGTAAAATTTATTTATAGACCCTTTGTCCTCTTTTTCTTTACTGCCTTTCTCTTGCCTTCAAACCCTAGCTCTTAATCATCCGCCGTCGCCATTGCCACAGCCGTCCTTAGCGCCACCATCTAGCTTCATCTTCCCTAGTATCTTTTTGCTTCCGCTAGTTCATGGGTAAGAAGAAAACCGCGAGCAAGTCCCAGGCGACCTTCATGGACAAGGAGTCATCCATTTCTTTGATCGAGAACCAAGAGTTCGTGGCCATGAGGGCTGCTCAGAAGGTTTGGCCGGCTCCAACAACAAGCGAAGATCAACTGCGTGAGCTCGTCAGCGACGGCTTGATCCAAACCAAAGTCATCGCTGAATGGAGAGTTCTAGGCGAGCATCGGGTTCCTGCTCTGGGTCCTAGTGAGATTGTCCTCTTTGTTTCCTTTATCCACGCCGGACTTTGCCTTCCTGCTTTCGCCTTCCTTCATCAATTTCTTGGTTATTTCGGGGTTAGTCTGAACCATCTAACCCCTAATGCCGTTCTCCATCTTTCCATTTTCATTCATCTCTGTGAAGCTTTCCTTGGAATCTCTCCTTCTCTATCTCTTTTTCGCTACTTCTTTCGTCTGAAACCTCAACCCCGCCGTGAAGAAACCAGCGTTCTTGGCGGTTGCGGGATTCAGTTTCGCCAGGGTCTTAAGAGCAAGTTCTTTGACTATGACCTGGTTGATTCTATAAAAGATTGGTGTGCCGACTGGTTTTACGCTGCCAATTTGATGCCTTCCCTTGTCGTCCACTCTGGATCTGGTCCTGTGGTGAATGATCGATGGGACAAGAAACTTGAGTCACCTGCTGAGATTCAAGTGATCCAGCTACTCCTTGATAGGATTAGCATGCTAAAACAGTAGGGTTTAACCGGTTTCGGTATTGTTTCGAGTTTTCTTCATCACCGAGTTCAGCCTTTGAAAGAGTGGGAGCACCTTGGCTTTGAGTATTCTAGGGCCGAGGATCCTTCACGCATGGTCCCAGCTCTTGAGCTGACCGATGAGGAGGTACTCGAGCGTCTCCAGAAGATGCTAAAAGGAGTGAGCGTTATTCCTCCTGCTGTCTTCGAGTTCTCTGCCAACAACCCGCCCCCAGCTGTGAGTTATTTATCTCTTTGTTTGGGTACTTTATGTACTCTTGCTGCATCCATTTTTGCTTAGCTTTTCCTTGTCTTGCTATTTTATCCCTTTTTCATAGGAGCTTGGGTGGAACTTTGTTGACCCGACCCCTCTTGATGTTCTCCCTGCCATGGCGGAGACTGGGGATAAACTTGCTAGAACTTCCGTAACTAGTAAGTTCCCAACCTCCACAACGCTTCCTGGAGCTTCTTCCGGATTTGTTGATGTATATGAAGAATATGTTCCTCGTCTAGTCCCTCGCAGTCCTCATAGTGTCCCGAAGAGGGGGCAAACAGATGGGTCTTCATCTGGCCTGCCTGTCTCCAAGAAGGCTCGCAAACCAAGTACTCTCTCAGGTACTCCAGTTGTTGCTAGCATGCTCTTAGGTGAGCAAATTTAATACTCTTTGTTCCTTTGTTTTCCTGTTTCTCTCTTGAACCGAGTACTTTTTATTCTTTTTTCATCAGGTGCTCTGGTTTCCTTGGCTGAGAGAGAGGAGGATGATGAAGTACCCCTCATCATGCGGTGGTGAGTTGTTTTCGTATTCCTGTTGCATTGAATTTCTCTTCTTTGTCTTGACTTTTAGTCTTGAATTTTTTAAAGTAACCGGACGTTGGGTATGAGTTCTTCTGAGGCTCCCACGCTGACTTCTTTTGAAGCTCCGGTGTTGAGCTCTTTGGTAGCCTTGTTACTGAGCTCTACCGCTCCTCCAGTGCAGAGTTCTTCCACGGCTCCAGCCTCGGCCTCTTCTGTGGCTCCGGTATCTGCTATCTCGCTCCCGTCGTCGGGTGGCGGGGACGTTTTCGCCATCATGGTCCCCCCTATGAGGCCTTCTTTTGGCTTCACAAAAAAGAAAGTGGCTGGGTGAGTAGATTCTGGTTTCATCCTTTTGCTTCTGTCTTCCTTCTTCTGGTTCTCATCGGTGATTTCTTTTATCAATTTTCAGTCTTTCGTCTTCTCTCGTTTCTTCATCGACTTCTTCTCAGCCTTCTGCCATGCCATTGAGTTTCGAGCCTCAGGACTCGCAACATACTATTGGTGAAGTTGTTGCAGGGGCTTCGGAGCTACCTGGCGAAGTTGTGGACTTGGCTGCCCTGGAGGTGACTATGGCCGTCGCGTCGGGTCCTTCTGGGGGTTTGGCTTCGGCTTCTCGGGAGGTTGCTTTGGTTGTTCCTTCTTCACCCCAGCCGGCCTCTCCTTCCCTTTCTCTCGCTTTCGGCGGTCCCTCTTTTACTGATGACGTGGTGCAACAGTTCGATGCCACCCGTCGGCTATCGGAGCTGACCGTAGCCTGGGGGAGCTTGGCGTCCTCTGTGACTTCTTTTAGGGAGAAGCTTCACGTAAGTTTTTCTGAGATTCTTTCTTAGGACATTTGTTTTGCCTTCGTCCTTACGCCTTATTTTCTCTATCTTTAATCGTTTAGACTTTCTCTTGTAACCATACCGGCTTCTTCTTTTCGTCTGAAACCGAGAAGAAGTTGTCCTCCGAGGTAAGTTCTCTAAAGACTGACCTTGACCTCCTCCAGGCTGAGTTGGAGACTGAGCATAAGTCGCATCAAAAAGAGGAAATGGCTCTCTGTGCTCAGGTGGTTGAGGTAGAGAAACAGAGAGACACTGTTGCCCAGGAGTTGGAGAAACAAAAAGATGCTGCTATCCGGGAGGCTTCAAAGAACTCAGAGGCCATGAAGAGCTTGGAAGCCATGAAGAAAGAATGTAAAGGTATTTCGGGTTCTCTCTGTTTCTTTCAGTATTCAAACCTTTCCCTCCTGCTGACTTGTTGTTTGGTGTCTTGTCCAGCTCTCCGAGTTGAAGGAAAAAAGCTCTCGGAGGGCATTGATGAAATGAAGACTCTTGTTCATACAAGTCATAACAAGGCTGAGGAGGTAATTGCTCATGCTGAAGATGAACTTGCACTTGCTAAGTTGATCAGGCGTGGAGCTGATAAAGATCTTGTGCAGGCCCAAAAAACTATTGAAGACTTGTCTGGGAAGCTAGCGATGGCTACTAAAAATTGGAACGTTTTGTGGAAATCCTTTTGTTCAGTAGCTGATGTTCTCCGGACTCCAGCGGATGATGGACAATCTTGGGCTCAGTTCATTCCTCAGATTCCGACTCGTTTCCAAGAGTTCACGAAGAAGTGCGCTCAAGTATGTACCAAGAATGTGCTGGCCCAGGTCCAGGTTCTTGCTCTAGAGGCGCCTCTGTCCAAGATAGCAGAGGAAGCTGATAGCCAAGAATACCTTGATGCCGTTGAGAGGATGGAGCCTGAGGTCGAAGGTTTAGCCAGTAGGATTGTAGATAGTCTTAATATTGATATTTCCCTTCCTGATGAAAATGCCTGATCTAATTGACCAGCCTCTTGTAATATTACACTCCTCTTCAAATGAAGATTCTTTATTTTTGTTGATGTATTCCTTGCTCGGGTGTGGTTGGAATTACTTGACTTGCTGAGTACTTTGTCCCGTTTTTGTCTCTGCCCTATAAACAACTCTGTGCGTTATCCTGACGAAATCCCTCGATTTGTTGAGTACTTTTCTTTTCTTCCTCTTTTGTGATCCGTTGAGTGCTTTGTCCGCGCTATGACTTGTTAGATGTAGATCTTTGTGTTGACAACCTTTTGTCTACGCTATGTAAAACGACTCGGCATAGAATGTTGCCTTGACAAACTTCGGCATCCGAGTACTTTTTTGAGTTGCGCTTGTGCTTTTCTAAGGAAAAAGTATTCCTATCTGGATGTAGCCCCCGAGCCTCTTGCTTTTCAGAACGAAGAGCTGGAGGGTCTTTTTAAGCTTAATTTCGGTTGACTAGTTTTAGGTGTTAGCTTTTAGCTACCCTCATCGGCGGTCTCAAGCGTCTTTTCAGCTATTTTGCTCTCGGCCGGGATGTTCAGGCATGTTTTTAGCCATTTTGCTTTTTGTTTTGGGTGTTAGCTTTTAGCTACCCTCATCGGCGGGCTCAAGCGTCTTTTCAACTATTTTGCTCTCGGCCGGGGTGCTCAGGCATGTTTTCAGCCATTTTGCTTTTTGTTTCGGGTGTTAGCTTTTAGCTACCCTCATCGGCGGGCTCAAGCGTCTTTTCAGCTATTTTGCTCTCAGTCAGGATGCTCAGGCATGTTTTCAGCCATTTTGCTTTTTGTTTCGGGTGTTAGCTTTTAGCTACCCTCATCGGCGGGCTCAAGCATTTTTTCAGCTATTTTGCTCTCGGCCGGGATGCTCAGGCATGTTTTCAGCCATTTTGCTTTTTGTTTCGGGTGTTAGCTTTTGGCTACCCTCATCGGTGAGCTCAAGCGTCTTTTTAGCTATTTTGCTCTCGGCCGGGATGCTCAGGCATGTTTTCAGCCATTTTGCTTTTTGTTTTGGGTGTTAGCTTTTAGCTACCCTCATCGACGGGCTCAAGCGTCTTTTCAGCTATTTTGCTCTCGGCCGGGATGCTCAGGCATGTTTTCAGCCATTTTGCTTTTTGTTTCGTGAAAACAACTCGTTGAAAGTCATGACAAGACATGTTGTGGATGAATATCATCTTTATTGATCATGAATATAAACTAATACATATGTTGTCGAAGAATATTGTCCTTTGTCGATTGTGAACGTTGGTCCCTTGTTGCTTGCATATCTGTTTTTTCTTGAGTTGTTTTTACGCGTAGAATCTTCTTAGCTGGCTGATGTGCCATGTATTGTTGACTTCTCTTCCATCTTTGGTTATTAACTTGTATGTGCCTGGTCCGGTGACTTTTGTGATAATGAATGGACCTTCCCATGGACCGAGTAGCTTATGTCGTCCGTCAGTTTTTTGTATCCTTCTTAGCACTAAGTCTCCGACTTGTAGAGATCGAGGATGGGTACTCTTGTTGTAGTGTCGTCTTAAACCTTGTAGGTATTTGGCTGATTGGAAGGTAGCATTTACTCTGACTTCTTCTGAGCTATCGAGTTCTAATCTTCTTGTGTGTTCTGCTTCTCCTTCATCATATTGTTCTATCTTTGGTGATGTCTAGATCAAATCGGCAGGTAGTACAGCTTCTGACCCGTAAACTAGGAAGAAGGGTGAGTAGCCTGTTGCTCTGCTTATTTGAGTTCATAGCCCCCATACTACTTTAGGTAATTCTTCAATCCATTTGGACCCATAGTCCACTAGTTCTTCGTATAACCTTGGTTTTAATCCGGCTAGTATGAGTCCATTAGCCCTTTCTACTTGTCCGTTGGCTTCTGGATGTGCAACAGACGCGTAGTCTATACTGAAACCATAGTCTTGTGCCCAGCTTTTTAATTCTGTAGCTGTGAAGGGGGAACCTAGATCTGTGATGATTCAATTGGGCATGCCGAAGCAGTGCATAATGTCTTGGATGAACTCGACTGCTTTGGCTACGCTGTATTTCGCGAGTGGTTTGTATTCAATCCACTTGGTGAACTTGTCGATTGCTACAAAGATGTACTCGAAGCCGCCTTTTGCTTTCTTCAGAGGTCCTACTTGATCTAGCCCCCAGCAGGAAAAAGGCCAAGCGGGTGGGATGCAGATAAGATTGTGAGCTGGCACATGGGCTTGTCTTGCAAACATTTGGCAACCTTTGCATTTTCTGATAAGTTCTTCTACGTCTTTCAAAGCGGTTGGCCAGTAGAATCCGGTGCGAAATGCTTTGCCAACCAGTATTCTTGAAGCGGCATGATTTCCGCAGCAACCTGAGTGTATTTCGTCTAGGATCTCTTTGCCTTCTTCAAATGAGACACATTTTAGGAGTACTCCTGATGATGCTGCTCTTCTGTAAAGTCCATCTCCTACTAGAACGTAGTTTTTGCTTCTGTGAACAACTTGGGTGGCTTCTGCTTTATCTGCTGGCAATTTATTTTCTTTGATATAGTCGATGAAAACTTGGCTCCATGAAGTGTTGATTACCAAGATCTGAACGCCTTTAGCCTGAATTTCATGGGTTGTTTCACCGGGTTGTTTGATAGAGGGAACTGATAGCTCTTCTATGAATACGCTGGGTGGAACCTTCGCTCTGTCTGATCCGTGCTTGGCAAGGACATCTGCTGCAATGTTGGAATTGCGCAGGACGTGTAGAATTTCTAATCCTTGGAAATGTTTTTCAAGTTTCCGTATTTTAGCACAGTAAGCGCCCATGTTTTCTTTGGTGCAATCCCAATCTTTGTTGACTTGGTTGATGACTACTGCTGAATCGCCGTATATGAGTAATCTCTTTATTCTGAGGGTAATTGCCACTCGTAGCCCATGGATGAGGGCTTCATATTCTGCTTCGTTATTTGTAGCTTGCCATAATATCTGAAGGATGTACTTGAGTTGTTTTCCTTCTGGAGAAATGAGGAGAACGCCTGCACCGGCTTCGCCTAGTTTGAGTGACCCGTCAAAATACATCTTCCAGTGGTCAAAGATGGTATTTGATATAGGTTGTTGGATCTCTGTCCACTCAGCAACAAAATCAGCAAGGGCTTGAGATTTGATTGCCTTGCGTGGGGTAAAATCGATATTAAGAGCACCAAGCTTGATTGCCCACTTAGATATGCGCCCTGTTGCATCTTTATTGTGTAGGATGTCTCCGAGTGGAAAATCTGTCACCACGGTAATCTTGTGGCTTTCGAAATAGTGGCGAAGCTTGCGTGAGGTGATAAGTAGAGCATAGAGTAGTTTTTGTACATGCGGGTACCGGATTTTGGATTCTGACAGTACTTCGCTGATGTAGTATACGGGACGTTGCACTTTATACATGCGCCCTTGTTCTTCTCTTTCTATGACTATCGTCGTGCTGATCACGGTAGAAGTCGCCGTAATATATAGCATCATATCTTCATCTTTCTTTGGAGGTGTCAGGACAGGTGACGAGGTGAGGTATTCTTTAAGTTTTTTGAAAGCTTCGTCGGCCTCTTTTGTCCACTCAAACTTGTCTGCCTTCTTTAGTAGTTTAAAGAAAGGTAACCCCTTTTCGCCGAGTCTTGATATGAAACGGTTGAGGGCTGCCATGCATCCTGTTAGTTTTTGCACATCTTTGATACTTCTAGGTGGGCCCATTTCTGTTATAGCTCAAATTTGCTTGGTGCTGGCTTCAATCCCGCGCTGACTGACCAAAAATCCGAGTAGTTGTCCTGAGGAAACTCCGAATACACATTTATTTGGGTTCAACTTCCATCTCCATCTCTTCAAGTTTTTGAAGGTTTGCTTTAGATCTTCAATTAGAGTGTCTGGGTTCTTTGTTTTCACCACTACATCATCCACGTATGCCTCCACATTTTCACCGATTTGATCCCCAAGGCAAGTTTGGATAGCTCTTTGGTATGTGGCGCCAGCGTTCTTTAGTCCAAACGACATGGTCTTGTAACAGTAGGCACCGAACAGAGTAATGAAAGACGTCTTGCTCTGGCCTTGTTCTTTTAATGTGATCTGGTGATACCCTGAATAGCAATCGAGAAAGGATAATAGTATAGACCCCGCTGTTGAGTCAACTATCTGGTCAATGCATGGTAGCCTAAATGGATCTTTTGGGCAATGTTTGTTGAGATCTGTGTAGTCGACGCACATGCGCCACTTGTCCGTGTTCTTCTTCTGCACAAGGACTGGGTTTGCCAGCCAGTCTGGATGAAGGATTTCTCTGATGAATCCAGCTGCCATCAGTTTTGTGATTTCCTTTTTAATCGCTGCCTTTTTGTCGGGTGAGAATCATCGTAGTCATTGCTTTACAGGCTTGGAGCTTTCATTAACGTCAATTCTGTGCTCAGCCAACTCTCTTGGGACACTTGGCATGTTGGCCAGCTTCCAAGCGAAGATATCTTTGTTGTCCCAAAGAAAGTTGGTGAGCGCGAGTTCCTATTTTACCGAGAGGTGAGCGCTGATGGTTGCTGTTTTGGAGGTATCGCCAGTGCCCAAGTCGATTTCCTTGATGTCGGCTTCTTTTGGTGGTGCGATGATGCTGGGCTTTTTAGCCAGTATTTGTAATTCTTCTTGGCTCGTCTCTGTAGCAATTGTGGCTATTTCTTTTCTTCCATTGTCGGCTTGTGCTTTTGCTATAATTTGGATTGCCTGGACGTCGCAGTCAAAAGCACGCTTCAAATCACTTCAAAGAGAAAGGATACCGTTGGGTCCTGGCATCTTAAGCAGTAAGTATGGATAATGTGGTATTGCCATGAATTTCGCCAGTGCTGGGCGTCCGAGGATTGCATGATATGACGAATCAAAGTCTGCGACCTCAAATTTGATAAACTCTATTCGGTAGTTCAAAGGAGTTCCAAAAGTAATGGGTAAAGTAATTTGTCTGAGTGGCATGGCTGCCTTGCCTGGTACTATGCTGTAAAAAGGTGTACTTGTTGGTGTAATCATCCCGGCGAGTTGTAGTCCCATCTTCCTTAGTGTTTCTGAAAAGATGATGTTGAGTCCGGCTCCCCCGTCGATTAGTACTTTGGTGACAGTCATACCAACAATAGTTGGATCTAGAACCAGTGGATAATGGCCTGCGTTTCCCACACTAGTCCATTGGTCTTCTCTGCTAAATTGGATAGGATACTGTGACCAATTGAGATATCTTGGTGTAGCCGGTTCTGCTGTCATGATAGTCCTGTATTGCTAGTTTTTCTTGATGTTTGCTTCTGCAATCTAGAGCCCTTGAGAAGATCACTGCTACCGTTCCCCTGGGTTTTTGGAATCCTTTGTCCTCGTGGTTGTCTTCATCTTTTTTCTGATTGTCCTCTTTGGTGTTCTCCTTACTATCTTTTCTTGTGTATCGATCATTGAAAGTATAGCAATTTCCGATGGTGTGCCTCCCATTAGGGTCAATGGGCAAGGTATGTTTTCAATGTCATCATATCTTCTGGGTTTGGAAAACTTCTTTGATTTGTCAGCCATTGCCACGGTATTGTCTGGTCTACGTTTTCTTTCTTGATGTCTGCTATTTCGATGATTTTGCTTGTCTGGGTTGTCCTGGTTGCTTCTATCCGGGAACCTCTCTCGTGTTTTTTCTTCTGCAGTAATCATCTTTTCCACTATTCATCTAAATTCTTCATTGTTTCTCAGATTTTCTTTGCAGAAGTCTTGAAATTGCCACCTAGCCATGATTCCGTGAGAGAAAGCTTCAATTACTTCTCGTTCGGTGATGTCATGCACTTGAGCCCGCAGTTCACCGAATTGTCGATAGTAATTTCTGAGACTTTCGCCACCCTTTTGCTTGAGTCCTTTCAGTTCTACATGAGTGATCGGGTGTGTGATGATACCCATGAAATTTTCACAGAAAGCTCTTTGCATGTCCTCCCAATTTCTAATCAACCCTGGGTTCAATTTATCGAACCATTGGAGGGGCATAGTTTCTAGTGCCATGGGAAAGAACAGGGTCTTGATATCGTCATCTCCTCTGGCTAGTTCAATTGATTGTGAATATATTCTGAGCCATTGTCTTGGTTCAGTTTTGCCATCATACTTAGAGTGGTTAGACGGTTTGAACTTGTGAGGTAATCGCACCGATGCAAGCCTGTTCGCGAAATAGGGGAATTTGTCGTGTGTTCCGACTTCTTTGAATTCAGATTCGGCACCTCCTTCTGTCCAACTATTGTTTTGATGGGAACAATTCTGCGAGGCTGTCTGAGTAGGCACCCTACTCCTGGTCTTTCTTGGTTGTTCAAATTGGTAGCCTTGATTATGTTCCTTCCTACTTCCTCCGTTATGGCTTCCACCTGGCCCAAGTCTTTCGAAAGCGGACTTCCTTTGATTTTGATCTTCTAGCCTATGGGTTGTTGATCTGGCGGGTAGTCTTGATCGGTCTCTCTCTTCATGCGTTCTTGGGATCATCGACCGGAGCAAGTCTTGGAGCTATTCATACTTCTCGCCGGGATGTGAAGTTGCTCTGAGTTCTTCTAATGCTTCTTGAATCTTATCGTAAGGCGTATTTGCCGTGCGTCTTCCTTCGACTTCTCGTTGTGATTTTCTTCTATCGTATTCAGCCAACTCTAACTCGTATCTGATCCAGGCTTCCCTGCGCTGCCTAGCACGGTGTTGGCGCCCTGCTTCAACTTGTTTTTTCTTTCTCTAGCTTGTTTCTGACTCTTAGTTTCTCCATTGTAGCCCTGGGCAAAGGGTGATATGTTGGATTCTGATTCATCTGATGACCTGACGTCGGGTGCTGCTGGGGGATTTAACGGTGATCGAGGACGTCGAACCATGAGTACTTCCCGTGCGTGAGCCGTTCTGTTATTGGCGTTGGTTTTCATATAGTCGGAGTTGCTGATAACTTTAGTAGATGCCTCGATGCCGCAAATCGAGTCTCCTTCTTGGTAGGGTAGAATAGCTGTTGTTGTTGTGCCGACTAGTTGGGTTCCGCTATCTTCAGGAACAGAACCTGGCCAGTGGATGATACAGTCTTGTGATGTTATCGTTAGCACGAGACCCTCCTGGGCTCCTATCAGTGGTATCCCAAGCATTGGATTGAAGGATCTTTCGAACTATCCCTGATAGGATTTTGCCATGTTGTCGAGCCCAAATGGAAAAGAATTCGACTTCTTGAAAGAACTCTGAGTGTAATCCGAGTTGTTTTGGGTTGTGCTCTGGAATCCTACCAAAAAAGAACTCGGTTTCTTAAAAGAACTCGAATAAGACTTCACCTTGGACACGGAACTTGAATTCGAGTCGGATGCGCGTAGCCATGAAATCTGATTTGAATCGGATATTATGAGCTGCGCGAATCTTCTGGTGAGCTAATCCGTTGTAGTTGTCGAAATAGGAAATTCTTCATGATGATCCGGATCTTTGAGGAGATGGCCTTGAAGCTTGCCGTAGTTGTCCGCCTCATAGATCCATGAGCCGAAGATGAAAGTTGATCCCATCGGGAAGATCATGTTATCGAGGTCCATTGAGCTCTCGGATGCAAAGTCGTCGAAAGCCCCTACCTGGCGCGCCAGCTGTCGATGTTTTATCACCGATAGCCTACCATGGGGGTCCCTGAGGCAGTATTGTTCGGGCTTCAGCGTATGCAGAACTCGATGGTGAACGCAAGAAGACAAACGACTTATCCTAGTTCGGACCCTCGATCGTTGATTGAGTAATAGCCCTACGTCCAGCCGGCGTTAGCCTCTACGTTGGATTGATTATGAAGTGTCGTACAATTGTTGTTCTGTTCTTCTCTCCCAGGAGCCCTGCCCTCCTTTATATAGTCAGGAGGCTAGAGTCCTAGTCGGTTTACAATGAGAGTTTCTAGTAGGATTACTGAATAGTACTACCACTAAGATTACATGGGAAGAATCCTAGTTAGACTAGATCTTCTCTCTCCCTTGCGGGGTATCCTGTGGGTCCCGCATCGATAGACAGGAGGGTCGAAGTGTGTCTGCTGACCCATTGGTGGGGAAAACCCATGAGAGATGGGATCAACTAACACCCGACGCACAACCATGTCTAAACTTTGAAACTAGCACTCCATATCCGATCTCACATAGTTCTCCCACTGGTCCGCACACACAATTGGGATCATCTTCCTAAGGATGTTGGGAGGGATACCTAGGTGAAGTACACCCTCCACTACGATGCCATCATCATCATCATCTCCATGGCAATGTAGCTCCTCCCGAGCCCTTGCAACCAACTCACTAAATGATGGCTTCTCATTGAATAACATAATCACGCTTTGCATCTCAACAAACTCAACATATCCATAGCGATATCTTTTCACAGTGCCTCCATGATATATGCTCACTAGATTGTCCATCTAGTAGTTCAAACAAAAATTAAAATACAGTTCATTTAGTCCAAAGTAGCTGCTATATAGTATCTCTCTAATAGATACTAACCAACTACACCCTAAATAACTATGTCACTAGCTATCTAACTATATTTATCTAACTATATTTATCTCACTAACTAAATCAACTAGCTATCTAATAACTATATCTATGTACCTATGTCACTAGCTATCTAACTATATTTATCTAACTATATCTATCTCACTAACTAAATCAACTACCTACATCATCAAATTTACTAGAAACTAAAAAATAATCAAAGTAGCACTACAATTCAAGCTAACTAAGTACCTACATTGCATATTTAAAAATTTTACCTGTCCAAGTCAATACAACGATGTGGGCGCGGTGGCCGCCGGTGAGGGCGCGGGCGCCGTCGCCGGCGCGGTGGGGCGTGTAACACCCCGGTGTTATGCAAGCATTTAGGCATTGCAAATCATGCATATTATGCATCATCAAGCATCCTAATCATACATGCCTAATCATGTAAATAATAACTGAAACCATGCTTCGAAACATATGAAACATGCTCGTGAAACATGAATGTTGCATACACTTGTTTAGAGTTATTTTTGCCCTAATTATGCTTGCTAGGTTAATAAAACATGTTTGGCTATAGTTGTAAATCATCTAGAATTATTTAGCACAATTTTTGGAGCAAAGTTTGTATTCAAACTTTTGACAAAATATGCTTTTGAAAGTATTATTGGAAAGGGTAAAAAATCCTCTCTATTTAGCTTTTGCTTCCCAATTCAAAATCTATGCAAAATTTTTAGTTGGTCCCTAAAGCAAAGTTGTAGAGGATTAAATTCTAAGCAACTTTTATTTTTGGGCCATTTTCAAAAGAAGTCATTTTCTTGCTCAAAATGGTACTTGAAAACTGATATTTGAAAATTTATTGAATATGGAATTAGAAAAATTGTTTATCTCTTTTAACGGGCCGCCGCCTCACTTCTGACCCATCAGTCGAAGCCGGCCCAGCGATCCTCACGCGCCCGCGCCTTCGCCTCGGCCCAGCCCACCCCACGCGATGTCTTCTTTCTCCTCCGCGTGTGCAGACGTGTCCGACCGCGTCAGGCATGTCGCGCCGCGTGGCGAGCGCATGCCGGCGATGCTAGGCGGGTGGCATCCCGTGGCCCCCGCGAGCACGCGCCTCGCCCGTTTTCAAGCCCCGTAGCTCCGCTTCTCCCGGCACTCCTCATTTTCCTCTCCCGCGCTGCATCTCTACCTCGCCCCGCACCGAGTTCTGCTCGCGCCGCCCTCGCCACCACAGCCCCACCGGCAAAATTGGCCGCCGGTGGTCCACCATTGCCCGCAATCGAGCACACGTCACTCCGCCTTGCTCCCCGGCACCCGGTGCTCGCTGCAAGGACACCATTTGAGCAAGGTAGAGCTACCTTGCGTGTTTTCGCCGCCGTCGGTCATGGCGCCGCCGCGCTTGACCTCACCGTGGAAAAGGCTTCCCCGTCCCTTTCTATCCTCTTGAGTGACCTGCTCGGGTTCGCCATCTTCTTGCGGACCCAGCACGCATGCCTGCTTGCCTGGTCATGGCCAGCAACGGCCGTCGGCCCGCTGGCAGCGACCGCACTGCCGTGGCGCCTGGAAAGTCGGCGTGGCGTGGCCGTCTCGCCTCGGCCGTGCTGGGCTAGGTCGGCCTTGGGCCGGAGCCCTGAGCCAGGCCATCGCCTTTCCCTCCGCTCAGTTACGTAGGCCAAAAACGGCCATGGGCCAGTCGTTCCCATGGGCCAGCCCAGTAGTAATAGGAAAATTGTTTTCGGTTTTTCTTTTATTATTTAGGAAGAGAAATACTTTGGAAAATGTTTGTGTACTCATTTTGGCTCCAAATTTGTTGAAACAAATTTTGTTGTGTTCCTTGTCACCAGATCTACATGATAAAAATATTGCATGTCATTTTTGAGATAATTTTCTATAGAGCTTTATTTAATTCTTGATATTGCTGATATTTTGTAAAATGTGTAGTAAAACCTATATGTATCAGAAAAATATGCTTCCAAGTTTGTTACTCTTCTTGTGTAATGTAGTTCCTAGGAAAAATATATGCCATGCATGTCCTATAGAAAAATTGTGAGATGTAGTTCAAGTGTCTTTAATGGCTAATTTTTGTTATTTTTGCTAGAGAGCAAAATTTGTATAAAACAAGCATGTGATAATTTTTGTGCAATGATTATTTACTGTATAGAACATAGGAAAAATATTACATCTGTTGTTTGACACTTTTCATAATACAAAGTATTTTCATGTTCATAATTATGCCATAGCTTGTCATTTTTGTGTAGGCTACTCCACTTATTCAAATGTCATAAAATTTTAATGGTAGACTACTTAGGGTAGTACTGTGCTATGGTAATTTTCTAAGATTTTTCTAAGCTATAAAAATAGATGTTGCTATTCAAACCTATTATTAATTAGGGTTTAATCAAATGTTGCTTTATGCATGATTAAGAAATTAGTGAAGCTTTGGTGTATCTTTGAAGCATTTAATGAGATGTGTTGACTTAGCATATTAGTAATAGAAGAGAATGCAGTAGATGACATGTGCTTGTAGTACATGTCTTTGGATAATGTTGACTACCTTGCATGCAAGCATATTCATTGTGTTCATTTCATTCGATGCCCCTTTTGCATAAGCACTTACGCACATGCATCATACAGGATCGCAAACCGAGAGCCCGGTCATCATACCCGAGGAGCCCGAGGAGCAGCTTGAGCTGCAGCCGCAGGAAGTGACCGAAGTAGACGAGGAGGACGTTGAGGAACTTCTAGAGTGCCCCGATCACCGCCCGAGCTTCTTCGAGAGAGGCAAGCCCCAGAGCATTTTTCTCCCCAGTTTGCAATTATTAATTAAATGTTTTACTTTAATTGATGCATTATGTTCAGGAATTGTTTGCAACCGTTGCTGCATTATACCTTGTCTACCTTTGTTATACTATATCCTTGTTACCCTGGTATCCGCAGTCGAGTCAATGCTTAGCTGGCTTAGACCGGTAGAAGTCGGGTGATTTCCTGTCATCTGTGAGCTATAGGTGGTTACCTGGATCTGCTTGGATAACTATGTAGTCATGGTATAACTAAGTGTTAATTTGAAGTTGAGACCGGATGGAGACTTATAGAGTTTTGGACTGTAGTGCTTTCCGTCTGTGTCGATTAAGGACCGACCGTTGTTGGGCCTCAGATCATGTTGAACACATGCCTTACATTTAGCTGGCCGAATAAAGTACCTTTCGACCATGAAGCTGGGAGATTATTCAGGCCGAGTAGATTGCCCACAGCGCACTGTGCCGTAGCAGGTGTGGTAGGACACGGGGGCACGATGATAAGACCAAAGGGCAGTCGGTCGGCCCTCGGGTACATGTGGTTCCTAGCAAACTCGAGATTTTCCTGTATAGTTGACTCGGTGACTGATACCTCACTTTAGTGGGTGAGTGAGGTTTGTGTAAGGAATAAATCACCAGCTAGTTAGGAATCGATTCGAATTGCCATCGCTCCTAGATAGTGAGCACTTGACTTGAGTGACTTCATCGTAGTAATGTTGATGGAACACTTGGATAGTTATAAGGAATATGACATTATGGAAGTTGTTAATGATCATTGGTTATCATTATTTGCTTAAGCACATGCTTGCTCTAGTATAGGTGCAAATGTAGTCGACAGGTTAATAATAATTAACTTGACAATAATGCTTTTGGAAAGGTTCTTGAAATGCTAAAAATGCCTCTTTTTGCAAATGAGTCAGCTACCCTACTATAAAGCCCTTCATAATCCTTGGTGTCACTTTATTTTCGGTTATGTCGGGTAAGTCTAGCTGAGTACCTTCTCGTACTCAGGGTTTTATTCCCACTTGTTGCAGATGGGCAGATGTATTACGGCTACTGTATCAACTGCCTTTATCCTGCGATGGGTGATGCTTAGGACCATGGGCATGGTCATTCCTTACATCTCATTTGATGCTTTTGTTGGAGATGATCATTAGCTGGCACTGTATTTGAACTCTGTGTGAGTGTGTGTGGTTTTGAACAAATGGCTTCCGCTACTTTTATTCGAACTCGTTTGTAATAACTATGTTTAAACTCTGATGTATCTGTGATGCGAACTTTTATGTAATATGTGATGGTGACCGCTAAACTTATTACGATCTTGGCTGGTATGTGAGTTGGTTTGAAATCCTTTGTGATTTCACGGACTACCGGGTTATATGGGCTTAAGTTTACTAAATCGTCTGCTCTGGCGGATGATTTTCTTACTTAATTTCGTATAATTGGTCGGTTCTGTTACAGCTGGCATCAGAGCATGGTTTAGCGTGTTACTGTTCACAAGTGTATTTAAAACAAAAAGGCATTTGAAAAACGTGATTTCCAAACTAAAAAGTGTGCCAGTGGTCATATCCTTTATGCCCAGTTAAGGACTCTAGGTGGCTTAATTAAGTACTAACTTGGGGTTCTTGCATCATATTTCTCTTTTGTCGCTCATACGGCGTGCTATTGTATGAGTGTCACTTATTTGAGTGGTAGTGTATGTAACAACCCAAAAATCCACACACTAAAAATACCACGCAACCCCGCACCACCGTCTGATGTGATGCACACGCCTCCACCGCATGATGCCATCCGCCATGGGAGGCATGGCGCTCGGCTATAAAGCCAGCCCGCACGCTGCTCACACCCAGCACCTTAGCCTCTCCCTCAGTCTCCACCACCGCTTGGTGGCCTAGTAGCCGCACCACACTGAGGGTAGAGGGCCGGGAAGGAGATCATGAGAGGAGGATCAGAGCCCCACGCGCTGCCGAAGTCACTGGAACCGAGGGCGACGCCATCGTCGTCATCATGGTCGCGGGTCCGCACTGCACGGCACTGCTTCCGGAGCTACACGGCCACAACTCGTCACTGCACCGCCATCCTTTCTTCCACAGCACCCATGGTGGGCCCTGGTTCTTCCCCTGCTCGCCACTAGACCTTGCTACTCCGGCCATGGCGCTCCATACCGTGAGCACGTAGGCCAAGGCCATCCTCGGCCTCTAGGCACACCAGCACAGCACACTCACATTGATCGTGACCACCCTGAGCCCTTGGACGCTGTAGGCCTCTCCAAGTCCCACAGACGTCGTAGCCAAGCACGCATGCCACGCTCACGACGCTGCCGCCATGGCGCAGCCACCACTGGAGCACCAGACCACCTTCGAGCACCAGACCATCGTGTCAAGCACCAAACCACCAGTCCGAGCACCCGACCACCGGTCCGAGCACCAGACCACCGGTCCGAGCACCCAACCATCGGTTCGAGCACCCAACCACCGATCAGAGCACCGACCACCATGGCCAGTATTGCTGGGAGCGCCTGGCGCCTCATTGACTCACCTGTCCCAATCGCTGAAGCCATGGGTAACTCACGCACACGCCGTGACCACCCCGCTGGAACCCCGTAGAGACCCGCGCACCTCGCCGTCATCACCATGTCGCCGTGGCTGCCGGGAAGACTCTACCGGCCACCTGGAAACTAGAAGCCCTGCCCTGAGCTCTGGACGCCCTCGCCGCATCCACACGGATCCGTAGGAACCTACACTCCCCATTATGATGCCCCTCTGAGGCCATAGCCCCCACACCAATGCCATCGACGTGATCGGAAGGCCCCGCCGTGGCCAAAGCCACCGGAGGCCCTAGAGGACCCCTCGACCTACCCAACATGCCCGCTGGAGCATTGTGACGCCCACGCGCACCACAGAACCGGTCAATGCCGCTGCACCCGCGCCATTCCCACATGCCGGTTCTGCTCGAGCCGCCGTTCACCGTGATCAGTGACTTAGGAAGCACCATCCGTCGCCCTGACCCCACCGTTGCAGTCGCCATGACATGGGGAGACTTTTCCCCACCTCAATTGGATGCCTGAGCCGTTGTGGGAGCTCACTAGTGAGCATGTCACTGGTGGGAGTGCGCCATAGAAGAAACAGAGGAGAAGGGGCGAGTTGAGCCACGTAGCCCTGCACCCGGTGCACATGAGCCGAGCCGAGGAGAAATGACGATGGACTCAGTCCACCATGGATCCTGCCTTAGGTCCATGGACCGTGAACTCGGGTCCACCATGAGCCGCGCTCATGCCCATAGCCAGGAAACGAAGCCTAGTAGAAGCCCACGGCTACGACGTGGTAGCATCACAGCTTGCCACGTGCGGGCCAAGCCTGGCCCAGATCCAGCCCTGTCCAGACCCAGTTTGGACCCGGCCCGTATTGACCGTTGACCGGTCAACGTTGACCATTGACCTGGCCCCACATGTCAGTGGCACAGACACTCTGGACCCACACGTCAGATGCTGACGTCATGATGACGTCACGAGGGACCCACATGTCTGTGACCCAAGAGCCCCTGGACCCACCTGTCAGAACTGAGGACGTTGCTGACGTCAGCTGGACCCCACCTGTTAGCTCGAAACCGAGACGATGATGTCATGCTGATGTCATGCTGACGTCAGCATGCCACGTTGACCAGTCACACTGTGACACGTGTCAGCCCAGGACTAATTCAGCTTTTCTCTAATTTTGGAAATGATTTAAACTTCGGAAATTCATAACTAATTCATACGACCTCGGAAAAATACGAAACCAGGACCAAAATGCATCTAAAATCAAGCTCTACGCAATGAACCCATGTTTGTGTGCATTTGGCTCTTTTGAATTTCCATTGCTTCTAAAGGGACCGTGACGCCTAAGAGGGGGGGTGAATTAGGCAACTTAAAATCCTTACTCTAAATTATGGCCTCTTTTTCTAACCCTAGCAAAACCTATGCAATAGATTAACTATCTAGATGTGCAACTATGCAAACGTAGTAAAGTAATCAATATAAATGCAGAAGCTAAAGAGCAAGGTAGAGATATGCAAACTCCCATCGACGACTCCGGTATTTTTACCGAGGTATCGAGAAGCGCGCAAGCTTCCCCCTAGTCCTCGTTGGAGCCCCTCACAAGGAATCCCTCACAAGGGCCAAGCTCCCGGTCGGGTAACTCTATGGATAGCCTCGGGCCTTCCCCATGCGCAAGTGGGTCTCCGATGTGCCTCTCGGCAAGCCTCTCCCGGAAGCTCCCCGCTGTCTTCACTATCAAGCTTTCGGCCGAAACGCCACGGGCCTTGTTTCCTTCGGTACACGGTGGCGGCCACACCACAACCACAGTTGATGTAATCTCGCAAGACTTCAAGCCCCTCCAATGTATAACACTTGTACTCGCAAGCATGGGGTGGCAAGAGGTATGCAAACCTCACTTAAACACTAGGCAAACACCTAGAGCAAGCGCATAAGCGGTGGTCTAATCAACCTAAGCACTTCGCAAAGCACTTATGCTAATCACCTAATAAAACACTAAGCACTATGCATGTGGAGATCACTAAAATGGTGTATCAACACCCTTGGTATGTTTCCTTAGTTCCACACACCTCAAATGGCCGGTTGGGGGTTGTATTTATAAGCCCCACTAAGAAAGTAGCCGTTGGGGTCGAACTCCCGCAATTCTGCTATTGACCAGACGCTGAATCATCCTGACTGGCCGCGTCCGGTTGTCCCGACCGTTGCAGCCATGAACCACCGATCGGACGCTGCCAGCGTCCGGTCGCCTGCCACCCGACGCGTCTGGTCGCAGTTTTGCGTGCCTAGAACCTCTCTGTACTCGATCGGACGCTGATGCCCTACATCTGGTCGGTTGCCGTCTGCATCTGGTCCACGTGTCTGGTCGCCTGTCTGCCGAGCCACCGGTCTAGTGTCCGGTCGTGCTTACAGCGTCCGGTCCTTGCGTTCGGTCGCCTCTGTGAGCTCATTTCTTCTTGATCTTGCGTACGGCTTGGTTCCTATCTTCATGCTTGGACTTTGCTTGATATCTTGGGTCTTTTCTTGTGCTCCTAAGGTCTTGCTTAAGGTGTTGATCATCAGATCATCACGTCACCTTCGTCCAAGTCACGTCTTGCACCCTATTGAACTACAAAATAAACACTTGCAAATTCATTAGTCCAATTTGGTTGTGTTGATCATCAAACACCAAAATCCAAAGTAAATGGGCCAAGGGTCCATTTTCCTTATAATATCCCCCTTTTTGGTGATTGATGCCAACACGACCAAAGCAAGCAAATAATAAGAATTTGGAAGTTAAAAACTACCTACTTGCTAGGATGCAATGCAAGGGGCAAGGTTATATGATACTAATTGATAGTTACCAATTGAAACTTTACTTAAAAGCTTGTCTTGCCCTTGCAAATGTCCCCATGTGATATTATAGATTTAAAGCCTAGCTTTCTAACAAAAATTCTCCCACTACTTAGACTAATCCATAATTCACTTTCCTCCCTTTCTCGGACCATTACCACTTGTAGACATCAACTTGATGCTTGCCTTTGGTCCTTCAAATTCTCCCCCTTTGGCATCAAGCACCGAAAAGGAAGACATTAGTAGCACAAGGGAGGGTCAAATTTCATGATCCTTTGTATATAGAGTGAAAATGGATCACAAAATTTGACTCTCATATTATATAGAATAAGCTCCCCCTAAATATATGCAAACATATGGTAGAAAGCAAAGCATATGCATAATTAGCAATCTATTGTACAAGAGAGTTTAATCTATATAAAGTATGGAGAAAGCATATAGATATGAAATGAAATCAACATGATGATGCTAATTGAAGAATAATGCTTTCCTCCGGGGACTCCAATTTCCTTACAATGAGACTACTACACATGTGATAGGTTTGAAAGAATTGATACTATTTGAACAAGTGTTAGTCTCAAAGTATCCAAGTTGTAGATTAAGCTCCCCCTAATTTTGTGCACACAAGTGTTGAATACTTGTAAAATTTGTGCACATTGATTTAAGTATCAAAATACCACTTGAAAGATGATATTTGGGAGAGATTATCTACAATTTGGACTTTGGCACATATTAGATAATTAATTGTAAAACAAGCTATGTGCCGTGCTCCTAAACAATTTTAATCCATGTAGGTTTGCTCCAAGGGTTAATTAATGAAACCGAGCAAGCCTACCATATGAAATACCTATTGAATGCATAACAGAGGATGTAAGCATGCAAATGTAAACATAGGCATAAAAGATAACTAGATGCTTTAATAGAATATCAATTGAAAAACAAAACCAATTGAAATGAATACTAATTGGAAGTAATGACATCTAGTTACCTAATCATGGGAAGGGGAATTTGGGTCCATAGTATTCACTAACCTGCATGGCAATGACTTTGTCCAACTTGATGCACCCCATGAAATGCACCCAAACTTTGCCAAGTCTCCAAATTCCCCGTTCTTCCGACGGACTTCTCACTTCCCTTTCGGGATCCAAACCTTCTTGGTGTTCTTCATGTTTGAAATGATTTCCTTTGGCACCCAAAAGTGTTTGACCCCATTGTTGGCTTGTTTGTTCACCTCGATGGCCACTACCTTGTCATTTTTCTTCTTCTTCAAGAGATAAGGTGTGGAGGCCTTCTTGTCCACCTTGTTGGTGTAGGTGTTGGAGAGCTTGCTTGTTTGCTTTTTCTCCTTCTTCTTTGCTCCTCCCCCATTCTTCACCTTGCACTCATAGGACTTGTGGCCTTCTTTGTGGCACACGTAGCAAACCACGGTTTGTCCTTCATCAAGCTTCTTCACTCCCTTAATGGTGTTATCTTGATGAAGTTGGGTTTGCTTTGCCTTGCCTTTCACTTGAGTCAAGTCCTTGGTTAGGTGAGCTACTTCTTGCTTAAGTTGCTCATTCTCCTTTGCAACCTCTTGTGTGCATGTATCTACAATAACTTTCTCAACACAAACTTGGTTGCACAAAGGTGAGTCTAAACATAAATCATTGCAAGAAGTAGAGGCATCCTTTTTAATGATAGAACTTTTCTTTTTAGATGCCTTGGTGAGGGTATTTTTTACGGCCTCAAGATTAGCAACTTTATTTGTTAGCTCATCACAATGTTTGCACATGATTTCCATTTTAGCAAGCAAACTTTGATAATCATTTTGTGAGCTAGCTAACTTTTCTTTTAATTTTTCATTTTTCTTTTCAAGTTGCTTATCATTAATTGTGCATGCACTTGTTGTTGCACTAGCCTCAAGTTGCTCAATTTTAGTAGATAGTTCAACATTGAGATTTGCAAAGTTTTCATATTGTTCAAGCAAATTCTTGTATGCTTCTTGTGAACTACCTAGCTCTTCTTTTAAAGTTTTAAGCTTCTTTTGTTGACTAGTGCAAACTTTAGCATATTTAAGATTTTGTTGCACAATTGTATTGTAAGAAGGCAAATCATCATCACTATCACTCTCACTAGAGGATGAGCTTTTGTTACCTCGTGCCATAAGGCACACACGAGAAGAGCTTGATGATGAGTGCTTGTGACCTCGCCTCTTGTGATGGTTTTCTTCTTCACTTGAAGAATCATCCCATGACCTTATTGTTGTGAGGGCTTTGTTCTTGCACGCCTTCTTCTTTGTCTTGGGTGTGGGCTTGTTTGGACAAAATTCCACAAAGTACCCTAACTCGCCGTATCCATAGCATCCTTTCTTTCTTTGCTCATTTATTTGATTGGTGAAAATGAGATCTTGAATTTGGATGGGCACACCCTTGACATTGAGCCTTTGGATCATCTTCTCCACCTTGTTGATTAATTTGATTGATTCTTCATCAAGATCGGAGGTGGAGGAGGAAGATTGATCATCATCACTTGATTCTAGTTCATCATCATCCTCATCTTCTTCTTCTTCACTTGAGGAGCTTGAGCTTGAGCTTGACTCAACTTTCTTGCCCTTCATCTTTTTATTCTCGCTACAAGCGAGAGCTTTGCCTTTGCTTGATGAAGATGCTTCTCCTTGACCCATCTTCTATGACATTTCAAATGCCACTAGCTTGCCAATGATAATGCCCAGGGTCATGGTGCTCAAGTTCTCCATGTTGTGAAGGATGGTGATGACGCTTGCATATTTCTTTTGTGGTAGAACGGAGATGATCTTCCTCACGATGTCTGCATCATCTAGCTTTAATAATCCTATTGAATGGAGCTCATTGATAATTAGATTCAATCGAGAATACATATCACAAACAAGCTCATCATCATTCATAGCAAAGGAATCATAGTTTTGCTTAGCTAGACAATGTTTTTGCTCATGGACATTACTTATGCCGTCATAGAGCTCTTGGAGTTTTAACCAAATTTCATGTGCCGTATTTAATGTGAACACTTGGTTAAACACATCCATGCTAAATGATTCAAACAAGCAATTCTTAGCTCTAGCATTAAAATGCATTTCCTTTTTGTCACTCTTCGTGGGCTTTTCGGGATTCTTAATGGGTTTCATCCCGTCACGAGTGACTCTCCATACACCTAAATCAACTGCCTCAAGGTGGCAAGCCATTCTTGCTTTATAGTAAAGGAAATTAGTGCCATCAAATTGTGGAGGCCTAGTGGTATCCATCCCAACTACTCTACAATAGCGTCGGCTCAATGACGGTTAAGCCAAAGGTCCAAACATGAGCCAACCGGCTCTAATACCAAATGAAGGGACCGTGACGCCTAAGAGGGGGGGGTGAATTAGGCAACTTAAAATCCTTACTCTAAATTATGGCCTCTTTTTCTAACCCTAGCAAAACCTATGCAATAGATTAACTATCTAGATGTGCAACTATGGTTTTGCTAGTGTGTTGCTATCTCTACCACAAACATAGTAAAGTAATCAATATAAATGCGGAAGCTAAAGAGCAAGGTAGAGATATGCAAACTCCCGTCGACGACTCTGGTATTTTTACCAAGGTATCGAGAAGCGCGCAAGCTTCCCCCTAGTCCTCGTTGGAGCCTCTCGCAAGGAATCCCTCACAAGAGCCAAGCTCCTGGTCGGGTAACTCCGTGGATAGCCTTGGGCCTTCCCCACACACAAGTGGGTCTCCGATGTGCCTCCCGGCAAGCCTCTCCTGAAAGCTCCCCGCCGTCTTCACTATCAAGCTTTCGGCCGAAATGCCGTGGGCCTTATTCCCTTCGGTACACGGTGGCAGCCACACCACAACCGTGGTTGGTGTGATCTCGCAAGACATCAAGCCCCTCCGATGTACAACACTTGTGCTCGCAAGCACGGGGTGGCAAGAGGTATGCAAACCTCACTTAAACACTAGGCAAACACCTAGAGCAAGCGCATAAGCGGTGGTCTAATCAACCTAAGCACTTCGCAAAGCACTTATGCTAATCACCTAATAAAACACTAAGCACTATGCATGTGGAGATCACTAAAATGGTGTATAAACACCCTTGGTATGTTTCCTCAGTTCCACACACCTCAAATGGCCGGTTGGGGGTTGTATTTATAAGCCTCACTGAGAAAGTAGCCGTTGGGGTCGAACTCCTGCAATTCTGCTACTGACCGGACGCTGAATCATCCTGACCGGATGTGTCCGATCGTCCTGACCGTTGCAGTCGCAAACCATCAATCGGACACTGCCAGCGTCCGGTCGCCTACCACCCGACGCGTATGGTCGCAGTTTTGCGCACCTGGAACCTCTCTATACTCGATCGGACGCTGATGCCCTACATCTGGTCGGTTGCCATCTGCATCCAGTCCTCGCATCTGGTCACCTGTCTGCCGAGCCACTGGTCCAGTGTCCGGTCGTGCTTCTAGTGTCCGGTCCTTGCGTCCGGTCGCCTCTACGAGCTCGTTTCTTCTTGATCTTGTGTACGGCTTGGTTCCTATCTTCATGCTTAGACTTTGCTTGATATCTTGGGTCTTTTCTTGTGCTCCTAAGGTCTTGCTTAAGGTGTTGATCATTGGATCATCACGTCACCTTCGTCCAAGTCATGTCTTGCACCCTATTGAACTACAAAATAAACACTTGCAAATTCATTAGTCCAATTTGGTTGTGTTGGTCATCAAACACCAAAATCCAAAGTAAATGGGCCAAGGGTCCATTTTCCTTACAACTTCTTTGTGCTATTCTATAGACGTCGCTAACACGACTATAATGCAAATGATGCAGACTTGGAGGAGAACCTGATGGACGAGGACCGTGAGTACCGTGAGGAGAATGGAGATGACTATACTGAAGGTGCCACATCCCACCCAATCTCGTAGCACCTATTATGCATGGCTAACATAGAACTGCTATCGCTTTACTTTACTGCTACAGTCATATTATGATAGGACTTGCATGGTAGTATGCTTGCTTGAAGCCTTTACCTTGACGCAACCTTACCCCTGCATACCCTGCTATTAGGCTAGACACACACTTACTGCTATATATTTCATTACATATACTTCTACTATGCTTATACTACGTGCATGGTGGACACTGGTGTTAACTGGACCATGGGGAGAGTGTTGTGTGTGTGACTTGGGTGTGTGGAGGGTGAGGGTTGTGTCGACCAAGTTGGAGTATACGATGAGCCTGGGGCAAGTCTTGCTATGGGATGCTACCTGGGCACCCCTGGAAATGGATACCTGTGGTGGGTAAATGGTATATGAGGTGGACCTAGGTGTGAACCTGTTATGGGAGGAGCCCGAGGATGGAGGTGCTGTGGTGGCATGATAAATGGAAACCCTAATGAAGACATTCTAGCTTGGTCATCCCTAAGGACTTACTAGTACTCAGATTCACCGGGAAGCCTTACGTACCACTCACCCTATATGGTGCGGGATGGCTAGACTACTTGGTAGGATATTGCCACTACTGTTAGGTTGATAGCGGACAGTGTAAGGAGGTACGGGGCGTGGAGGATTCCCCCCACACCCTTTCGAGACTTCATGGAGACCTTGTGGACCCGGCTCATGACTCACAGTTTCAGCCACCCCAGACTTGACTTGGGGTGAACCAGGGCTGAATGGTAGAGTGGCATTATCCTAGGCTAGCAAGCGGCCGGAATCAGCCTAGTTGACGACGGTCAGCGAGGAAGGTGGATCTTGTGGTTATGTAAAACCTCTACAGAGTGTATGGTTGATTGATCGATACATGTGCCGACTTGTCAGGCTATGGACCTTTCCTGGGTTTCGCTTAAA
The DNA here is from genome assembly GCF_019320115.1 of Miscanthus floridulus. Lineage (NCBI taxonomy): Eukaryota > Viridiplantae > Streptophyta > Magnoliopsida > Poales > Poaceae > Miscanthus > Miscanthus floridulus. The sequence goes on from NC_089598.1 coordinate 383,780, forward strand.
CTAGATAGTGAGATGAGTCCTTCTATTCTTCCCCCGTGAGAGAGAGAGTCAGTTGTAGCCAAGGGCTACGGGCCTTGAGACAGTGCCAAGAGGGAGTTGGCATGTCGACTGAGCGATGGTATGGTGATGGTGTGGAGATGGAGGTATATCGATCCCAGGATCGAGACCTGGCTCTAGAAAAGGAATGGAGTGGATTGTGTGTGGGAATGGTGTTAAAACTTGACAAACTATTATTATTTACTTGACATGCTAATGAATAGGAAACCCCAGCTTTATAGGTTCCTTTGACTATGTCCAACTTGCATCCAATTTCCACAAAGCAATGCTCATAGGGATGGGAGTGGCCAGTACAAATCGTACTGATAAATTTTGGCACACTAGTTCTGCTAAGGAGTATAGTTCCGAGGAGTTTGACGGATGAGGGGTTCGTGCCTACGCTCGAGTTTGGCGATCTTATCTTCAAGCTGTTCTTAATGAATGCTACTTTTGATTCCGCCAATACAGTGATGTAATAAATTATGTAATTCCACACTATTTGTACTCTGATATTATCGTTTTATGGATGTGATATTTGACTAAAATTTGTGTAATATGATCTACAATGGTCTTATTACACTTCGACGCTATGGATTTCCCTTCGCGGAAATCAGGGTCGTTTCAGTTGGTATCAGAGCCATACTTGACCTTAGGACGAAACCCTCAGGAATGGACGATAGAATAGGATGTGAACAACCCTTCTTTCGGTTATATACCGACCCTGTATTTACTTTTATGCAAGGCTTATCTATTATGCACCTGCTAACACCTGTTCCTTAAAAACATGCAGATGGCAACGAACATCGACTGGCCACCTCTAGGACCGCTACCTCTGGACCATGCCAAGCTTACCTTCGACCTACATGAGCTCGGGGGTTTTGCACAGACCCTCTGCCGAGTTCTCGTCATGTTAGGTGTCCTTGACAAGCTTGTCAAGGTCACCTACACCAGGAAGCTAGCTCAGGAAGGAGGAATCGAAGGACCGATTGTCACCTCAGTCGAGTTCCCAGCTAGCACTACCTTACCTTCTGTCCCAGCTTTCACCGAGTTGACTATAGAGGACACAATCGAGGAGCGAGACTCGTAGGGAGCATAGGAGCGAGCTAGTCTACTTGAGATAGTTGCCAAGCTATAGGACGAGCTCAACCGATGTGAGGAAGTCCATAGAGCCAAGGTCGCTGACTTACAGGACAAAGCAGCTAACCTAGGCAACAGGAACTGCTACCTTGACAGCAAGGTCTTGGAGTTGTAGAGTGAGTTGGATGACAAGAAAGCTGAGTTTAGCCGTAGAGGAGATAGAGAGAGATACAAGGGGATTGATATGCTGAAGATCCAATCTCGGAACAAGACCCTGACTCAGGAGCTAGAGGAGTTCAGGAAGAAGGCCGTTCGCAACCAGGGTCACCTAATCAAGGCACTCAGGCAGACCGAGTACCTACAGGACAAGTGTGAGAGGACATGGCAGGCTTGGCAGAAGTCTGACAGGAAGCGCCTCAGGGAGATGAAGGGTATGTGGGATCAGCTACCCAAGGAGGTTCATAGCAAGATGAAGCCTAGGATAGAGGAGTTTGAGTTAGCCTCGACTCGCCTCAACCTAGACGCCTACCCTACCCTACCTGGAGCCAAGCCTACTGAGGAGCTCGCCGAGGCCTTGAAGTACGTATCCCGACTTCACAAGTTCGATGAGGAGATCGAGATCGAGAACAGTCGTATCCCAGCTGCGGTGTATAAGTTAGAGTAGAATGACCCTGCGTGGTCATGAGTCATGTCAGTAGCTTCCATGAGTTGTACCCCATGATGTACCCCTTACGAGATGTATTATGAGACATAATGCATAGTACGATTCTCGCACATCTTCAAGTGTAGCTACTGGGGATGATGCTATGTAATAAAACCCATGTAATGAGTGTTTTGGATCTTATTGCATTTTATGGGTCTTATTGCATCTTTTGTAATGAATGTTGGATAGTATAAATGTTTTTCTTTAAAATCATCAAAATCATGTAATCATATCAAATTATAAGCACTTATGGCACAAGCGCTAAAGATTACTATGATTCATGTTGCAGATGCCGGACCGCCGATCTAATCGCCTGATGAACCATGGACGTGCGCCCACCCCTGAACTAGTTGAACCAAATGGGGGACGTGGTGGCAACAACCGTGGCCATGGCCATGGCCATGGATGTGGAGGGATACCCTTCCACCTGGAGAATACTCCGCCGCCTGAGGAGAACATTCCACCACCACCACCACCGAACCTGGCAGAAGTGATGGCACAACAGACCTAGCTTATTGCAGCTCTTGTTGAAGGAGCAAACCATCGCTAGGGAGGTCAGCAGTATGACTTGCAAAGGAAGCTAGAAGGATTCCTAAAGCTAAGGCCACCTACCTATGATGGCACCGACCCTGACCCGCTTGTAGCCGATGACTGGCTCAAGGAGATGGAGAAGAAGCTTGACCTCACTACTTTCACCGATGATGAGTGTGTTGGAGCAGCCGCACACCAGCTCACAGGTGCAGCACGCGCCTAGTGGGATAGTTTCAGTGATTCCCATGAGGACCCTGCCAACATCTCATGGGATGAGTTCGCCGAAGCATTCACTGAGTATCACATTCCCAAGGGTATCATGGAGGCCAAAGCTGAGGAGTTCCACAACATCAAGATGGGAAAGGACAGGGTGACTGAGTACACTACTCGTTTCACCAACCTTCTACGCTATGCACCTTCTTATGTTGTGAACTCTGAGAAGGAGAAGCTATACTATTACCGCAAGGGACTCAACCTGCACATTAAGTTGAAGTTTGGCGGTATTGAGAGAAACACATTGCGTGCTCTGGTGGATCGCTGCATCCAGATTGAGAAGGACCATGCTGAAGCCGGAGAAGAGTATCGGGAGAGGAAGCGTAAGCCTAAGGAGTCTCTCTGTGGTCGTGATCGCAAGAGGTTCCACAGAGATGCACCATCCAGGGAATGCTCTCGCCACAACAGGGATGACAACCATGGATCGAGTAGGGGAAGTGGAGGCTATACCGCCAAATACTCCCGCCCTGCTCAGGATCATTACACCCGGGACCGTTATGCTCAGGACCGCAATAGTCAGGACCGTTTCAACTGTCCCAGCTCAGCGAATGAATGCCCAGCATAGAACCGCTCTGCACCAAGCACTAGAAACTAGAAGGCAACCATGCCAACCCCTATAGGTGGTACGCCTTTGACCTACTTTGCTTGTGGCCAGCTAGGTCACAAAGCCGCCGAGTGCCCATAGAACTCAGCTGCTCAGAAGTCTCAGTTCAAGGGATCTGCTACCCATGGACGTCTCAACCATCTGGACGCCGAGGAAGCACAGGCTGCCCCTAACGTTGTGTATGGTATGTTTTTAGCTAATGGCAATACTACATCAGTTCTATTTGACTATGGAGCAACTTGTTCTTACATATCATCCAAATTTGCATGAGAACATGACCTGCCTGTAACCCCACGTAAAAAGCCTATCATCACCAGCTCACCTTTAGGAGACCTAAAATGCACCCACATCTGTAAGGGAGTGAGTCTTACCATTGAGGGTCTTATCTTTAAAGCTGACCTAACCCTGTTACCTTCCACAAACCTAGATGTCATCTTAGGCATGGATTGGCTAACCATTCACCGAGGTATCATATCATGTTCACCTAGATACGTCCAAGTGACCCACCCATCAGGCCAAGTCATTAGATGTGAACCCCAGTCTGGAAAGTCCACCTCTATCCTGTGTGCCCTTAAAGCGAGTTCAGAATCACAGAAAGAGGAGAAGACAGTTCATGATGTGCCTGTGGTCAAAGACTATCTCGATGTATTCCCTAAAGAATTACTAGGTATGCCACTAGACCATGATGTAGAGTTAATCATTGATCTTTTGTCGGGAACGGGGCCTATTGCCAAGAGACCATATCGCAAGTCAGTTGATGAACTGGCCGAGCTCAAGAAACAGCTTGATGAGCTCATCTCAAAAGGACATATCAGACCCAGTGCTTCACCCTAGGGATCCCCTGTTCTATTTGTTAAGAAGAAGGATGGCTCAATAAGAATGTGCATTGATTACCAGAACTTGAACGTAGTCACCATCAAGAACAAGTATCCCCTACCAAGGATTGATGATCTGCTTGATCAGCTTCGAGGTGCCAAGTATTTCTCCAAGATTGATCTCAGATCCGGCTATCATTAGATGAAGATTCGAGAGAGTGACATCCCAAAGACAGCTTTTGTGACTAGGTATGGTCAGTTTGAGTTCACCGTGGTGTCCTTTGGACTCACGAATGCTCCCGCATACTTCATGAACATGATGAATAAGGTTTTCATGGATGAACTAGATAAGTTCGTGGTGGTATTCATTGATGACATCCTTGTCTATTCATCCACCGCTGAAGAACATGAACATCATCTGAGAAGGGTGCTTGAGAAACTAGCCCAACATCAGCTATACGTAAAGTTCAGCAAATGTGAGTTTTGGCTATAGGAAGTTGCCTTCTTAGGCCATATACTATCAGCTGAAGGTGTCGCAGTTGACCTAGCCAAGATTGAAGCTGTGAAAGAATGGGATCAACCCCATAATATGACAGAAATCAGAAGTTTCTTGGGATTGGCTAGATATTATCGCCGATTCATTGACAACTTCTCCAAGATAGCCCATCCAATGACCAACCTTCTAAAGAAGACTAAGGAGTTTGAATGGACGCCTGCATGCGAGCAAAGCTTCCAGGAACTGAAACTGAAGCTTACCACAACTCCTATGCTATCATTGCCTGAGATTGGCAAAGATTTCATGGTCTATTGTGATGCATCCTGTCAAGGACTTGGTTGTGTACTGATGCAAGAAGGAAAAGTGATAGCATATGCGTCTCGACAGTTAAAAGAACACAAGAGCTGCTACCCAACCCATGATCTTGAGTTAGCAGCAGTTGTGCATGCCTTGAAGATCTGGAGACACTACCTGATAGGCAACAAGTGTGATATCTATATGGATCATAAGAGCTTGAAGTACTTTTTCACTCAGGAAGATCTAAACATGAGGCAACGCCGATGGCTAGAGTTAATCAAGGACTATGACCTAGAAATTCACTATCATCCGGGAAAAGCTAATGTAGTCGCAGATGCTCTTAGTCGCAAGAGTTACTGTCATGCCTTGATCACTGAATCCGTACCACCTGAGCTCAAAGAAGAGATTGATGATTTCCAACTTTAGATACTACTGCATGACTTGTTAAATGAGCTCCGCATACAGTATGATCTCACAGATCGTATCCATCAAGCTCAGAAAAGCTGTGAAGAGATTGAGTATCTCCGTGCTCTGATGAAACTAGGCTATAGGACCAACCACTAGGAAGATGAACAAGGAACCATCTGGTTCAAGAATAGAATCTGTGTTCCATCTAACCTAGTATTACGTGAGGAAATTCTATTAGAAGCTCATGATTCCAAGTACTGTATTCACCCTGGAGGTCCAAAGATGTATCAAGACCTGAAGAAACACTTCTGGTGGAAAGGCATGAAGACCGACATTGCAGGACATGTGGCACGATGTGACACCTGCAACAGAGTCAAGGCTAAACATCAAAGGCCTGCAGGACTGCTGAAGCCTCTTGACATTCCTGAGTGGAAATGGGAGAACATATCCATGGATTTCATAGTTGGATTGCCCCATTCATAGAAAGGCAATGATTCCATCTAGGTGATTGTTGATCGTTTGACCAAGATTGCTCACTTTGTACCAGTTAAGACCAAGACCAATGCCAAAAAATTAGTGGATCTGTACATTGAGCATATTCTCAGACTACATGGAGCTCCCTCTAGTATTGTATCTGATCGTGGTCCTCAGTTTGTGTCCTGATTCTGGGAAGCTCTGCACAAGTCTATTGGAACCAAACTTGATTTCAGTACCGCTTATCACCCATAGACAGATGGATAGACAGAACGAGTAAATCAGATCTTAGAAGACATGCTTCGCGCTAGTGTACTGAATTATAGCTCTGATTGGGAGAAATGCCTACCTTATGCAGAGTTCTCTTACAACAACAGCTACCAAGCTAGTATCAAGATGTCGCCATTTGAAGCTCTGTATGGCAGACCTTGTAAGACACCTTTGATGTGGTCCCAACTGGGAGAAAGATCATTCTTTGACTCCGCTAAGATTCAAGATGCAGAAGAAGGAGTTGCTCAAGTAATGGAGAATTTGAGGATTGCTCAAAGTCGATACAAGAGCTATGCTGACAAAAGGAGAAGAGAACTTGAGTTCAATGTGGGGGATTTTGTCTACCTCAAGGTATCCCCGCTATGTGGAACTGTCAGATTCCATGTGAAAGGAAAGCTTGCCCCTAGATTTGTTGGCCCATACAAGATTTGCAAGAGGATTGGAAAGCTCGCCTACAAACTTGAGCTACCCGAGGAATTGATGGGTGTACATTCCGTATTCCATGTCTCACAGCTACGCAAGTATTTGAGAGTGCCCGATGAAGTAATCCTGACTGGTACACTTGACATTCAAGATACACTCGAGTATAAAGAACATCCTATTAGAATTCTGGGCAGAGATACCAAAGAGACCCGAAACAAGACTATTCCTATGTGCAAGATCCAATGGAGCAATCACACAGAGAGAGAAGTAACATGGGAGAAAGAGTTTGACCTCCGGCTACGATATCCTTACCTCTTCGAAGAGTACGTTACGCTTTAATCTCAGGGACGAGATTCTGTTAAGGGGGTAGGACTATAACAACCCAAAAATCCACACACTAAAAATACCAACTACAAATTTTTTTTCTTAGAACTCCCATGTGATGATGAGTGTCATGTATAGTAACCCAACCTAAGAGATGCATTAGGTCTAACCCCAACCCAAGTTAACACATAAGCATGGCATATCATTAGTTAATTGTATTTATTTAAATTCTAACAAATAAGTGTTGCATACATTGAATGTGATTTGGATTTCCATTTGAGTTATGATATGCTTAACAACTCCAATAAATTAGGTGCACCAATTTGGAATTCAAATTTTAGAACCAAATTCGAATTCAAACAAAAGAGATGAAATGAAAAACAAAATAGAAAAAGAAGAGAAAGGATGTAGGCATCGCAAGCCGCCTCGGCCTGCTCGGCCCGTGACAGCCAGCCAGCCCACCCGGCCTGCCAATCCTTTTCCGTCTTCCCAGCGCGCGTGCGGCCCACAAGCCGGCCTAGCACGTCGCCCACGCCCACGCACCCGTCTGCCTCGCTCGCAGCCACTGGCCGTTGGACCCCGCATGTCAGCCGCACCCCCGTCTATAGTGTCGTCTTCCTCACCCACGCCTCAACCGCCTACGCGACCAGCGCCCAACAGCAGTGGTAGGGGTGGCCACGGGGGTCACGCCTGGGGCATGACCCTGTCCCCCTTGCACCACGCCCACACAACCCCGCACCACTGTCTGATGCGATGCACACGCCTCCACCGCACGATGCCATCCACCATGGGAGGCATGGCGCTCGGCTATAAAGCCAGCCCACACGCCGGTCATGCCCAGCGCCTTAGCCTCTCCCTCAGCCTCCGCCACCGCTTGGTGGCCCAGTAGCCGCACCGCACCGAGGGCAGAGGGCCGAGAAGGAGATCGTGAGAGGAGGATCGGAGCCCCGCGCACTGCCGAAGTCGCTGGAACCGAGGGCGACGCCGTTGTCGTCATCACGGTCGTGGGTCGGCACTGCACGGCACTGCTTCTGGAGCTACATGGCCGCAACTTGTCACTACACCACCATCCTTTCTTCCACAGCACCCACGGTGAGCCCTGGTTCTTCCCCTGTTCGCCACTAGACCTTGCTACTCTGGCCATGGCGCTCCATACCGTGAGCGCGTAGGCCAAGGCCATCCCCGGCCTCTAGGCACACCAACACAGCACACTCACGTTGACTGTGACCACCCCAAGCCCTTGGACGCTGTAGGCCTCTCCATGTCCCACGGACATCGTAGCCAAGCACGCATGCCACGCTCACGACGCCGCCGCCATAGCGCAGCCACCACCGGAACACCAGACCACCTCCGAGCACCAGACTGCCGTGCTGAGCACCAGACCACCGATCCGAGCACCCGACCACCGGTTCGAGCACCAGACCACCGGTCCGAGCACCCAACCACCGGTTCGAGCACCCGACCACCAGTCAGAGCACCGACCACCATGGCCAGTACTACTAGGAGCGCCTAGCGCCTCCTTGACTCGCCCATCCCAATCGCTGAAGCCACGGGTAACTCACGCGCATGCCGTGACCACCCCGCTGGAACCCCGTAGAGACCCACACGCCTCGCCATCGTCACCATGTCGCCGTGGTCGCCGAGAAGACTCTACCGGCCACCTGGAAACTGGAAGCCCTGCCCTGAGCTCTGGACACCCTCGCCGCGTCCACACGGATCCATAGGAACCTACACTCCCCATTGTGACGCCCCTCCGAGGCCATAGCCCCCCACACCGATGCCGCCGACGTGATCGGAAGGCCGCCGCCATGGCCAAAGCCACCGGAGGCCCTGGAGGACCCCTTGACCTACCCAACATGCCCGCTGGAGCATTATGACACCCACGTGCACCACAGAACTGGCCAATGCCGCTGCACCCGCACCATTCCCACACGCCGGTTGTGCTCGAGCCACCGTTCACCGTGATCAGTGACTTAGGAAGCACCATCCGTCACCCTGACCCCACCGTTGCAGTCGCCATGACATGGGGAGACTTTTTCCCACCTCAATTGGATGCCTGAGCCATTGTGGGAGCTCGCCGGTGAGCATGTCACTGGTGGGAGCGCGCCGTGGAAGAAACAGAGGAGAAGGGGCGAGTTGAGCCACGCAGCCCTGCACCCAGTGCACATGAGCCGAGTCGAGGAGAAATGACGATGGACTCGGTCCACCATGGATCCTGCCTTTAGTCCATGGACCGTGAACTTGGGTCCACCGTGAGCTACGCTCACACCCACAGCCAGGAAACGAAGCCCAGTAGAAGCCCATGGCTACGATGTGGCAGCATCATAGCTTGCCACGTGGCGGGCCAAGCCCGGCCCAGATCTAGCCCTGTCCAGACCCAGTTTGGACCCGGCCCGTATTGACCGTTGACTGTCAACGTTGACCGTTGACCTGGCCCCACATGTCAGTGGCACAGACACTCTAGACCCACATGTCAGATGCTGATGTCATGATGACATCACGAGGGACCCACATGTCTGTGACCCAAGAGCCCCTGGACCCACCTGTCAGAACTAAGGATGTTGCTGACGTCATGCTGATGTCAGCTGGACCCCACCTGTTAGCTCGAAACTGAGACGATGACGTCATGCTAACGTCAGCATGCCATGTTGACCAGTCACACCGTGACACATGTCAGCCCAGGACTAATTCAGCTTTTATCTAATTTCGGAAATGATTTAAACTTCGAAAATTCATAACTAATTCATATGACCTTAGAAAAATACGAAACCAGGACCAAAATGCATCTAAAATCAAGCTCTACACAATGAACCCATGTTTGAGTGCATTTGGCTCTTTTGAATTTCCATTGCTTCTTTGTGCTATTCTATAGATGTCGCTAACGCGACTATAATGCAAACGATGTAGACTCGGAGGAGAACCTGATGGACGAGGACCGTGAGTACCATGAGGAGAACGAAGACGACTACACTGAAGGTGCCACATCCCACCCAATCTCATAGCACCTATTATGCATGGCTAACATAGAACTGCTATCGCTTTACTTTACTGCTACAGTCATATTATGATAGGACTTGCATGGTAGTATGCTTGCTTGAAGCCTTTACCTTGACGCAACCTTACCCCTGCATACCCTGCTATTAGGCTAGACACACGCTTATTGCTATATATTTCATTACATATACTTCTACTATGCTTATACTACGTGCGTGGTGGACACTGGTGTTAACTGGACCATGGGAAGAGTGCTGCGTGTGTGACTTGGGTGTGTGGAGGGTGAGGGTTGTGTCGACCAAGTTGGAGTATACGATGAGCCTGGGGCAAGTCTTGCTATGGGATGCTACCTGGGCACCCCTAGAAATGGATACCTATGGTGGGTAAATGGTATATGAGGTGGACCTGGGTGTGAACCTGTGATGGGAGGAGCTCAGGGATGGAGGTGCTGTGGTGGCACAATAAATGGAAACCCTGATGAAGACATTCTAGCTTGGTCATCCCTAAGGACTTACTAGTACTCAGATTCACTGGGAAGCCTTACGTACCACTCGCCCTATATGGTGCGGGACAGCTGGACTACTTGGTAGGATATTGCCACTACTGCTAGGTTGATAGCGGATAGTGTAAGGAGGTACGGGGCACGGAGGATTCTCCCCACACCCTTCTGAGACTTCATGGATACCTTGTGGACCCGGCTCATGACTCATAGTTTTAGCCACCCCAGACTTGACTTGGGGTGAACCAGGGCTGAATGGTAGAGTGGCATTATCCTAGGCTAGCAAGCGGCCGGAATCAGCCTAGTTGATGATAGTCAGCGAGAAAGGCAGATCTTGTGGTTATGTAAAACCTCTGTAGAGTGTATGGTTGATCGATCAATACATGTGCTGACTTGTCAGGCTATGGACCTTTCCTGGGTTTCGCTTAAACTAGATAGTGAGATGAGTCCTTCTATTCTTCCCCCGTGAGAGAGAGAGAGAGAGTCGGTCGTAGCCAGGGGCTATGGGCCTTGAGACAGTGCCAAGAGGGAGTTGGCCTGTCGACTGAGCGATGGTATGGTGATGGTGTGGAGATGGAGGTATATCGATCCTAGGATCGAGACCTGGCTCTGGAAAAGGAATGGAGTGGATTGTGTGTGGGAATGGTGTTAAAACTTGACAAACTATTATTATTTACTTGACATGCTAATGCATAGGAAACCCTAGCTTTATAGGTTCCTTTGACTATGTCCAACTTGCATCCAATTTCTACAAAGCAATGCTCATAGGGATGGGAGTGGCCAGTACAAAGCGTACTGATAAATTTTGGCACACAGGTTCTGCTGAGGAGTATAGCTCCGAGGAGTTTGACGGATGAGGGGTTTGTGCCTATGCTCGAGTTTGGCGATCTTATCTTCAAGCTGTTCTGAATAAATGCTACTTTTGATTCTACCAATGTAGCGATGTAATAAATTATGTAATTCTACACTATTTATACTCTGATATTATCGTTGTATGGATGTGCTATTTGACTAGAATTTGGGTAACATGATCTACAACGGTCTTATTACACTTCGACGCTGTGGATTTCCCTTCATAGAAATCAGGGTCATTTCAGTGTATGGATCATTTGCCTCTATGCCCCGGTAAGTGTGAGTTGTGAGAGCATGATCGGATACACCGCCGATCTAGGGTGAATGCTTATATGATGCTGGAGTTATTACATGTTCTACGCATGTTTTATAAAGGTATCTCATGTGTGGGTATTCCGTCTGTTGAGGCGATGCCGTCAATAGGATGATGGTTCGAGTAGTTACTATCATTGTACACATATCTGGGGATTCGTGTAGAGCGTGTAGATAAAATTTACTGCTTTTATGCATTCATTGGGAATTAGGCTGAAATGAATCTTCTACAGGTACATAACAACGTTATCGTGTAGAACGTATTAGATACGTATTTGAGAGATCGTTTGAATGCCACCGAATTCGTCGCTAGAAATTATTTATTTCATAAGTTTGTGAGAACGTACGGCACGTACATACATCATATTACTTGTGCATTTCATTCATGTCATGCATTCCTCCCCTTATAAATTGATTATCTCATTTTGATAAAAGTTGCATCACCTAAAATATGTTCCCACGGGGTAATAAAAGAAATTTTGCTACAGATGGCCCGCACGAAGCAGACCGCCCGTAAGTCCACCGGAGGAAGAGCACCTCGACGTCAGTTGGCCCTGAGGGAGCACCGCACCACAGACACCTTCTTGAGCGAGTTTGGCATGCCAACCTTGCTTTGGAGAGTGCTCCATGATGTGGGGTACCCAGAGGGTCAAGAGCCAGTGTACTCTTAGAATGAGAGTCAGTTAGCAGAGGATGGACTTGCAGTGGTAGAGATCACAGTTCCTGCTCTTGGTGATGCTCCAGAGTGGGATGGTTGGCACTTGGAGTTTGAGGGTCGCACTCCTATTGAGGGTGCAGAGGGAGTAGCTTTCCGTGTCATCATGGATATCATGAGCAGATTTCCTAGTGAGCTTGCAGCAGCTCTAGCTGGCACCTTTCCTAGGGATGATCCTCGTGATGCTATTTGGGTTTAGCCTCAGGGAAGTGCCTTGGTCAGAGGTCCAGTTGAGGGACAGGCTAGCGACAACCATGCTATGAGTGCTATGTTTGCCACCATCAGAGCGTATCAGGGACTTGAGAGTACCTACTAGACTTTGACTGGCTTATGTAGTCATGATAAGCTCAAGGTAAGAAAGCAGAAGAAGAAGTAGGCACGTGCTATAGCTAGTTTGCAGGAGCAGTTGGCTGATATGAGCTTATAGCAGGACCAGGCGGTAGAGAGAGGTGATAGAGCTATGCAGTGGGTGCATACGTTGACTCAAGCCAACAACAATGCAGACCGCATGATTGGACAGTTGGTTCAGGAAAGGAATGAAGCCTGGGACGAGAGGGACCTTCTGTTGCAGAGGGTCGATGAGCTAGAGGAGTACAACATCAACCTGCACGAGGAGTTTCACGCGCTCTACAATGGGGTTGGCCCATATGCTCCTCCAGACACCGCTGGCATGGACATCGATGACGACGATGAGGACAAGCCTGTAGTTTCACCTGGGGGCGATGGTGACGTCTCTGACCCCAACGATGGCCCCAAGGAGTAGGCTAGTGCATTGCGCTAGTGTTTAGGTCTTGTCGCGATGACCTTTCTTTTGTTGGAATGTAACCTAATGTATCTTGCTTCGAACTTATGAGACTTGGCATGTGATTGGAACTTGGCTAGTAATGCGATATCTGAACGCATAAAAGTTCAGTGTATGTATGCTGGCAACTCGGTTGTATGGACGCGATGTTTGCATTCAAAGTAATTTAATTAGTGATGTTGTTTTAATTGGGATGCGATTACTGTGCCTCTGTTTTATTGTATGAATTTATTCTCTCTAGTAAATTCAGTACGGCATAATTTTTCATTCACTCACAATTATTACAGCTTCACTTAAGCATTACTTGTTGCTAAAATATGCAGATGACAAATACTCGCCGTACCACTTATGAGGCCGCTGAGACCAGTGCTAATGGTGCTGGGACCGGTGGTGGTGGTGGAAACCACATCAACAACAATGAGCCCCCCCATGAACCGCATTTGTCACCTCCTCCCCCGCTCACCCCAGAGGTGTTCTTCGCACAGTTGCTCGGGAGTCAGCGCAACACGGAACAATCCTAGAAGAATATGGAGGATTTTTTTTGCGTACTATCGCCAACAATGTTCAGCGCGGTAACAATCAGGGTGGTGGCATTGGGGTGAATCAGTATAGCAACTTCAAAGATTTTATGGACACCAGGCCGCCAATATTCAAGGAAGCAACAGAACCACTCGATGCTGAAGAATGGATCAACACTATGGAAGATAAATTCCGTGTGTTGAGGATGACTGAGGTATTGAAAACTGAGTATGCTACACATCAGTTGCAAGGACCAGCGGGAATGTGGTGGAAGCACCATCGCACAACCTTCCCTTCAAATGCTCAGATTACGTGGAGAGAGTTCGCTGAGGCCTTCCATGGAGTTTATATTCCACCTAGGCTGACCGAGATGAAGTTGGGAGAGTTCTTGGCATTGAATCAGGGCACCAAGACTGTGACGCAATATTTGCATGCTTTCAATAACTTGTGTTGTTATGCTCCTGACATGGTTGACACTGATGCTAAGATAATCGCTAGTTTCAAGAGAGGACTCAATCCAAAGATGATGAAGCATGTGGGTACCAACACCCGCGCCAGATTCAATGACTTTATCAGTGATTGTCTAAAGCAGGAAAAGAACAACAATGCCAGCACCGCAGCCAAGACTTGCAAGAGAGCCCTAGAAGGTGGTCCGTCCCAAGCAAGAGCACCTACGGGAGGTTGTCCTCCCTATCATCCATCTGCACCTGGCACTAGGTTCAGGCCACCACAACAGAGAGGTTAGAATTTCCGAGGACCCTAGAAGCCTTACAAGATGGTAGTACAGTCTAACGAGGCAGCCGCAACTGCGGTACAGGGTAGTTCCAAGGGAGTTGTGGGATCTGTTGGTACAGTAAGGGGACCCTACTACAATTGTGATCAACCTAGCCACTTCTCAAGGTTCTATCCTTATCCACCCAAGAAGAAGCAGACCTATAATGCTTGGGTGCATAGTATGATTGTGGATGAGATTCCTAAGGGAGAGCCCGTAACCGCTGGTAAGTTTCCTGTCAACCAAAACCCTATAGTTGTTCTATTTGATTCTGGATCATCGCATTCTTTTATGAGTCAAGCATTTGCACGGAAACATGAACAACTATGCACAGAATTGGGTTATGGTTACCGTATAAGTTCAGCAGGGGCTGATGTTTTGACCAATCGGATGGTTCGAGGGGCAACCCTTGAATTAGGTAGTAGAAAGTTTTGAGTGAACTTGATAGTTATGCCTAGACTAGTACTGGATGTCATTATAGGGATGAATTGGATGAAGGATTAGGGAGCAGTTATAGATATAGGAAGTCGGGTACTTACCCTTAAGGATCCCCTAGGTGAGGGTACTTTCCAAGTACCATTGCCTCAGAGAACAGACCTTATAAGTGTGACATGTGCTACTAAAGTCATTCCTATTCATCAGATTCTGGTAGTGTGTGAGTTTCTGGATGTATTCCCAGATGAGCTACCTGGTCTTCCGCCAGATAGGGATATTGAGTTTGGAATTGAGTTAATCCTCAGAACAGCTCCGATTTCAAGGAGACCCTATCGGATGCCTCCGGATGAATTAGTTGAGCTAAAGAAGCAACTAGAAGAGTTATCGAAAAAGGGGTTTATCCGGCCAAGTAAGTCTGAATGGGGATGTCCTGCCTTGTTTGTGAAGAAAAAGAAAGAGGGCACGTTGAGAATGTGCGTAGATTACAGGCCACTTAACGCTGTAACCATCAAGAATAAGTATCCCTTGACTTATATTGATGTTCTATTTGACCAGTTAGCTAAGGCTAAGGTATTCTCCAAGATAGATTTGAGATCTAGTTATCATCAGATCAAGATTAGGCCACAAGATATACCGAAAACCATATTTTCCACCAGATACGGGTTGTATGAGTATCTTGTCATGTCCTTTGGCTTGACAAATGCTCCTGCATACTTTATGTTTTTGATGAATACAGTTTTTATGTCAGAATTGGATAAGTTCGTGGTTGTGTTCATTAATGACATTCTGGTGTACTCCGAGAACGAGAAGGATCATGAAGAGCATCTAAGAATTGTCTTGACCAGACTTAGAGATCATAAGTTGTATGCTAAGTTTAGCAAGTGTGAATTCTGGTTGAAGAAAGTTCCTTTCCTTGGTCACATTCTGTCGGAAAATGGAGTTTTAGTCGACCCAAGTAAGGTGCAAGAGGTTATGGATTGGAAGGCACCGACCACAGTTCCTGAGATTAGAAGTTTCTTAGGATTAGCTGGTTACTATCGCCGTTTCATACCAGATTTCTCAAAGATTGCCAAGCCAATGACAAGTCTACTATAGAAAGATCACAAGTTCGTGTGGATAGAGGAGTGTGAAGCAACTTTCCACACCTTGCGGAAGCTGTTGACCACTGCTCCTGTTCTCGCACAACCGGACATTGAGAAACCATTTGATGTGTTTTGCGACGCATCAAAAACTGGATTGGGTTGTGTCCTTATGCAAGAAGGAAGAGTCATTGCTTATGCCTCACATTAATTGAGAAAGCACGAGGTCAACTATCCAACACATGATCTTGAACTTGCTGCAGTTGTGCATGCCCTAAAAATTTGGAGACTAAAGATGCAAAAGTAGATCTGCAAACACAAAGGGCTAATACCCGAATCGATATCCAAAGTGTGCCAGTTGATTTGACCTGTTAATCGACAAGGATGAAGATACAAGCACTTTGGTCCTAACCACAGCGATACGCCCAGAAGTCACGGCCAAGAGGTACTCACGCGGAACTCGAGAATCGTCGAAGGTCGCACTAAAGCTATGCAACTCGCCGAATCAATGAGAACTCGTAAAAAGGGAAAATATGCAAATTGACGAAGTCGCTGAAAAGTAAGTGGATGCAAATAAGAGTAAAAATTAGTTTTGATATTGATTGATATATATTTTATTACATTGCCCCTCACTCTATATTTATACCCTGATCTAAAGAGACATAACCAAACACAACTAGGACACCAAGCCCATATCTAAGGAAACACGTGACTCTTACATGAATCATACTCTAACAAATATAGAAAAGGAAATCAACTCCTATCTATTTCCCTGTTCGCCTCAATTACGATGGAAATCTCACCGTCCTCCTTTCCATCGGCATACTTCCTGTTTCATTGGCAGTAGTCTTCAAGCCTTCCTTCATCGACATACTTCCTATTTCATCGGTAGTAGTCTTCAAGCCTTCCTTCATCGGCATTGACAATAACATCTCCAACCTTATCAGCAACGCCCGAGTCTAAATCAACCTTTCCATTGATCACCACCATTCATCGGCAACCATCTTTACAAGCTGATTTTCATCGGCTGTCAGCGTACACAGTAACTTTCCTCTGTCGATTAGCCCACTCTGATCATTTTGACACGTGCAAAAAATGGTGTCAACACATGCCCTCCCAATTTCGGAGTATAAAACCATTAATGCTCCGAAATTTACTCCAGATAACGTTTGCCTTCGCCCAATTACCGTAACTCATCCTTCAAGCCAAAACTTGATCTGTTATCAAATCTAATCAAATCTAATCCTGATTCATGCACCTCAGTAAATATCGCACAATTGCCAACCACTCTTGCCTTGATTATGGTTAAGATACCAAAACAATAATCCATCAGCAAGATCCTAACATAATAATGTCATCACTTTCAGAATTAAAATATCCTGTACCGATATCTCTTCCAAGTCATGATTACTTGCCATCAAATCATCTGTACAATCCCTTGATTATCGTGCGAACAGTTACCATATCCATCTGAACCACCTCGACCTACATGCGCGCGGTATAGAGATAAGTCCAAAATACCCCTACTCCAAGCGGCTTATAAATAGATTTCTCCGGAACGCTCGTCTTCTACCCTCAGACCCCAATCTTTGACATTCTCTCTTTCCGGCGGTGACTCCGACGAACAACTGCGCGACCTCAACCAACAAGAACTTTTCTCCAGCGTCAACCTCGAGTCTCCGGCTCGTGCCCCCATCTACCTCAAGATAATGGCAATCAACTTCGACGTCCCTATGGTTCGTTCCACTTCCATTACCTTTTACCTCGATTCCTCTGGTCTTTGAGTTCATACAGTTGGTAATTTTTCTTTTCTTTTGTTCTTCGGATCCTCTAAACTTAGGAACTGCGCAACAAATTAGTTATTCCAACCGATCAGCCACATGTCCAATGCCTAGGACCAATGGGTAACCTAGATCCAACTGATCTGATTAATGCAGAGGTCAATAGAATCCCCTTTAGAGCCCAAAATTTCTCTCTAAATTTATGGAAAGATACATTTCGATCTTGGCCCAAAACCACCAAAGGGTGGAAAGATTGGTACTTAAGGGTCAATAGGTCGATGCAAGTATACTGGGCAGAACGGAAGCTAGACCAATGCATTAGGCTATCTATTGCCGATATGCAAAAGAACGAGTCAATGATGATTGTAGCTGCTTACTTCTGGTCAGACACAACAAACACTTTTATGTTTGGACATGGCCCAGCTACTCCCACACTTGCCAATGTCTACATGCTCACTGGCTTGGATATTTCAACTGCCGATGAAGGCTCCATCTATGGCAGAAAATCTGAATATAGGGTGAATACCCGCAACATCGGCAGTTGGACGGGATACATTCAAGAATGCTAGAAGACCGGGACAGTTAACCAGAGGGAACATACCACATTCTTGAATATGTGGTTAGAAAAATTTATCTTCTGTGGTCGATCAGTAGGACCAACCAATGCCTTCTAACCCGCAGCTGAACTCTTGGCTAATGGTGTAAGGTTCCCTCTTGGCCGATACCTTCTGAGCTCCACTTATCATCTTCTTCATCAAGTGTCTCAGAAACTTTTGCTTGGCGAACCCATCGGCAACTTAGGAGGCCCGTGGTGGTTTATCAACATGTGGCTAAATGCCCATATGCATAAACGTTTGCAATGGGACTTCTTTGCCCAACAATTCCCACGAGAAATTGCTGAAGACCATGTGCTTGGGGACGAGGAATCGGTAACACGCTCACCCCTCAATTTTGGTGAAGCCATAATTGTCCTTCCTGGAACAGAGGCCAATGAAGACCAGATCGGCAGATTCTTCCAAAGCTTCTACAATGGTCTTTCTCGTGATCATAGGACCTGGGTACCTTATATTGATGAAGAAAACAGATTCCCTCTTCTTTTCAACTTTGCCGATGACACTCTGAATTAGGATAATGAACTCATGATGGCCATCATTACTCCCAGGGCAATTCCAGTAAACACATTCGGTAGCGGGAAAAACACCAACATCACGTATGAATTTTATAACCCATCGGCAGTATCCCATCAATTGGCTTTTGGGCAACTGCCAATCAAACTTTGTTTTGCCGATGTGATCAAACCCAGAGAAACAATCACCTCGGAACAGATTAGAACAAGGTAGTGTGACTCTCCCCCGATGCCGATACTACAGATGTCGATATATCCATCTGGACGCCAGTATCTTTCATCACCGAATCATATAAGCAATGGTGGCGAGAGTGGAAGGAACAACTGTTTGCAACATCTGCTCACACATATCGGCACATGATCGACCCTGAATATGCCATCCCCGATGACACAGTAAGTTTCTTTTAACTCCCTTCTGCTTTTTCCTTTCATACATTGGTAACTGACTTTTTCATGACAGGTTAACAACCCAGCACCATCTATGAGCAAAAGTGGGAAACCCTTCGATCTTCAGCCTATTTCCCCGATATCACCGATCGGCTACAACGCCCCTACCTTAGCTACTTTGACTCACCAGAAGACCCATGCCAAGACCATCACCTCCAAGTCCAAATTGGCTACAGCTAGGGCCACTCCATTGGCTGCTGCTACAACCCTGATCAAGGCATTCAAGGTAACAACCCTGTTTATTTCTACTCATGCTAATCACAAACTATATTAACATTAATCATCAGGGTGTAAGAGCCGCTGTTGGATCGTCATCGGCAATTCCTTCGATATTAAGCACCACTACTTCTGACAAACCTTCAGAGGTATTCCTTTGATTTTACATTTTATCTGTTAAATATCATACCTTACACTTGTTTTGCAGCAACAAATGGGTACATCGGCAAGCGTACCAGATGTCCAACCTCCACAACCAACAAGTGTCGATGCCCCCCAGCCAACCATTGCTGAAGCTCAAGCAAAGCACAAAGCCTTAACAGATGCCGAGGCACAGCCAAAATGACAGAAGTCCATGCCGATCCCCACATCTGCCCTAACGTCTACAATTCGGCCAGAATCAGTTGACGCAACTGATCAAGCAGTTAATCCTCTTGTACAGGACACACCATCGGTCATCATACCCCAGGAGTCAACCACCGATGAGGCCACAGAGGATATCCCATCGGCAAGCTCAGCCGATCCTCCACACGGCATACTTCAGGCTGCTTCTTCTAGCCAAGTACAAGAAATTGCCTTGAAACAGGTAAGCCGATTGACCTAGTCGATTTATAATATTCATACTTATCCTTAACTAACCTCTTTTTCTTTTCCTCAGGAACAAGACTCCCCAAACAGCCTATTTTCCTTTGCCATTGACGTTTCTGACGATGATGGAGAGGAAACAAGTTCTTCCCTTGCACTGGGAATAATATCGGCAGAAATTAAGTCCAAGTTGGAAGCTCTCCTGAACTTGTTATAGCAGGATACCGCCCAACTAGTAGATGATTCGGACCCCACAAAGGCAATTTTCAAAACAATCCGTGGCCAGGTCCCTGTCGATGTTGAAGAAGTACTCTTCCCAGCATCCCATTTAGAAAGCCGCCAACTGCAATATCAACGGGCTGCTCAACGCATTGCCGATAGAGCAGCTTAGGCTCAACTCAAAGAAGAGATGCTTCAACTGAAACAAATTGCCGATGAGAAGCACAAGGGCATCGGCAACTTGCAGACTTCGGACGCTGAACTTAAGTAGAAAATCTTAGATTTATCAGCAAAGAAGATGGCTCTGTTGGCTGAATTGAAAGAAGTCGAGGCAGCTTTAACTCATGCTCAACAAGAAGAAAGCCAACTACCCAATGCCATCAAGGCCCTTCAGCAAGAAAGAGACATCCAGGCTCATAAAGCCTTGGCCATGAAGAAAAAACTCAAGCCTGTGGAGGGTGCTGCCGATGAAGACATCAAAGAAATGAAGGAAGCCGACCAGATTCGCCTGCGTGCGATATTGGCTATCCAATCCCTGTTAAACTTGTAAATCTTGTCTATTGCATCGGCACTTTAGGAGACATTGACATCCTTGTACAATTCTAGCCGATAGGACTGTTATCGGCACTTATACTTTTATGCATCTATCCAGATACTAGGGTAATATTTCTTTAAATATTTTCCATTTAATGCTCTGGAAAACACAACCCCTTCGAGGGTTTCTAGAATATATGCGTTACCAGGAACAGATTGATTTATCCGATATGGACCTTCCCAATTAGGAGACCACTTTCCAAACTTTGAACTTTTAGTCCCAATCGGTAAGATCAATTTCCAGACCAGATCTCCATTGGTAAACTCCTTTACCTTCACCTTCTTGTCATACCATCTGGCTACTCTTTTCTTATTTTCTTCGATGCTAACTAAATCCCTTAACCGATGACCCGCCACATCTTCCAACTCATCCTTCATAAGAGTATCATAATCATCGGCTGTCAGCTGATTTTGAGAACGTATTTGCCTAGAGCCAGTTTTAATTTCCCAAGGCAATACTGCGTCGTGTCCATATACTAACTAATAAGGCGTCACTTTGGTTGCACCATGATATGACATCCGATATGACCACAAGGCTTCATTTAATATTGTATGCCACCTCTTAGGATTTTCTTCAATTTTGCGCTTAATGAGTTTGATGATCCCTTCGTTAGAAGCCTCAGCCTGACCATTAGCTTGAGCATAATATGGAGAAGAATTTAAAACTTTAATTCCCATACCTACAGCAAACTCATCAAATTCCCCTGATGTAAACATAGTGCCCTGATCGGTAGTGATAGTCTGAGGAATACCAAATCGGTAAACAATATGCTCTTTCACAAAATCGATCATATTAGCCGATGTCACCTTTTTTTAAAGGAATTGCCTCAACCCATTTTGTGAAATAATTAGTAGCAACCAGAATAAATTTATGTCCTTTGCTTGATGGCGGATAAATCTGACCAATGAGATCGATAGCCCATCCCCGGAACGGCCAAGGTTTGATTATAGGGTTCATAGCCGATGCAGGCGCTCTTTGAATATTACCAAACTTTTGACACCCCTGACATCCTTTAAAATATTTAAAACAATCTTCAAGAATAGTCAGCCAATAGTATCCATTCCTTCTGATCATCCACTTCATCTTGAAAGCCGATTGATGCGCCCCACACACTCCTTCATGAATTTCACCTATCAAGCTTTTCAATTCATCACTGCTAACACATCTAAGTAAAACTCCATCTATAGTTCGATAATATAATTCATCATTGAGGAGCACATACTTGGTAGCTTGGAACCTTATACGTCTTTCAACCTTTTTATATGGATCCTTTAAATAATCGACAATCTCCTTCCCCCAGTCATCGGTATCAACTGCTGATGTTAGCACTTCCTGAATAGGCTGATACCCTGAAGCATACTGAGCTAGTCGATTAGCCTCCTCATTATGCAGTCGAGAAATATGTTCAAGATAAAAATCTCTAAATCCTTTCAACAATTGCAAACACCTTTCATAATATGAAATCAAAACTTCACTTTGGCATTCATAAATCCCAGCCAATTGATTTATAACTAGCATAGAATCACCAAAGATTTCAACAGCCTCGGCACGTATCTCCTTCAGCAATTCTAACCCTTTTATCAAGGCTTTGTATTTAGCCTGATTGTTTGTTGATGTAGCAACAATCGACAATGAAAACTCATACTTTCTTCCTTGAGGCGAAATCAACACAATGCCGATACCTGCTCCTTCGCCACATGTGGACCCATTAAAGAAAAGTGTCCAAGGAGCAACCTCTAGAGAGTCCACTATATTACAATGCTAAGTGACAAAATCAGCCATAACTTGCCCCTTAACTGCCTTAGTTGATTCGTAATGCAGTTCAAATTCTGATAATGCTAAAACCCACTTGCCGATTCTACCACTTAATATCGGCATCGACAACATATACTTGACTACGTCGTCTTTGCATATGACCATACATTCGGCAGATAACAAATAATGTCTTAATTTGACACAAGAAAAGTATAAACTCAGACATAATTTTTCGATGGCCGAATACCTTGTCTCAGCATCCACTAATCTTCTGCTCAAATAATAAATAACATGTTCTTTCCCTTCAAATTCTTGAATAAGAGCTGAACCGATAACGGTATCATCAGTTGACAAATACAACCTGAAAGGTTTCCCGTGTTGAGGTGGAACTAGCACTGGAGGATTTGTTAAATATTTCTTAATTTCATCTAGGGCTAACTGCTGCTCAGCTCCCCATACAAATTCCTGATCGGCTTTCAATTTAAGTAATGGACTGAAAGCCTTGATCTTACCCGACAGATTAGATATGAATCTTCTGATGAAATAAATCTTACCAATCAAAGATTGCAATTTAGTTTTATTGGCAAGAGCAACCACCTTGTTAATTGCATCAATAGACTTCCTACTGATTTCGATGCCCCGCTGATGCACCATAAAACCCAAGAACTGACCTGCCGATACACCAAACACACATTTATTAGGATTCATCTTTAATCCATGCTTCCTTGTGTACTCCAGTATCTTTCGTAGATCGGCTAGATGTTTTGTGATATCTCCAGACTTAATCACTACATCATCAATGTAGATCTCCACTAATGTGCCGATGTATTCACGAAAAATAAAGTTCATAGCTCCTTGATAAGTAGCGCCGGCATTTTTCAAACCAAACGTCATGACTATCCATTCAAACAGCCCTACATGACCTGGACATCTAAAAGCAGTCTTGGGAATATCTTCTTCAGCCATGAATATTTGATTGTAACCTGCATTACCATCCATGAAGCTGATAATTTGATGTCCGGCTGCAGCATCAATCAACAAATCAGCAATCGGCATTGGATAGCCATCCATCGGTGTGGCTTTGTTAAGATTCCTGAAATCAATACAAACATGAAGTTTTCCATTTTTCTTATAAACAGGAACCACATTAGAGATCCACTCTGCATATCGACACTGCCGAATAAACTTTGCCTCAATTAATTTAGTTATTTTGGCCTTAATGTCAGGAAGTATATTAGGGTTGCATCGGCGCGCTGGCTGCTGATATGGCCAAAATCTAGATTTGATAGGTAACCGATGTTCAACTACCGATCAGTCTAATCCAGGTATCTCAGTATAATCCCAAGCAAAACAATCTTTATACTCTTTTAACAAATCAACTATTTGCTGCTTACACTTGGAATCTAACTCAGCACTAATAAAAGTAGGTCTTGGCCTATCGCCATTACCAATATCTACTTCTACTAAATCATCTGCCGATGTAAACCCTTGACCTAACTTTCTATCATTGGCAAACCTATCCATTAAAACTCTTCTTCAGAACCGACTGCTTGAATTGGTGGAATTTCATAATCAACAACTCTAAGGAACTCTTTTTCCCAAACTTCTCCTGATATGCATTTAGTTCGCTCATAAGTATCTGATTCTGCCGATGTGATGATATAAGAAGAATCACCAGGGACAAACTCAATCTTATCCCCAATCCACTGTACTAGGCATTGATGCATTGTAGAAGGAACACAACAATTAGCATGAATCCAATCCCTCCCTAGAAGCAGATTATATGCACCCTTGCCATTAATAACAAAGAACGTCGTCGGCAAGGTTTTGCTGCCGATAGTCAATTCAATGCATACTGCCCCTTTAGACGGTGACACATTGCCTTCAAAATCCTTCAGCATCATATCGGTTTTGGTCAAGTCTTGATCTCCCTTACCAAGTTTCTGATACATCACATAAGGCATAATATTAATCGCAGCCCCTCCATCGATAAGTATCTTAGATACAGGCTGCCCATCAACTCTGCCTTTCACAAACAAAGCCTTAAGATGCTGTCTCTCATCATCGGTAGGTTTCTCAAAAACAACCATCATTGGATCTAGTGTCAACTGAGCTACCCGATCAGAGAGAACAACTTCTTCCTCATTATCAGATAGTGCCAAAAACTCCATCAGCAACATGAATACCATATTAACATCTACCGATGGACCCTTATTTTTATGTTTTACCTGCCACTGCTGATGACCAGACCTCTCATTGGAGGAATTTTCCTCTCGATATAAATCCTCCTAATGCTCACGTTGCATCCTCCTTCTCTGTGTCTTTGTCAGATCCTCCGGGCATCATCGAGGAAACTTGGTTTTCCAAACCGGCTGATAATAGGTCCTAGTTGATTCTACATAGCGTATATTAGGGTCCCTGTAGAATATTTCTTCATCGGGAACTCTTGCGTTTGCCATCTCCTCAAGCTCCTCTTGATTCCTTGGAAAATATCCAGCACATTTACCAAGCCTCTCATATACACTTAGTCTGCCCCCCAGCCGATCATGCACTGATGCTCTGCCTCTGATCGGCTCATTAATAAATAAACCCTGATCGCCAGGTTGAAACCTCCTCTCTAACCGATTGACCCCATAATAACCATTGCACTCGGGGCAATTTTCAACAGTTGGCAATTTAATACCTTCTTCCCAGCAATGGATGAAAAACGGGCACCTCCAATGATCTTTATGCCGATGCCATTCTTCCCGACGTCTCTCTTCTTGCTGTTGTCGATATCGGTCATTTCACTGACGCCAACTCTCCTACTGCCTTCGATGAGTAATCACAATGCCAGGTCGAGGAGGATTTTTGGAACTACTGCTTTCTCCCAGCAAACCCTTACTTTTTGCATCATCGGTAGTTATCCGATGTTGGGCATCCACTGATGCATTTTTCTCAGCAGCCTCTGACGTCAATACCTTGGTCTTCCCTTTGGCCTCCAACATATTTGCTGGAAAAGGGTGTTGATCAATTTTCATCGGCTTCTGGGCCTTGGAAGTACCAAACTTAATTCTCCCAGATTCAATAGCCGATTGTAACTGTTGCCTTAACATCTTGCACTCATTTGTACTGTGTGAAGTTGCATTGTGTCATTTGCAGTACAAGATCTTCTTCAACTCTTCTGCCGATGGGATCACATGATTAGGTGACAGCTTAATTTGGCCCTCTTGAAGTAGAAGATCAAATATCTTGTCGGCCTTGGTGATATCAAAGGTAAACTTTTCTAGCTCTTTTTGACCAAAGGGACAAGATATCGGCTTTTTATTCTTAACCCACTCAGCTAAGCCGATAACTGGTTCTTCATCAGAATCAGAATCTCCTACTTCTTCAACAAATGATACTTTTTTACTCCAATTCTTTTTAGGTTCAAAAACCCTAGTATCTTGATCAGAGACCCTTTGCACGAGATGACTGAGGCTTTCAAACTCCTGAGAGGCATATCTGTCTTTGAGATGTGGCAATAACCCTTGGAAAGCCAAATCGACAAGCTGCCGATCATCCAGCACCAGGCTGTAGCACTTATTTTTTACATCTCATAGCCTTTGCACAAAGCTTTCTACCGATTCATCATTACGCTGTCTCAATTTTACTAAATCGGTAAGCTTCTTTTCATGGATTCCAGCAAAGAAATACTTATGAAATTGTTTTTCTAGATCAGCCTAGGTAATAATAGAATTTGGTGGCAATGAAATAAACCATGTAAATGCCGATCTAGACAAAGATGATGAAAATAATCGAACTCTCAATTCATCTCTGCTAGCTGCCTCTCCACATTAAATAATAAAGCGATTGACGTGTTCCATTGTTGATGTATCATCTTGCCTAGAGAATTTAGTGAAATCTGGTACCTTGTACCAATTTGGGAGAGGAATTAAATCATATGCAGGAGGGTAAGGAGTCCGATAAGAATAAGTATTGACCTTGGGCTTTATCCCAAACTGATCCTTCATAATTTCTGCTATCTTATCGGCCCAAAAAGCATCAGCCTCCTGCTGACGAACTGGCTGAATTTCTATGGGAGGTGCCTGCTGATATCCCTCCACATATCTTTGTGGTCCACGATCTCCAGCAATCGACATATTTGCCGTTACTTGTGGTCCATTAACCTGTTGGAAAGGATTCATCGGCTGAGCTGTCGATGCTTGATTCTGGAAACCAGCTTGCATATGACCCTGTTGAATCCCTGCAACCTGCTGATTTTGCTGAACTATATGTTGAACAGGTAACTGTCCTGACCAACCATTATTAGAACTCATCGGTACAAAACTTACCGATGGCTGGTAATTTGCTGACATTGTTGGATAATTATAACTAGCTTGAGGCTTGAACTGAACCCCAGTTTGACTCATAGCAGGGGCTTTCTGCTGCATCGGCAGTAAGCTTGCCGATGGACTTGAATTGGGTGTTTGAACCAGAGGCATCTGGAAACCTCCTGGAGTTGGTTGCACAGTAGTTGTTGTGGCATATTGAGGCATTTGAGCCATCGGCAAAACAGCCGATGGTATAGGAGCTTTTCCTACTGCATCAAATACTTGAGGTAACCCAGGATTGAAAGTAGATGACTCCGGAGGCATACCATATCCCACCAATTAGCAGGAATCTGGCTATTCTAAGACACAAGGCCTGACATAGCTGATGCCGCTAGATCTGTATTAAGCTGAACTCGTCCTCCTAGTAGTACCGAATCTGATCGTATCGGTGTAGATTGAATATTAGGTAAACCTGCCGATACTGGAGGGGAAGTAACTTCTGTACCCACAACGGCCGAGGGAGCCGATGGAGTACTGATAGATGCCAGCTCTAGTTGGTGATAGGCAGGCCCAACGTAATGCGGTGTCGCTTGTCCTTCTTTGAGAGTTCGAACCACAGCATTATGAACAGTATTGGACAACACATTGGAATGATTAATCAAAGCATGATTTACTGTAGAATTAACCATCTCTTGAAGTTTACCAGGATTGGAGTCAAAGGTAACATGCCGAGGCAATGGCAAATCTTGCTTTTGGATGACTTGTCCACTCTTGTTCAGGCTAAACGATTTCAGACAAAGCTGCCTGTATTCTTCTACAGCCTTTTCCATAGCCTGCCTCTGCTCTTCCTTAAGATCTTCTTCTGATACCGCGATAATGTTCTCTGAATTGATCTCGGAATTAAACATATTGATCGGATTGATTGGTCCCACCGAGCGTGCCAAAAGATGTGTTGATGCAAAAGTAGATCTGCAAACACAAAGGGCTAATACCCGAATCGATATCCAAAGCGTGCCAGTCGATTTGACCTGTTAATCGACAAGGATGAAGATACGAGCACTTTGGTCCTGACCACAGCGATACGCCCGGAAGTCACAGCCAAGAGGTACTCACGCGGAACTCGAGAATCGTCGAAGGTCGCACTAAAGCTATGCAACTCGCCGAATCAATGAGAACTCGTAAAAAGGGAAAATATGCAAATTGACGAAGTCGCCGAAAAGTAAGTGGATGCAAATAAGAGTAAAAATTGGTTTTGATATTGATTGATATATATTTTATTACATTGCCCCTCACTCTATATTTATACCCTGATCTAAAGAGACATAACCAAACACAACTAGGACACCAAGCCCATATCTAAGGAAACACGTGACTCTTACATGAATCATACTCTAACAAATATAGAAAAGGAAATCAACTCCTATCTATTTCCCTGTCCGCCTCAATTACGATGGAAATCTCACCGTCCTCCTTTCCATCGGCATACTTCCTGTTTCATCGGCGGTAGTCTTCAAGCCTTCCTTCATCGGCATACTTCCTGTTTCATCGGCAGTAGTCTTCAAGCCTTCCTTCATCGGCATTGATAATAACATCTCCAACCTTATCGGCAACGCCCGAGTCTAAATCAACCTTTCCATTGATCACCACCATTCATCGGCAACCATCTTTACAAGCTGATTTTCATCGGCTGTCAGCGTACACAGTAACTTTCCTCTGCCGATTAGCCCACTCTGATCATTTTGACATGTGCAAAAAACGGTGTCAACAGAGACATTATCTACTTGGTAATGTGTGCAATATTTTCACAGATCACCGGCACGGTGTGGGCGCCGGCGAGGGCGCGGGCGCCGTCGCCAGCGCGGTGGGGCGTGTAACACCCCAGTGTTATGCAAGCATTTAGGCACTGCAAATCATGCATATTATGCATCATCAAGCATCCTAATCATACATACCTAATCATGTAAATAATAACTGAAACCATGCTTCGAAACATATGAAACATGCTCATGAAACATGAATGTTGCATACACTTGTTTAGAGTTATTTTTGCCCTAATTATGCTTGCTAGGTTAATAAAACATGTTTGGCTATAATTGTAAATCATCTAGAATTATTTAGCACAATTTTTGGAGCAAAGTTTGTATTCAAACTTTTGATAAAATATGCTTTTGAAAGTATTATTGGAAAGGGTAAAAAATCCTCTCTATTTAGCTTTTGCTTCCCAATTCAAAATCTATGCAAAATTTTTAGTTGGTCCCTAAAGCAAAGTTGTAGAGGATTAAATTCTAAGCAACTTTTATTTTTGGGCCATTTTCAAAAGAAGTCATTTTCTTGCTCCAAATGGTACTTGAAAACTGATATTTGAAAATTCATTGAAAATAGAATTAGAAAAATTATTTATCTCTTTTAACGGGCCGCCGCCTCACTTCTGGCCCATCAGCCAAAGCCGGCCCAGCGATCCTCACGCGCCCACGCCTTCGCCTTGGCCCAGCCCACCCCGCGCGCTGTCTTCTTTCTCCTCCGCGCGCGCAGACGCGTCCGACCGCGTCAGGCATGCCGCGCCGCGTGGCGAGCGTATGCCGGCGACGCCGGGTGGGTGGCGTCCCGTGGCCCCCGTGAGCACGCGCCTCGCCCGTTTTCAAGCCCCGCAGCTCCACTTCTCCTAGCACTCCTCATTTTCCTCTCCCGCGCTGCATCTCTACCTCGCCCCGCACCGAGCTCTGCTCGCGCCGCCCTCGCCACCGCAGCCCCGCCGGCAAAATTGGCCACCGGTGGTCCACCATTGCCCGCAATCGAGCACATGTCGCTCCGCCTCGCTCCCCGGCACCCGGTGCTCGCTGCAGGGACACCATTTGAGCAAGGTAGAGCTACCTTGCGCGTTTTCGCCGCCGTCGGTCATGGCACCGCCACGCTTAACGTCGCCGTGGAAAAGGCTTCCCCGTCCCTTTTCTATCCTCTTGAGTGACCTGCTCAGGTTCGCCATCTTCTTGCGGACCCAGCGCGCACGCCTGCTTGCCCGATCATGGCCGGCAATGGCTGTCGGCCCGCTGGCAGCGGCCGCACCGCCGTGGTGCCTCAAACGCCGGCGTGGCGTGGCCGTCTCGCCTCGGCCGTGCTGGGCCAGGTCGGCCTTGGGCTAGAGCCCCGAGCCAGGCCGTCGCCTTTCCCTCCGCTCGGTTACACAGGCTGAAAATGGCCGTGGGCCAGTCGTTCCCATGGGCCGGCCCAGTAGTAATAGGAAAATTGTTTTCGGTTTTTCTTTTATTATTTGGGAAGAGAAATACTTTGGAAAATGTTGGTGTACTCATTTTGGCTCCAAATTTGTTGAAACAAATTTTGTTGTATTTCTTGTCACCAGATCTACATGTTAAAAATATTGCATGTCATTTTTGAGATACTTTTCTGTAGAGCTTTATTTAATTCTTGATATTGCTGATATCTTGTAAAATGTGTAGTAAAACCTATATGTATCAGAAAAATAAGCTTCAAAGTTTGTTACTCTTCTTGTGTAATGTACTTCCTAGGAAAAATATATGCCATGCATGTCCTGTAGAAAAATTGTGAGATGTAGTTCAAGTGCCTTTAATGGTTGATTTTTGTTATTTTTGCTAGAGAGCAAAATTTGTATAAAACATGCATGTGATAATTTTTATGCAATGATTATTTACTGTATAGAATATAGGAAAAATATTACATCTATTGTTTGACACTTTTCATAATACAAAGTATTTTCATGTTCATAATTATGCCATAGCTTGTCATTTTTGTGTAGGCTACTCCACTTATTCAAATGTCATAAAAATTTAACGGTAGACTACTTAGGGTAGTATTGTGCTATAGTAATTTTCTAAGATTTTTCTAAGCTATAAAAATAGATGTTGCTATTCAAATCTATTATTAATTAGGGTTTAATCAAATGTTGCTTTATGCATGATTAAGAAATTAGTGAAGCTTTGGTGTATCTTTGAAGCATTTAATGAGATGTGTTGACTTAGCATATTAGTAATAGAAGAGAATGCAGTAGATGACATGTGCTTGTAGTACATGTCTTTGGATAATGTTGACTACCTTGCATGCAAGCATATTCATTGTGTTCATTTCATTCGATGCACCTTTTGCATAAGCACTTATGCACATGCATCATACAGGATCGCAAACCGAGAGCCTGGTCGTCATACCCGAGGAGCCCGAGGAGCAGCTCGAGGTGCAGCCGCAGGAAGTGACCGAAGTAGATGAGGAGGACGTTGAGGAACTTCCAGAGTGCCCCGATCACCGCCCGAGCTCCTTCGAGAGAGGCAAGCCCCGGAGCATTTTTCTCCCCGGTTTGCAATTATTAATTAAATGCTTTACTTTAATTGATGCATTATGTTCAGGAGTTATTTGCAACTGTTGCTGCATTATACCTTGTCTACCTTTGTTATACTATATCCTTGTTACCCTGGTATCCGCAGTCGAGTCAATGCTTAGCTGGCTTAGACCAGTAGAAGTCGGGTGATTTCCTGTCACCTGCGAGCTATAGGTGGTTACCTGGATCTGCTTGGATAACTATGTAGTCATGGTATAACTAAGTGTTAATTTGAAGTTGAGACCGGACGGAGACTTACAGAGTTTTGGACTATAGTGCTTTCCGTCTGTGTCGATTAAGGACCGACCGTTGTTGGGCCTCAGGTCATGTTGAACGCATGCCTTACATTTAGCTGGCCGAATAAAGTACCTTTCGACCACGAAGCTGGGAGATTATTCGGGCCGAGTAGATTGCCCGCAGTGCACTATGCCGGAGCAGGTGTGGTAGGACACGGGGGCGCGATGATAAGACCAAAGGGCAGTCGGTCGGCCCCCGGGTACATGTGGTTCCTGGCAAACTCGAGATTTTCCTGGATAGTTGACTCGGTGACCGATACCTCACTTTAGCGAGTGAGTGAGGTTTGTGTAAGGAATAAATCACCAGCTGGTTAGGAATCGATTCGAATCGCCATTGCTCCT
This sequence comes from Miscanthus floridulus, assembly GCF_019320115.1. NCBI lineage: Eukaryota > Viridiplantae > Streptophyta > Magnoliopsida > Poales > Poaceae > Miscanthus > Miscanthus floridulus. The sequence goes on from NC_089598.1 coordinate 415,489, forward strand.
AGATAGTGAGCACTTGACTTGAGTGACTTCATTGTAGTAATGTTGATGGAACACTTGAACAGTTATAAGGAATATGACATTATGGAAGTTGTTAATGATCATTGGTTATCATTATTTGCTTAAGCACATGCTTGCTCTAGTATAGGTGCAAATGTAGTCGACAGGTTAATAATAATTAACTTGACAATAATGCTTTTGGAAAGATTCTTGAAATGCTAAAAATGCCTCTTTTTACAAATGAGTCAGCTACCCTACTATAAAGCCCTTTATAATCCTTGGTGTCACTTTATTTTTGGTTATTTTGGGTAAGTCTAGCTGAGTACCTTTTCGTACTCAGGGTTTTATTCCCACTTGTTGTAGATGGGCAGATGTATTACGGCTACTGTATCAACTGCCTTTATCCTGCGATGTGTGATGCTTAGGACCATGGGCATGGTCATTCCTTACGTCTCGTCTGATGCTTTTGTTGGAGATGATCATTAGCTGGCACTGTATTTGAACTCCGTGTGAGTGTGTGTGGTTTTGAACAAATGGCTTTCGCTACTTTTATTCGAACTCATTTGTAATAACTATGTTTAAACTCTTATGTATCTGTGATACGAACTTTTATGTAATATGTGATGGTGACCGCTAAACTTATTACGATCTTGGCTGGTATATGAGTTGGTTTGAAATCTTTCGTGATTTCACGGACTACCGGGTTATACGGGCTTAAGTTTGCTAAATCGTTTGCTCTGGCAGATGATTTTCTTACTTAATTTCGTATAATTGGTCAGTTCTGTTACAGGGCGGCAGCGCTGGCGGCGCGTTGGCGTGGCGCGGTAGAGAGTGAGGAAGAGAGAAAGGAAGGGAGGGACCATACGTAACACAAGGCTCGGCACCAAGATCTACGGTGCCAAGCTCGGCGCCAAGCTCGGCGCCAATATCTACGATGCCGAGGTGCCTGCCAAGTCACTGCCATGTCTGCGCCGAGCCCAAGACCTAGGCACCAGAATTGATGGCGCCGAGACGTGTAAGCTCGGCGCCACCAATGATGACGCTGAGCTAAGGGTCCAGATTTTGAAAACATACCTCGAGGGCCATATTTGTGATTTTTTTTAAAAAAAAAGGGCTAAAAAATAAAAAATTCGGGTGACGTTAAGTGTGCAGGAGGCAGGTATGTGTCCATGATATATCGTATCATGCATGCATGCATGTTGCAAACGACGATCATCGATATCTCCATATCATCGAAAGATCAAAGAAATTAAAAAGGCAAGGAAATGGAAATTACAGCTCGCGTGCAGTTGTCACACTTAATTTTAAGAGTAAAATAGAATGCATAAATCTTATGTGCGTCCTAAGATCAATCGTACACATAAACTGACAAATTATAAAGTATCATCACGAGTGTTTATTACATCATGAATAATAATTCATTACAATAGTACCAAGTCTATAATAAAAACGGAAGAACTAGATAACTACTCTCCACGAGAGCCTCCACACTCTACAGGACGGTCGACTAGTTGATCGCAAGACTAGTAATCCATAGGAAAGTCCTCGTAACCATTGCCATGTGTTACCCATCTGTGATTTTTATCCAAATAATGAAAAATAGACAAATATAAGTACATCTCGAACTTAACAAGAATAACATGGGGTTATGAAGCTCAAAAGGCCGACACTGGTTGTACTGCGGTTAACATTTTTATTAAGTCTCAAATTTTAACACTAATTTAGCATTTAGTTGTGCTTAAGCCCCAATTACACCACATGATCATATAAAGCAACATTTTATCTCATCATTAATCATCAACATATATATAAATAATAATCATCATATTCCGTCCTCTATTATGTGAGTTTTTTGGGCCGCTCGTATCCTTGAGCATGGCTGTTATAACAGTTTTTAATACTCTGCAGAGTTTGTACATCTTTACCCGAGAACCGTGATTTACCCTTTCGTCCGAGGTAGCTAATCTCTTGACCCTCTACAAAGGAAGGTCGGTAGGGTTCACTATGAAGCCTTTCAAAAATTTCCCAAACAAGTTAGTAGCCTCTTGGTTTCCAATTAGTAAGGGGATATAGAGCCCCCTTTCGAAAGGCACACTCACGCAGAAGTACTCTTAGGAACAAAGGTCGCACTATACCTAGATCGTCAAGCCCCTTTTGCGCCCTTGCGGGTAACCACTAACAAGCTAGAAAAGATCCTGCTACTGAGCTAAAGCCAGAGCCATGTGGCACTCCCGATTGTACTGTATGTCCCAACTTTTGCTGGCATATAAGTCCTTAGGGAGGGCCAAGAACATCATGATAAAACAAGAGCTCCCTCACCCTATGTCCAAGTTGCTAAAAAGCAAGTTTTAACATTTGTTGCTTATAGCCATTAGTCATTGTTCGGATCATGTATAATTAAATTGAGCGCTAACAAACTACTCATATGCAAGTATCACCCGTCGGAAATGAAGGTACAAGGTAACAAATAACTAGAATGTCCTTACGGGTAGCAGATTAGACACATGCATATGACTAGTTAATTAAATGATGAATAGGACATCAAGGAAGATCACATGCTATACTTGCCTTGTTCAAAGTACTCATGTTGATCCTGCTCATCAAAGTATTGCTCTTGACCACCAACGAATTGCTCACCGTCTATACTCGATCACAATTATAACACCACACAAGCATCTGAAGCCAATCATGCATAGAAAACAATAACTATAATTAGAACAGTACACCAATAGTAGAAAAACAAGTTGAAAAGCTTATAAATCTAATTTACACGTTGCTACGATCACATAGACGCAAATTGCACTGAAATCGGATTTAAACGGAGAAGATAAGATGAAAAAGGGTTCTAGATGCAGTTCTATAAATAACGCGAACTAATTTACGAATTAATGTAAATAAAATTCGGGTTTTAATACTACGCCGGGGACAACAGGCACAATTATGAGAAAGCCAAGGGGCTCTTTAAGAAAATGGCCAGCGAAGAGGTATGGGCGATCCTGGACCATTGGATCTCAAGTGGATGGATTAGATTAGATGATAGAGAAGGAGAGAGAGGTGCGGCGGCCTGAATAGTAGCCGGCGCGGCGGCAGCCATTGCCGGCGGCGAGGACCTCGCCAGCGAACACGTAAATCGGCCTACGGACCACTATTCGACGCGGGGAAAGCACAAGGAGAAAGAGAAGACAACTGCGAGCTCGCCTAGGGCTTCAAACAGGTCAAAGGCGAGGCGGAGATGGCGAGCGACTAGACGGGGCGGCCGGTGACGTTCTGCGGAGCAACGGTGACGATGGGTGAGCAACCGAGGGCGGAAACAGAGGGGAAAACGGTGTGAGGAGCTTCACTACCGCGGAAAGAAGCTCGGCGACGGCTTGAAGGCGACACGAAGAAGCGGCGGACGGCGAAACCGGTAGCAACGACGGTGGCTAGGGCTTCTCGTCGGCGCTGCGAACTCGATACGAGGGAGGCTGCACGTAGTTGGGAAAAGAGAGCACGGAGGGGGCGGCGGCTTCTTATAGGGCTTCTACTCGTGCAGATTGCTCCAAATCCCGGAACAATCGGATGCGGGGCTGTGGGATTTGGCTCGGAGCAGCGTCGCGTTCGACTCATGCACAGGGAAAAGAGGTAGGGGGCGACCCTGTTAGCGGGCCCTGTGCGACAGTGAGGGCAAGGGTGGGTCCCGACTGTCAGCTGAACAGAGGGAGAAAGGGAAACGGGAGCGTGGCTTGGGCTTCGGTCCCAGCTGGGCCGCTGCGGGGAAAGGCACTGGCCGCGGGGAGCAGAGATGGGCCAGAGCTGCTGCGGGCTGAGGTCGACTGCTGCGCCAGGGAACAGGCCAAAACAGAGAGGGAGGGAGAAAAAGAATTATTTTCCTTTTTCTTTTTCTGAAAACTGAATTTCCAAATCATTTTCAAAAGCGTTTGAATTCAGTTTGGGTTCAGTTCAAAACCAGACAGTATAGAAACAAAAATTCAGCAGCATGTATGCATCCACGTGTATCCAGCCTTATAGTTGATTTTAATTTCATCAGAATTACCTGTACCTTTCTTTTACCTAGTGGATTCGTTACGTCCGTATGTACTAGTTTGTTTAGATGTGTTTGTTTGGATACGCGATACTGTAATACAGTAATAACTAATAAGCAGGGGTCTCGCTCTCTTCTCTTAGATAGTCACAGTCACGTAGTGCAGCATCGTTTGGACCGACCGCGCGCGCGCTGGCCCGCCCGCCGGGTTTCTTTTCGTTCGAAGTGGACGACGGACGGACGGACGGACGTGGATCCACCTGTGTTCTCCTCCCTTGTTTTCCACGTACAAACTGCACGTCCGTAGCCGTTATAACACCCTGCACACCCACCTGCTATCGCCTCCTCCTCCTCCTCCTCCATCTCCCTCAATTCAATTGATCACCCTGCTAATATGCTAATACTGGCTCCGATCGATCCTTATTAGCTTGCTTTGCTTTGCTGCCAACACCTAACAAGCAGAAGAGCCTCTCCTTGCTCCGATCGATCCATGGCAGCAGCAGCAGGCAGCAACAAGCAACAGGCGGAGGCGTTGCATGGCAGCAGCAGCAGCAGCAGCAGGCCGTCCGTGGCGGCGGCGGCGGCGGCGTCGCAGCAGCGCCACCAGGCGGCGCTGCGCGAGAGGTACGAGCTGCACAGCCTGCGAGGCAAGGGCAGCTTCGCCAAGGTGTGGGAGGCGAGGCACCGGCGCACGGGCCTCAAGGTGGCCATCAAGATCATCTCCCACGCCAAGATGCTGGCCCAGGGCCTGTCCACCGACAAGATGGCGCGGGAGATCCGCGTGATGCGCCTGCTCAGTCAGGGCCACCACCCCCACGTCATCCGCTTCTACGAGGCCATGGCCACCCACGCCCACACCTACATCGTCATGGAGCTCGCCGAGTCCGGCCAGCTCCACGACCACGTCGTCCTCCAGGGGAGGCTGCCCGAGGAGCAGGCCCGCACCATCTTCCGCCAGCTGGCCGCCGCCGTGCTCTTCTGCCACCGCAACATGGTCACGCACCGGGACCTCAAGATGGAGAACGTCCTGCTCATGAACGAGGCGGCCGCCGTCGTCGTCAAGGTCGTCGACTTCGGCTTCAGCAAGGTCTACACCGACGCCAAGCCCATGCGCAAGAAGATGGGGAGCTGCTTGTACGCGGCGCCCGAGCTGTTCGGCGGCGCCACCAGCCGGTACGTGGGGCCCCACGTCGACGTCTGGAGCTGCGGCGTCATCCTCTACGGCATGCTCTGCGGCCGACTGCCCTTCGACGGCGACGACGACATCTCCGAGGTCGCCAGAAACGTCAGGCGCGGCGAGTACCGGGTGCCGTCCTGGGTGTCCGACGACGCGCGGGACCTCATCGCGGGGATGCTCATCGTCAGGCCCAGCAAGCGGATGACCATGGCCGAGGTCATGGCGCACCGATGGCTTCGGCCGGCGGACATGCCTGCGTACCTGGCGATGCCCCCACCGGACGTCAACGCAGCATCCATGGTGCAGGTCGGCGTCGACGAGGCAGCCGTCGAGCAGCTGGTGACGCGCCACGGCTTCGACAGGAGCACCCTGCTGGAGTCTCTGCGCCGGCAACACCAGCACCACCAGTACCACCAGGAGGAGGAGGAGGACGAGGCGGCGGTCGCGTACCAGCTGGTTCTCGCCAGCATGTCCGACGCGGCCACCCGGTACCTGTCCATGCGCCCCCCGCCGCCAGAACAGCGGCAACCGCAGTGGGCGCTCGGAGGCCTGCTGGACGTCGGCGGCGGGCTCCTCCACGACTGCCCGTGCCTAACCATGCAGCGCATCGCCGCCGCGCTGGAGGAGCTGCGCATACCCATCGTCTCCTACCATAGACGCCGACATCGGATCAAGTGCCGCGCTGACGTCGTCGTCCACGCACCTGCAGGCGACGGCGTGGAGATGAACAGCGACATACTTGACAGCTTGTCGGCCGCGGTGTTCTTCGAGATTCAGGTGTACAAGACCACAGGGGAATTCCAACAAGGCACCGCCAATGGTTCACAACAAGAACAAGATGAAGGAGAAGGAGGAGGACATGGACATCCACATCCTCAGTACGTGGTGCATCTGAACAGGACATCAGGGCCGCAGCTTCCCTACCTCAGCATCTGCTCCCAGTTATCATCCAGGCTCAGACGACACAACAACATCTAGCCAATGCTTCTGCTCCCTCTTCCTCCTGCTCTCTGCTTCCTCTTGCTTGTATAGCTGTATGTGATTTCAACCTTTTCCCCCCTTCCCTATTATAAAAAAAAAACGTCTAATTATTTAGAACAGATGAAGTACTATTTTCTCACGTGGAACATTCCAACCTTTTTCTTTGGTTCAACTGGTGCTTGGATGTGTGCATGTGAAGTTTCGATATGAGTAAAACTTATATTCAATCAAAAGCTATACGCTTAGCCCTTCTTGCTAATGTAAAAAGTAGCTTTCCTTTCTTGCCACATGTTGGTTCTAATTTCATGCCCCCACTATCGTTATAGCGTGTGTAATATGTATACCCTATGTACCATTATCATTACACATGTATAAAATCTCCATCGTCTTGTCTCAGCTTAGCGACAACCTGTTCGGTTTTAAACGGTGGCTCTCGGATCTACCCTAGTAATTCACCATCTTTTTCTTTGCTAAATCTACCCCATATAACCTCCCCTCCACTCACAAAAAAAAATATATATATACCCAGAAAAATAACTTCATAGAAATCAACTATCCAAATTACTTCTGAATCTTCTCTCGGATCTAATCATTTGTATCATCCTTCGTCACTCATCCCCGCACGTCCTCCGCTCCTACTTTCTCCATCTCAATTTTTCCAGAAAAAAATATAATAAAACGCAAAGCCACGGCCACCGGGCGATGCGAGACCGCGGCGGGGCGGCATCTGTAAATCAAGACCTTTTATAGCCTGTTTGGTTGCACAGCCTGACGCAGACATGGTATGGTTAGTTACCACTGGATGTTTCCACTCTATATATGCACATATACATTTGCTCATTTCGATGTTTTTATCTTTTCAGCATATCAGGAAGGATCTTTCAACTTTGAAAGTGTACGCCATTGATGTAGATGAGGCTCATGAAGTATGTTTTTATTTCTTCTACCATAGCATCTTTCCACAGAAAATGAATTGTTAGGTACCACAAATAAATCTATTAAACATTTGGAATTCAGAAGGCTGGAGAGTTCCCTGTGCCCACAGTACTTTTAGATAAGGCCCGGTCTGAGATGAACCTACGGACGCAAGCACAAGCAGACACATGTTTCCAGCAAGAAGGCAGACAACAGTTTGGTAGTGGATATCCTGATCATGGTTCAACAGAGATGCAAAGCAAAGAGAGCGAGGTTTCAGATAGCAGCAGCAACATGCAGTACGAAAGTGTGTTCTTGTCTGCGGCACAACAACTGCGAAGATGTCCCCTCCTTCAGTGCTAAGTCCCAAATATTCAGTGCTTGATGTTGGATCTCACAACAGGATCATGGTATGCTTTCTTCCTATTTTGTTTTCCATGTTGCATCTTCCAGTTAAGGCAGGGCACCTTGAAATGAACATTGTGGAATAACAGTGACATTTTATTTTATGTGTTTAACGAAAGTTGATGTGTGAAGGGCGAGCCTGGTGCAAGCGGTAGAGTCTTACCGCCTGTGACCGGAAGGTCCCGGGTTCGAGTCGCGGTCTCCTCGTATTGCACGGGCGAGGGTAAAGCTTGCCACTGACACCCTTCCCCAGACCACGCATAGAACGGAAGCTTTCTGCGCTGGATACGTCTTTTTTTAATGAAAGTTGATGTGTAAATGAAGTTCAGAATAAAGACGCATCGTCAGGCCTCTTCCTTAACAATTGAAGGTGTCAGGGATGAGCAAGACGAGCATGTTGTCTTTGTCTTCCTGCAAGAGCTTTTGAACAAGTACTTACTACGTGACAAGCATACACTAGTAGAGAACAGACCTTTGATCCTCGGCTAAAATGGGCTCTAGTCCTGAAATTTTTTGCGCCCGGGAATAGAGATACCTTTAGTCCCGGTTTGTGGCTCCAACCGGGACTAAAGGACCCTGCCCAACGGCTACTGCGCCAGACAGAGGTGGCAGGGACCTTTAGTCCTGGTTGGAGCCACCAACCAGGATTAAAGGTATACTTTTACTCCCGGTTGGTGGCTCCAACCGGGAGTAAAGGTCTACTCCCGGGCCGTGGCTGCGCCCGGGGTTCGAAAGTTACCTTTAGTCCCGGTTGGATCCATCAACCGGGACTAAATGTTCTCCCTTTATAAATCGGCCGTCTCCTCCTTCCTCCCCGAGCCCGAGCTCAGCACATTTTGAAGCTCACTGCAGTAGTGTTCTTGCTTCCTCCCTCCCTCCATTGTTCCTCCATCCATTCTTCGATTCCTCCGTCGATTTCTTCGATTCCTCCGTCGATTCTTCAGTTGTAAAGGTTACCAATCTCATACTCTCATTTTTTACCATTTTCTTATGCCATTTTGTTCACTATATATATTTATGGTTCTTTATTGTGGTTTTTTTCATTTGTAAGCAATTTGAGCTCAAAATCACTTCAAGCTTGCATATTTACATGAAAGAAGGTTAAAGTATATATAAATATAAACTTAGAAAATAGTTAGAAAATTATAGCAAATCCGTACTAGTTGAACTTGCGGACCGTGTTCAGGTCGGCGAGCATGTTCTCTGTCGAGCGGTAACGGACGTCAAGGAGGAGCTTTGATTCTACGAGGGAGAGCGACAATGGTCGTGGAAGACCGTGTTCCCTTCCTCGTAGAATCGGAGCTCTTCCTTGACCAAGTACGGTGCCGTCCGGTGGAGAAATGCTCGCCGAGCTGATCACGTAAGCAAGGTCAACTAGTACGGATGGTTATTTATTCACATGTCCCGATATCGTCGCAGTAGTCTGTCAATCACCGTACCTAAACGTAGTATATATAAATAAAAACTTAGAAAATAGTTAGAAAATTATAGAAAATCCGTACTAGTTGAACTTGTGGACCGTGTTCAGCTCGGCAAGCATGTTCTCTGTCGAGCGGTAACGGACATCAAGGAGGAGCTTTGATTCTACGAGGGAGAGCGACAACGGTCATGAGAGACCGTGTTCCCTTCCTCGTAGAATCGGAGCTCTTCCTTGATCAAGTACAGTGCCGTCCGGTGGAGAAATGCTCGCCGAGATGATCACGTAAGCAAGTTCAACTAGTACGGATGGTTATTTATTCACATGTCCCGATATCGTCGCAGTGGTCTGTCAATCACCGTACTTTTTATTTTAACTTTTTATGAAATGAAAAACTTAGAAAATAGTTAGAAAATTATAGAAAATCCGTACTAGTTGAACTAGCGGACCGTGTTCATTTCGGCGAGCATGTTCTCTGCCGAGCGGTAACGGACGTCAAGGAGGAGCTTTGATTCTACGAGGAAGAGCGGCAACGGTCGTGGAAGACCATGTTCCCTTCCTCGTAGAATTGGAGCTCTTCCGTGGCCAAGTACGGTACCGTCCGGTGGAGAAATGCTCGTCGAGATGATCACGTAAGCAAGGTCAACTAGTACGGATGGTTATTTATTCACACGTCCTGATATCGTCGTAGTAGTCTGTTATGTGTGTACACTCCTATTCTTCTATTAATTTACGGAAATATCATGTGAATTACTTACCTGCCGCAGTAAAAGACGAGAACACAATGACCATTAAAAATATCATTGTTTAGAGATCTAGATAATTTTATAGTTTGTTAATTTTATTTGTTTATAAAAGGAGAAATTTATAGTGTATTAAAAATAAGTATAGAGAGTAGATGGCAACTGCTTCCGAGTCCTCGGCCTCTCATGGGTTTCCAAAGCGACTTAGGCCGGGCCTTCCTCTCATTTCATGCGGCAAGTGTCGTGATGAGACGAAGATTGTGATAGAGTACCGAGTGAAGAAGGAGGGTCCCAACAAGGATCGTATCTTCTACAAGTGTCCGAATCGCAATGTGAGTTATTTTATCGTATTTAATAATTATGGTTAGTTTATACCTATTTTCATGATGGTTGTGATTAAAGTTCTAATTTTTTGTTTTAATTTCAGTGGGATGGCAGTGGACGATGTTCAGGCTTCTACTGGGAGGAAGAGTATGTTGAACTCGTGCAAAAATATCTTGCACAACAGGCAGATACGGCGGCTAATGAGGCAGTGATCCAGCCGAAGAAGCCCAAAGATGTTGCACAATCGGGGGATCTGTCTGTTTTAGTTGAGATTGGTCGCGAAATCCTTGTGCTCTTGAAATGTATTTTAGCTTTAGTTCTTTTAGTGGTAGTTGGGATTGTCTACATTGTAGCGATGCTTTCATAAATTTGTATCTTTTGTGGTGGCACACATGTTGTATAAATAATTAATTATGATCTAGGTTTTAATATGATATTTATGTCATGTAATGCAGATGAGCCGTCATTGGATGTATAATGCTGATCGCCACTCCTAAGAGTTCATTGACGGCGTGCATTCTTTGTTACGTGCGGCCGAGGCAAACAAACGCGATGGTTTCATGTGCTGCCCATGTGCCATATGTAAGAATACGGTGGAATATCCTTGCTCAAGGACTCTTCATTCACACTTGTTCAAGTCGGGTTTCATGCCAAACTATATTTGTTGGACAAAGCACAGAGAAACCGGTGTTGTAATGGAAGAAGGTGAAGAAGAACAATGGGACGACAATGATATTATTCCTGATGGTGCGTGCTTCAATGATACTGCAATGGGAGAAGCTGAAGAAGAGGTAGCCGCAGAAGATGAGCCGGCTGATGATCTTTGTCAGGTCATTCGTGATGCACAAAGAGAATGTGAAAGTGAAAAGGAGAAGATCAAGTTCGAGCGGATGCTAGAAGATCACAAGAAATTGTTGTACCCAACTTGTGATGCAGGGCAGAAAAAGTTGGGAACCACACTAGAATTGCTGCAATGGAAGGCAAAGAATGGTGTATCTGACAAGGGATTTGGAGAGTTACTAAAAATCCAAAAGAAGATGCTTCCGAAGTACAATGAATTGCCCGCCACTACCTACGAAGCAAAATAAGTTGTCTGTCCTATGGGGCTAGAAATAGAGAAGATACATGCATGTCCTAATGACTACATCCTATACCGTGGCAAAGAGTATGAGAAATTGGATGCATGCCCGGTATGCCATGCGTCGCGGTATAAGATCAGGCGAGATGACCCTGGTGATGTTGAGGGCGAACGTCCGCGTAAGAAAATCCCTGCCAAGGTTATGTGGTATGCTCCTATAATACCACGCTTGAAACGTCTGTTCAGAAACAAAGAACATGTAAAATTGTTACGATGGCACAAAGAAGACCATAAGGTAGACAATATGTTGAGACACCCTGCTGATGGGTCCCAGTGGAGAGCAATCGACAGAGAATTCCCGGAGTTTGCAAATGACGCAAGAAACTTAAGGTTTGCTTTAAGTATAGATGGTATCAATCCTTTTGGAGAGCAGAACAGTAGTCATAGCACTTGGCCTGTTACTCTAAGTATCTACAACATTCCTCCTTGGTTATGCATGAAGCGGAAGTTCATTATGATGCCTGTGCTCATCCAAGGCCCGAAGCAACCTGGCAATGACATCGATGTGTACCTGAGACCACTTATTAACGAACTTCTCATTTTGTGGAATAAAGAAGGTGTACATGTGTGGGATGAGTACAAACAGGAACACTTTGATCTGCGAGCATTGTTGTTCGTAACAATCAATGATTGGCCTGCTCTAAGTAATCTTTCAGGACAGTCAAACAAGGGATATAATGCATGCACACACTGCTTCGGTGATATTAGAGGTGTATTCTTAAAAAAATGTTGAAAGGTCGTGTACCTTGGCCATCGTCGATTTCTTCCTGCAAATCACCCCGTAAGAAAGAAAGGCAAGCATTTTAAAGGGAAGGCAGACCACCTGACCAAGCCTCGCAACCGAACCGGTGAGGATGTACTCGATATGGTCAATGATGTGAAAGTCGTCTTTGGAAAAGGACATGGAAGCCAACCTATTCCGAAAGACGCTAACGGTCACGCACCCATGTGGAAGAAAAAGTCCATATTTTGGGACCTACCCTATTGGCAAGTCCTGGAGGTCCGTAGCTCGATCGACGTGATGCACCTGACGAAGAATCTTTGTGTGAACCTGCTAGGCTTTATGGGTGTGTATGGAAAGCCTAAGGACACATTTGAAGCACGACAGGACCTGCGTTGTTTGAGAGAAAGAGACAACCTGCATCCAGAGAAGATAGATGATGGACGCTATTACTTACGTCCTGCTAGCTACACTCTAAGCAAAGAGGAGAAGGAAATCATGTTTGAATGCTTAAACAACATCAAGATACCATCTGGATTCTCCTTGAATATAAAGGGTATTATAAATGTGCCAGAGAAGAAATTCTGTAACTTAAAGTCCCATGACTGTCACGTTCTCATGACGCAATTACTTCCAGTTGCATTAAGAGGAATTCTACCTCCAAATGTACGTCTAGCCACCGTGAAGCTATGTGCATTCCTCAATGCAATTTCTCAGAAGGCAATTGATCCAACTGATCTAGCTAAACTACAGAATGATGTGGTTCAATGTCTCGTTAGCTTTGAGTTGGTGTTCCCTCCTTCCTTCTTTGATATTATGACACACCTCCTAGTTCACCTAGTCAAGGAGATTTTCACTCTCGGTCCTATGTTGCTACACAACATGTTCCCCTTAGAGAGATTCATGGGAGTCCTGAAGAAATATGTTCACAACCATGCTCGCCCAGAAGGAAGCATCGCCAAGGGCTATGGAACAGAAGAGGTCATTGAGTTCTGTGTTGACTTTATTCCCGACCTTGACTCAATTGGTGTTCCTAAATCGAGACATCAGGGGAGACTAAGCGGAAAGGGGACACTAGGGAGGAAAACATATATTGGTACGGATGATGATTATTTCAATAAAGCGCACTACACAGTTCTACAGAACTCCTCTTTGGTAGATCCGTATATTGAGACACACAAGGATCTCTTACGATCCGAGTTTCTAGGGAAGACTGAAGCTTGGATTACGCATAAGCACATGGAAACTTTCGGCGGTTGGTTGCGAAAAAAATGTCAAGGTGATGAGAGCATCCATGAGCAACTGTATTTATTGGCTATGCAACCATCATGGCATATCGTCACATACAAAGGGTACGAGATAAATGGGAACATATTCTACACAGTAGCCCAAGATAAAAGGAGTACCAACCAAAATAGTGGTGTCCGCATAGATGCCACAGACCCAAATGGGAATAAGCAGACATATTATGGATGCATAGATGAAATATGGGAACTAGAATATGCACCTACTTTGAAGATCCCATTGTTCAAGTGCCAATGGGTCAAGGTGACCGGAGGCGGGGTAACAGTAGACAACGAGTATGGAATGACAACAGTAGACCTTAGTAATATTGGGTACAAAGACGAACCATTCGTCCTTGCCAAGGATGTGAATCAGGTGTTCTATGTCAATGATATGTCTACCAAACCAAAAAGAGGGAAAAACGATAATGACTCAACCAAAGAGCCAAAGCGCCATATAGTTCTTTCAGGGAAAAGAGTCATCGTGGGAATTGAGGACAAGTCGGACATGTCAGAAGAATATGAAAAGGATGACCGAATTCCGCCCTTCAAAGTGAACAAAGACCCTAGCATCTTGGTAAATGATGAGGACACTCCATGGTTACGAAGCGATCATAACCAAGGGACATACGTAAAGAAGAAGTTCACTGCTGTGCCCACTTGATGATATAGTGATTTAATATAGTATGTGTTTGAGATATTATATAATAATTGTGAATTCAGATGTTTATTATGTCATGTTTCAAATTAAATCAATGTTTGATTTGGTGGAATTTCTCTCTCAAAAAGGTAAATTAGGATACTGAGTGATGAAAAATTAAAATATTAATGTTAAAATGATGTGAAAACAAATTTCCTGTCCAAAACCAATAGTTTTAATAATTTTAATTAAACACTACATTTTTGCATTAACGAAATAATAAATATTAGTTACATTATGTTTTATAATTCTAACAAAAAATAAAAAAAAGTTAGGTTATAGATTTTTCCTATGTGCAATAAACAAAAAGAAAATTCATATTTTTAACAAAATAATTTTATGCCTTTTATTTAATTTACTATGTATTTAACAGAAACTATTGCATTTCTATTGTATTTAACAAGACTATTGCTTAAAATAGGCGGGAAACGAAACTACAGGCCACCTTTACTCCCGGGTGAGAAGCCCACCCGGGAGTAAAGGTGGGCTGCAGTTTCGTGGCCCGCCAAAAAAATCCTTTACTCCCAATGCGTGTTACCAACCGGGAGTAAAGGTATACCTTTACTCCCAGTTGGTGGCTGGCACCGGGAGTAATTCCCAGTGATATATAACCTCCAGCGCCTGGCGCAGATCGATCCGCTCGTCTTCTTCCTCGTCGAACACCGCCGCCCTCTTCTTCCTCGTGCCGCGTCCGTTCGCCTTCCGTGACACCGGCGCCGCCCTCTTCTTCCTCGTGCGGCCTCCACCGCGCGCGCCCGTGCCCCTCCTCCACGTGTGCCCGTGGCCCTCCACCGCACCCGAGGCCCTCCACCGCGCGTAGTTGCCCCACCGCGCCCGAGGCCCTCCACTGCTGAGCTCGAGGTGATATATTCATCGATCTCTTTGTGCATTCGTCCGAGCCCTCCACTGCTGAGTTATAGATCACGTCGAAAACTACAACTTTGGTGTAAGCCATGTCAACGCTCGAGGTCGATTGAAAATTCCAAATTTTGAATCACAAAATCTAGGAACTGAAAATGAATATTTGGAACTCTAAATGATTTTAAATAAAAAACATATCTTAACGCAAGTTTTGAATATTTGGATATTATATGGATAAATTAGCAAGTTTAATTAGAGTGTCAAAAACTGCATTTTATGGTACAAAAATACATTTTAAGATCACTGGGACCTGAACTCATGACAAGTTTAATTAAGGACCACCATTGAAATTACTTTAGAAATTAATTAGATCGATGTAAATCCATGGCTTGTATAATAAACACGCTATATATTATTTGGAAACAACGCTACGAACCATCCGCTAATGAACTTTCGTACAAACTCCTCAGGATGGCAACCATTGTCGTTGTCACTAAAGCTGAAAATGATCCAGCCCATCAATCGCCATATATTCATCACTATATGATATGCCATTATTCCAAGATGTAGTTTCAATAGAAGAATTTTTTCTATCTTCATAGATCAATGTTTGTTAATGAAATTTTATCCAAATATATTCATGTAGGGTCTTTTTTTTGAAGGATTTGTTGTAGGATATATAATGGTCAAATAGGAACTCAATTTTGATACCCAGTTTGTAAACTAAGCGTTTTTTAGTTTATCAAAAATATCACATGTGATGATGTAAGCAGTTTTGGTTGGACTTGCATGCATGGCTACAGACAAATGAAGGAAAACTTCAACGTTTCTTCATTTGTGAACTTTGAATATACAGATATAATATACTAATGTTGCTAAAGTAATATGAGCATTACATATTTTTTCCGGGAAGACTATCTTCAAACTTTATATCATAGCATCAGAGATCGCCTGTAGAAGAAGAAAATAAATTCTTATCATTTCGGAAATAGTAATGGTTATATTAGCAATAAGACACATATACTTACATTTCATAATGACTTATACTTACATTATTAACATAGAATTTTCTCATATGATGAATGACTACATGGTTCACATGGTACATAGGATCACAACATCACGCACCGACACCGCCCTGGCCCGCCTCACGTCGTCGTCGTCATCAGCACGCCGGCCCGCCTCACGTCATCGTCGTCAGCACACCGGCCACCGCGCCGACACGTATATATATGTCATTTGTATTCATATGCATGTATATATACGTCGCAGAGCACCGCCGCCATCGTTCGTCCATGCGTTTCTATGTATACGGCGGAGCACCGCCGCCCTCGTTCACCCATGTGTACAAACATATATACGATGGAGTGGAGCACCGCCACTCTTGTCACACCGCCCTTTCTCGTGGCCTAGTTGATCAACATTCGTATTATCGTTATCGTTAATGCTAAACAATCACACCAGGGCGAACCGCGCTGTTGATGTCACCGACGTGGTTCGCCCTAGTCACCGACGCAATTTGCCCTCGGCCGTTTATGTATAGCCCTAATTCGCCCTAGTACCGACGTAGTTCGTCCTAGTGTGGCAAATTGCGTCCGTGACCGAGGGGCAAGATTTAATAATGCATATTATTCGTAGATTTTACGCATGTAATAAGCAAAGATTTGACGTACTATATATTGGTTTTGTTTTTTGAAGCTCGATGGCCGACCCGAGAAACATGGATGAGGAGGAGTTGATGATGAATTTGATCAACACTGGCACTCAAGTTGCCGGCGATGATGGTGCTAAAAATAACGTGCAAGAGGATGCAGATGACGGGAGTCAGTACTTAGCTCTTGAACAAAATGAGCAACAACATATTGGCCAAGTATATATTTTTTATTATTAGCTATATATATTATCATATGTCTTATGTGTGCTCATGACATTAAAAATAATGTTTATGTTTTGTAGCCCTCTGGATCGACATCAACAACTACAACGAAGAGTAAAAATGTTCGAGGTCCCAAAAAGCCATTGGAGGGTCACTTCATCATCTCGGAGTTCAATGTGGATACAGGAGAACCGAGGGGGCCGAATAAAATGAAATTTGTGCACCACTGTGGTTACCTTGTATGGGACCAGCTCCCGATTAGTACCCGTGAATGGAAGAAGAAGACCAATGCTCCTCATATCAGTTTTGTCTCCGATCATGATAAGGTGTTAATTTGGAATGATGTCTTGGTACATTTCACGCTCCAAACAGATGGTTATGATGATATAATAGATGGTGATGAATTGAAGGAGAGAGTTAGAGATTGGGCAATGAAGAAGATGGCCACCCAGTTTCAGACTTGGAAGAAACACCTATACACGACGTATGTCAAGAAGAACATAGCACCAGATTTTACTGTCCCAGGCCCAATCTCAAAGCAGAGGCCCTATTGGGATGAGTTTGTACAGTACAAGACTTCGGAAGAGGGTGTGAGTCGGGTGATAAAGAACCAACGTAATGCCCAACAGAAGACATACCACCATACCTTGGGATCAGGTGGCTACCCGATTGCCATTAAGAAATGGAACAAAATGGAAGCAGACCTTCTTGCCAAGGGTATCAGACCAGAATCACTCGAGTGGGGAGAACGTGCAAAGAATTGGTTTTCGGTCATGGGGGAACACTAGACCAGGAGACAGGGAAGTACGTTTATGGCGCAAGACTGCAAGAAGCAGTAGAAAGATTGTTTTATGCTCAGAGAGCTACTGCTAGTGGTGCGTTCAGGCCCAACAGAGAGAAGGATGAGCTGACATACGCCATCGGGACTATTGAACATGGTAGCCGAACTAGAGGCAAAGGAAGTGTCTCGTGGGAGCATGGATTCCCTCAGGACAGACCTTCCTACAGAAGTCACCAGAGAAAGAAGAAAGAAGAGGCACAGCGGCTCCAGAGGTTGGAGGAAGCGGTGCGTGAAGCACAGGAGCGGGAAAAAAACCTTGAAGCGAGAATGCAGGAGGAAATCAGAAGGCAAGTGCAAATAGCAGTGAGTGCAAGCAAGCAGGCATCAGAGCCAGGAATCAACATTAGCCAATCTGTTCAGTTGAAAAGCAGCTGCGCTTCTACGGAGATACCAAATCAAGGGGACACAGGACTGCGCTTCCCTGTGGATGACATCACTAAACCTTGTACAACGTGTGAGCTACACATTCCGAAGGAGAATTCCACAATCAAGGTGGCTATCAGTCTTATTAATCCTATCGACCGAACCAAGACACCAAGGATTCATGGGAATATAATCCAAGAAGGATATGCTACCATCTCGGTAGATAAAGCTGAAAAAGGTTTTAGTGATTTGCCTCTTGACATTCCTGGAGGTGATGGCGAGAAGACTCTAGGAGAAGCGGAGAAGACATTCATTCTATGGCGCAAACGCTACATCATCATTCCAGGGATGTCGGCTCCACCTCCTCCTGAACTACCTCACCATAGGTACGTGTGGATGAAAACACTACATCATTAATTTGTATTGGCTTAAATAATTAACAATCTGCTCATAATAATATGTCATTCCTTTTTTTGTAGCAGATCCTCCCCCAACCTAAATCCAATTGTTCAATCACTAGATCATCATAGTGCTCTGTACAATGACATTGTGTTGGAAGACAAGGCTGCATCCACACCATCTCCAAGGAGGTCTCCAACGCCGCAGCCGCCACCCCCAAGGAGGTCTCCAACGCCGCTGCCAACACCTCCAAGGAGGCCTCCAATGCCTCCCCCACCCCTGCCTACCAAGAAGCCTAGCAAGAGGCTAGCCCCTCAAATGAAGAACTAGTCCCCGCCTGCAAAGAAAGCCACCGTGAAACCAAGGGCTATTCCCAAAATAATATCTGAAGAGAAGGAAGAAGGAACTGATGCATATAAAAAAGACATGTCTAGATTCTATGACAAACTTAAAATGAATCAAGAAGCAAGGAGAAACCCGAAGAAACCGTACTTCTTCATAGCTCCAGATATTCTAAGAAAAAAGGTGACTTCTTACCAGCAACAACAGCAGGAATCTCGTAAGCCGTCCAAATCAACGTTATCAGACTATGACCGCACTCTCACCAAGTCAATTGAGGCGGCACAGAAAAAGAAGCGGGCAGGGAAAGGAGTTGCCCAACTCGGACAACAAGCGCACCAATCAATCCCCCCGCTAGTTGTTGGTAATGAATATGGTTCGAATTTAGGATTAATGCATCAGGTAAACATACCTCCAGATGTCGATTTGGATCACCTTGGTGAATTTCTTGATGAGACTGACCTTTACCAGATGTTTGGTGATGGAAACATTGAGAGTGCGGCGGAGGTTGATATTTGGAAGAAAAAATTTGTATTAGGCCAGAGTCTATACAACCCTCAAGCCTTATCTGATCTGGGGACACAAATGTACCTGCTAAATAAGTGGTACATGCAGGTGTCTACCAGTGGAGACTTCTACGTTGGTGTCAGAATTAGAGACGAACATTGATTCCGTGGCGATGATGTTATGTATGTTGACTTTGCAGAATTTCATCAACTATGCCACCTGACCTCTCTGGACAAAGTTATCATTAGCTGCTATTGCTTGTAAGTAGTAATTCTTTCGATCTATTATTAAACTCATCATATGTGTGTATATGCATATAAATTATCCTAACAAGTACTATATATATGCAGATTTACAATGACAGAGCTCAGAAAGGAAGGCTGCAATGAAATTGGTTTTGTTGATCCCCATATAGTATTCAAAGACCCAATTACTCCAAAGACTAATTGGAAGTCTGAGTCAGAGAGTAACCTCATGAACTTCTTAGTGAACCAACGCCACAAGAAGGATATACTCTTTCCCTATAACTTCAAGTGAGTGTTAATCATGTCGATCATATCCTTAATGGCTCATATGTTGATTCTAGTTAATTAATGAGTGTTATGCGTTATATCCTATAAACACATGCAGCAATCACTGGATATTGATGGACATCGATCTGGTGAAAAGTCACTTGATAATCTATGACTCGATGAGAAAACCACAACAAGACTACCAAGATATGATAGATATTATCCAGAGGTAATTTCGGGATCTCTAGCAACTATATATACACACAAACATGATGATTAACTATATCTGATGACGTGGCAAATTTTTTATTAGGCAGTGTTTGGAAAACCTTTATTGAGAAGCAACACATGGAAAAATGCAAAGCGCCACTGAATGTAATCCCTTTGAAAGTAAGTCCCCTGAATCGCATCATCTTTATTAATTAAATATATAGCTTTCACCGGATCACCAGATTGGATGACAAATCTTTTTCTCGTAAAGTGGTGTCTAAGGCAGGAATAGGGAAACAACTACTGTGGTTACTATATTTGCAAGTTTATCAAGGTGCTCTCCCAAAGAACTTCTACAGAGAGACTCAAAGTACGTTAAAAATACACTATATATTCATTTAATTATTATTATTGATTGTGTTACTATGTCTTTATATATATATATATGTACATATATTAATTTATTTTCCTTTAATTCAAACCTGTAGACTCGATGGTTGGAGGAAAAGGTCATACGGCAAGACTAAATCAAAGCAATTCAAGAGTCTATAGCCGGATTTTTTAATGAGCAGGTCATCGATTCCAAGGGCGAGTTCTACTTCGACCCAACACTGCCATTGAAGCCAAGCTAGAGGATGAGAGGAAACTTGTTATGTCACAACAACTATAATGCAATCTTTTGTAATATATGCACATGAAATAATATAATGTAAAATACACATATGCATGCATGCATGCATGTAAATATATATATGATGCATGCATGCATATATATATATATATATATTTCTATGCTTGAATTGTGTGATTTAATACGTTCATTGTGCTTGAACCGAAACATACTATATGCGCGTATAAATGTACAATTAGCAGCGTACAATACGACTTCGAAAACCTATTTTGAAAAGAAAATAAAAAAATGAAAAGAAAAGAAAAAAGAAAAAAACCTTTAGTCTCGGTTCGTATTACCAACCGGGACTAAAGGTGCCGGCCATCGTGGCATGTCAGGAGGCACCTTTAGTCCCGGTTGGTGTTACCCACCGAGACTAAAGGTCCTCCTTTAGTCCCGGTTCCTGACCCGGGACTAAAGGACCCCCCCCTTTAGTCCCGGATGCTTGCTCCCGGGTGGGGAACCGGGACTAGAGGGGGTTCCCCACCGGGAGTAAAGCTCGGTTCTCTACCAGTGATAGTGACTCACTTGTCGGTGAGGTTAGTTACAAATGGAAATTGTATATATTTAAAGCTACTAAAACATGGATAGCTCTTCATCATCTGGTATTATTTCTTAAAATTATTAGTGAATTTCTACAGGGACACCTCTAATAGTTGTTTGGGAGCTTTGACAAACTGAAGTTGCTCATTTGAAATGTTCCTTGGTTAAGGAGAAAATTAGGTAATAAGTAGTAGTGGTAGTGGAAAATAGTATCAGCGTCATGGTGAGAGTGAGACAACTCTTGAGCTTCAGGGAGTTTGGTTCTCATCTAATTTGGTGACCTTAAGGGGTTCCGCATCTTGTTTAAATGAGTGTTTATTTTTTAAAAAAATTCAATTGTAGGTGGTATCAAGTTCACGGTGCCCGTGCAAACGCCACGGTGGCGTCTAGAAAAAATAAATCAACCGATGGAAGAAATACAAATTACATAGTTTAGTTGCCACCGTGGCGTTAGCACGGACAATATATTAGTTGGTGTGGGTGTGTGGGTGGAGTGGTTTTTGGGTAAATGTCCTTCTCGACTTCTTGTTGAGGATAACACTGGTGATGCCTTGGGCCTCACCTTCTGTCGGGGATCAATACTAGGGTACCCGAAGAGGATGAGCTAATGGTCATCAACATTGATTCATCTGAGTAGTCAAGAGCACGACTATAGCTCCAACCGACCCCTAGGTGTGCGAGCTCTACCTCGCCCGACCTCTGGGTCGGGGGCCCCCGCCTCGCTTGACCTCTAGGTCGGGGGCTCCGCCTCGCTCGACCTCTGGGTCGGGGCCCACCTCATCTGACCTCTGGGTCGGGGGCTCTGCCTCGCCCGGCCTCTGGGTTGGGGGGCCCGCCTCGCCCGGTGTTTGGGTCGGGGGCTCCGTCTCGCTCGACCCCTCAGGCGTGTACCGCCGTCAACCACTATGGCTCAGAAACTACAATCCAATGTCAAACTTCTGGCATCGTGCAGGGAGCGAGCACATCTTAACATGACCCGTGCCCTCAATATGTCACTCCAGGGAACTCACATCACCAACAGTGATGGACGCGTGGTCACTATGCGGCCTACTCCCTGTACGGCCGCTGACCAGCCTCACCCACCGGGATGGAATAGGACGCCACGACCCGCTGACAACGCCGGGGCGTGGCATCAGCGGCGAACAGGTGCCTGGCGTGGAGCCATCCCTATCACCATCTATAGTGTCGATGGGACCCGCATAAAGGAGAAGAAAGGTCTAGTGGTCCTGGAAGCCTTCCTCTCCTTGGCTCTTCTTCCTCTTTCTCTTTGTGTAACCTGCTCTTCCCCTTCGTCTATAAAAGGGGAAGCAGGACGCCCCAGGAGTGGGGATGGCAGTTCACCACTCTACATGGATGTAGACATCAAAACACACACCCTAACACGCCTTAGGAGCACACGCACATCAGAGACTTGGGACCTATCCCTCTCTCGCTCGTTTGTAACCCCAACTATAAACTTTCAGTGCTAGTAACACGAGCAGCAGCGACGAACTGGACATAGGTACTTTCTGCCCGAACCAGTATAAACCTCATGTCCTCTAAGAACACCATCCAAGCCAGACGTGCAATACTAGAAATTTACTAGTTGGTAACTCGAAACACCGACAGTTGGCGCGCTAGGTAGGGGCTTTTTGCGCATCTTGACGTCCACATCAGACCTTGGATGGCTAGTCACGACATCAGCTGGGTCTCGGGCACGCACGTGCGCTTCAGGAACCAGGACTTCATTGTCACGATAGGGGGAGAGTTGGTGCAGGCTCCTGTCGCCGTCCAACCTCTCCACTCCACCAGCCTTGACGCGATCACCGAGGCGCTTGAGGAGCTGTGGCTGCACGCATCAGAGGCCCACGCCCTCGGGAGCGACCAGCTCCTCGGCTTCGATTATGGGAGGCTAGAACGCTAGCTCGGCGCCTTCCTAGGACCCCAATCGTCCTAGGAGGACCTAGGCCGCCTCACCTCCTCGTTCTCCAACGTCATGACGTAGCTTGCCGGAGGAGAGCTGCTTTCCCTGGAATACCTCATCCGGAGCCCCCCGACAGCGCTCCTGTTCGGTCTGTGCATCGCCGCTGAGATCGCTGGCCACCTTGTGGCGCAACACACGCCCCCATCCCCCACGAATGATGAGTTCATGGGGATGACCGAATATGTCGTGGAATCTTTCCACAACCTACTCGTAGGAGAATCGGAGTCGCTCTTAAACTCTAACTCCAGCAGGGGGGCCATCACCCCTCTCGTGAATGTTTCATGGCAGGTACCCTCGAGGGGTACGTTGAAAGCATCCATGAGGGAGAGGCTACCCCAACGAATGGCTTCGATGACGAGGTTGAGGGGGATGCAGGGGCCCCACCTCGCCTACGGGTAAAACAGCTGAAGGCCCGACACCAAGAGCTTGAGGAAGCATGACTCCAGCTTGAGTAGGAATGCGTGGAGCTTGAACAAGAGATCGAGCGCCACAGAGACGATGGGCGTGCGCGCGACATGGCCCGCGACGTCAACCGAAGGAACATTGAGGACGACAAAGCCCTCCCACACTTCACCCGGGCAAGCCAGAACATCGCTGCTGTGGCGACCTTGCTTCAGGGGCTTCCGAGGCCCACGACATCCGAAGATCATCGGGCCCATCGCGAGATTCACACACTACTCGAGCGTGCGGCGGTGCAACAGGCCGATAGCTCGCTGTCCTGATGACGCGAGCTCGACGCCAGCCAGCGCGTGCCCTTAGAGCAACCCAACAGGGACATGTCAGTCCACCAGACGTAGCAAGGCGGTAGGCCATGCGCTGCAGTCCCGGTGCATGAACGTCTTGGCCTCCACTATGACGCATGCGACACCCTCGACGCTCGCAGGCGTACCCACGACGATACGAGGGAGGAGGCTAGCCATGGCTACCACCCTCGTCATGGCAGACGCTACGACAGTGGCGAGGACCGAAGCCCGACCACTGACTTGCTGGGGCCTCAGGCCTTTGGCCGACACATCCTCAATGCCATCTTCCCACCGTGGTACCAACCGTCGACCAACATCCCGATATATTCCAGAGAAATGAACCCCGGACTATGGCTCGAGGATTATCAGCTTGCTTTCCAAGCCGATGGAGCGGATAATGACGATTTCATTATCCACAGCCTTCTATTGTTCCTGGCTGATTTGGCGCGAATGTGGTTGGAACACCTTCCGCCCAACCGAATTCAAAGTTGGGCGGACCTAAAAGAGATCTTTGTGGAAAACTTCCAGGGCACATACGTGCGTCCTAGGAACCCCTAGGATCTCAAAAACTAACAACAGAAGTCCAAGGAAACTCTTTAAGGGTACATCTGGTGCTTCTCTCGGTAGTACAATGAGTTGCACAACGTCGCCGATGCCGATGTCATAGGAGCTTTCCTATCTAGGACTACCTACGAGTCCCTGGTTCACAAGCTGGGATGTAAGGGCCCGTGAACCACCAAGGAGCTTCTCATCATCGTCACCAGCCATGCCTCGGGTGAGGAGGCGGTCGGGGTGATTTTCGACCACCTCAAAGGCAAGGTGAAGTGAGATAAGGATGCTGGTGAAGGCGCCTCCAACCATCCCGACAAGAAGAAGAACAAGCAGCGGCGCGAGGGCTCGCTCATGTCCACCACCGACCGCAAAGGGGGTCGGAAGCCCACCGAGGGTACCCCAGACCACTTCGAGAAGCTGCTTGAAGGGCCATGCCCGAACCATGCTTTCCCCATCGAGCACCTATACAAGGACTGCGTCCTCTTGAAGCGCTTCTTGTCCGGAGGCTCCAACAAGGGGGAGCATAGGAAGGAGCCCAAGCCAACCATAAACGATGCTGAGGGGAAGGACAACGGATTTCCAGTGCTGGATGGCTGCCTCATGGTCTTCGGAGGGTTGACGGCCTACGACTCCAATCGCCGCCAGAAGCTTGTGCACCATGAGGTCTATATGGCTGAGCCGGCCACACCTACCTTCCTCCAATGGTCAGAGTCTACCATAACCTTTGATCGGACTAACCACTCAGAAAGCGTCCCATAGCTGGGAAGATATCTGCTTGTGGTCAACCCAATCATCGGCATGAAGCAGCTCACCAAAGTGCTGATGGATGGACCAAGAGCGCATGTACCAATGAACTTAGCCTTTACACCATTTGCACCTTTGAGTAAGCACATAGAAAGAATCAAGTTTAATGAAGGATACATTAGCTTGTGACTTCTTGTTCAAGCACTTTTGCTCTACATGACCAACTTGCTAGCAACTAGTGTAAAACTGACCATTGTTCTTCACAAAACTAGTCTTGTGAGGAACAAAAGTCGTCTTGCCTTTCTTGGGGGTATAGCCCAATCTCTCTTTGTAGAGAGAAGCTCTTTGGCTACTCAAGCACATAAGCAAGCGGTCCTCACCGCCATAGGCCTTAGCCAAGGTGTGAGTGAGCTTATTGACCTCCTTCTTGAGGGTCTTATTCTCAACCTTTAGTGAGGCATCATATGTGAAACCATCACTACTAGATGAGGTGAAAGTGAAAGTGCTACAAGAAGGGTTAGTGGGAGCAACAATGATAGACTTGTATAATGATTCATCAATTAGGTCACAAGTTAAGCCTACATTACATGTCTCAACATGCTTATTCTTATTTTGCTCATCAAGTAAAGAGGAATGAGCTTTTTCAAGCTTCATGTGAGCATTGCCAAGCTTCTCATGGACTTCCTCTAGCCTCTCATGAGATGCATTGAGCTCATCAAAGGCTTGCTTAAGGGCTTTTAGTTCCTTACGCAAGTTTTTGCATTTCCTTCTCTTAATGTCAAAGTGTTCTTTAGCATCATCTAGTATGTCAAGTAGTTCATCCTTAGTTGGTTCATCATCATCACTATCACTTTCATTTTCATTTTCATTTTCATTTTCATTTTCATTATCATGTTCCTCATCACTTCCATCATCACAAGTTTGTACCTTAGTGACTTTAGCCATGAAGCATGATGGAGTATCAAAGAGAGAAGGCTTCTCATTGATAGCAATGCTTGCATGTGCCTTCTTCTTGGTGGTCTTGTCACCATCACTATCATCATCATCACTTGAGGAGGCATCACTATTCTAAATGACCACATATGAACCACCCTTCTTCTTCTTCTTGAAGGTCATCTTGTCCTTCTTCTCTTTATTTTCCTTCTTGTCATTCTTCTTGTTCTTCTTGTTGTCATCATCATTGTTGCTATTATATGGGCATTGAGCAACAAGATGATCCTTGCTTTCACAATTGAAGCACCTTCTTGACTCTTTTTTGTTCTTGGATGAAGACTTCTTTCTTCTAGCACGGTAGCCCTTCTTCATCATGAACTTGCCAAATCTTTTAACAAAGAGAGTCATCTTCTCATCATCCATCTCATCAAAGCTCAAGTCTTCATCTTCACTTGATGATTCTTGTTGTGCCTTGCTCTTTGATGATGTGGCCTTGAACGCCACACTCTTCTTCTTCTCATCCTTCTTCTCATCTTTCTTCTCCTTCTTTTCTTCCTTCTCATCATCATCTCTATATATATCATCGATCATTATATCTCCCAATACTTGGTTTGGTGTCATGGTGTCCAAGCCACTCCTCACTAGAATAGTGACCAATGTGCCAAATCTTGAAGGTAAGCATCTCAAGAACTTGTGGGAGAAGTCCTTGTCCTTCACCTCTTCTCCAAGTGCTTTGAGATCATTGACAAGCACTTAAAGCCTATGAAACATCTTTGACACACTCTCATCCTCCTTTATCTTGAAGCTTGCAAACTTCTCCTTGAGAATGTATGCCTTTGCACCCTTCATGGCTTGAGTGCCCTCAAATGATTCCACCAATTTCTTCCATGCCTCATGAGCTCTCTCAATGTTCTTGATTTGCTCAAATGTTCTCTTATCAATAGCATCATGAATGGCACTAAGAGCAATGTCATTGTTTTGGAGAAGCACTTCTTCGGTGGTGGTGGGGTTCTCTAGATCCTCTATCTCGATCATGGTCTCCACCACCTTCCAAACTTTTCTATTGATTGACTTGATATATGTTGTCATCTTAGCCTTCTAATAGGGATAGTTTGAGCCATCAAATTGGGGTGGCTTCTTTGTGTTGTTGATTTGAGACATTTTTACACCGAAGGTTGTTAAGCCTCAAATCACGGTGACCACGGCTCTGATACCACTTGTAAGGTCCTAATGGCTAGAGGGGGGTGAATAGCCCATTAAAAATTTCTACAACAACACTAAGACAAATAATTAGTCAATAAAATGGCGAAGCAAATTTTGTGTTAGCACTATACTTGGGGTTGCAAGCCACCTACCCAATTCTATTTTCTATGATCTCTAGTATATCACAACAAAGCTATGTCACTAATATACACCTAGGTGATCAACCTAGTGAGAGTAATACAATTAAATGATACAATATCTAGTCTTAACTACCACTAGCTCTATCCAAGAGAATGTATAATGAAATACAAGAGAGTGGTAGAGAGGTATACCGCCATGGCAAGTGACCAATGAGTGAATACCAATGAATACCAAGGAGACAATAAAGACACAATGATTTTTCCTCCAAGGTTCATTTGCTTGCCGACAAGCTAGTCCCCATTGTGGCGATTCACTCACTTAGAGGTTCACGTGCTAATTGGCATCACACGCCAAACCCTCAATAGGGTGCCCCATGAAAGGATCAAGATGCCCAAGAGGGAGGTGAATTGGGCTAATTCTAAATTTCTTTATAATAATTAAACCCTATGGTTAACCCAATTAACCCCTTGTACCTAGAAAGTGTTTCTATTGATCTAACGCACAAAAGTTTAGCAACCTATGTTCCAATCCTACTCTAGCATGGCAATTCTATGAATGTAAATGACAAGAATTGAATTGCTCAAAGTAAAGAGAGAAGGAGGAATGCGGCGATGTTTTGCCGAGGTATCGGAGAGTTGCCACTCCCTACTAGTCCTCGTTGGAGCACCTACGTAAGGGTGTAGCTCTCCCTTGATCCACATAAGGATCAAGTGCTCTCTATGGGTTGATTCTTCGACACTCCGTCGCGGTGAATCACCTACAAGTCCACAACCACTCACAACTTGAGTTGGGTCATCCAAAAGCTCCGCCGGATGATCACCAAGCTCCCAATCACCACCAAGCCATCTAGGTGATGGCGATCACTAAGAGTAACAAGCATGAACTCTCACTTGACCACGACAAGCCTAATGAGAAGGGTAGATGCACACTTTGCTACTCTTGCTTTCACTAATGAGGGCTCTCTTTGGGATTCTCAAATCTCAATCACCTCACTAGGACCTTGCTCTTCTTGGCACTCTCAAAGGTGTTTTTTAGCTATTGGAATGAGCAAAAGTATCCCCTCACACGAATGGAGGAAGTATTTATACAACCGGTTAAAAAACAAACCATTATATGTCTCTGTGGGGTGACCGGACGCTCTGGTCATGTTGACCGGACACTACGGTTAGTTCTCCCTGAACTCCAGTGCTAAAGTGGTGACCGAACGTTGGGCGGTGTCCGATCATCACTGACCGGACATGTCTGATCGCAATTTTCCCTCTCTGAAACCTTACTGGAGTCGAGCGGATGCTGGCTCTCAGCGTCCGGTCACTTTGCTTCTCAGCATCCGGTCGCGCCAGATGAATTCACCTTGGTCAAATGAACTGACCGGACTCTGCGCCAGCGTTCGGTCACATCAGAACCAGCGTTCGGTCAGTATTTGACCCTCCATTCACTTCCAACTCTCAATCATACATGAATGAAGTTTGCTCCAATGAATTTAAGGGCTTTTTAGGAGCTACCTAGTGCTAGATTTAGCAAGTGTGCACCACACCTAACCCACTAGACTCACCTAGGTCAAGCTACCCATCTATAACCCCTTAATAGTATGGCCAAAGGAAAAACAAAGTCCTAAACTACTCTAAGTGTCTCTTCAACTCCAATCGACACTTAGAACTAGTCCATCCTTAACCTTGTCGTCCATCCTTTGAAAACCAAAACGATTTCCATCGTAGGGGTATGACTAGCATGATAGCCCAATCGATCTCCATTACTGTGACCTAACTTAATTGTCTCTACAAAACACATGTTAGTCACAGTAATCACGTATTGTCATTAATCACCAAAACCCAACTAGGGGCCTAGATGCTTTCAATCTCCCCCTTTTTGGTGATTGATGACAATACCACCTCGAGTATGTGAAAGAGTTGAGGTTTTTAACATGCTTGGATCATATAAGCTTTTGAGAATAAGAACAAAAGAGTTAGGCAAGCTTATATGGCCCAAGCCAATATAATGTACTCCAAAGATATGAAATAAGCATGAGTACAAGTAATAAAGCTCATTTGCATCAGAGTAAAATGTGGAAGCAAAGCAAATGAGCATAACACAAGTGATATGACATATAAGAGTTTCAAAGTAGAGAGCACACATGTCAAATATCACGATCACGTAGATATCACTATCACATATATATAGTTCTATGCATGAAAGTAAACACATGAATGCATAATAGTGTATCACACATAAAAAGCCAAATGTAATAGCTAAACTCCCCCTAAATGAATCGCTCCCCCTAAGTCTAACATACTCGATCCCTCTCCCCCTTTGGCATCAAACACCAAAACCTAAGGGTCGGTCAGCGGGGCTGCAGCGGACGAGTCAGGTGCTCAGGTACGAGGAGCAAGCTAGAACTGTGTGCTATCATCATCTGATCCTGAGCTCTGAGCAGTCTAACCCTCTGTAGCTAGAAGCGATGCTAAAGCGATCTGGGTCGGATCTAGAACTGGTGTTGCCTGCTTTGATGATGCAACTGACGAAGGGAGCGTCTCTGTAGTCTTGGTAATAGGTGAAACTATGGAAGGACCTGGGACATGTAGCTCTGGTGGTGTAGGCTCCCCTATCAACTTACTGAATGAAGCACTAAGGCTCCTAGAAACTAGGGTGAGCACTGACGAACTTTGAGGCGGAGTAAAGCTCATATGAAGAGGAGTGAACTATGGGGCTGGCACTGGTGAAGCAAACCACTAGGACACCTACTCTGTAGGTGAAGGAAACTGTGGTGCTGGCGGTCCCTGACTCTGAATCCCACTAGGCTGGAAAGCTAGAGTCATAGAAGTGGTGGTAGGCTGACCAAGCTAGGGCGAAGGCTATGGCGGTGGAGCCCCAATAGCTGTCACAACATGCTGCATAAACCCAAGTAGCTGCTGCTGCATGAGAAGCTGCTGCTGATGCATGGCCTACTACTACTACTATATCGCCTGTTGCTGCTGCTGGATCGCTTGCTACTGTCGCTGGAACTCATCATGCCTGGTCTAAAACTGTGCAAATGTGGCAGCTATCTCCTGAGCCTGGTGAGCCTGATCCTACCTCATTCGCTCAAGTATATCAAGTAGAGCGGGGTCTGTTTGTGGTGCAGGTGGAGCTGAACTAGAGCTACTAGCCTCATGGTCATGTCGTCATGGAGGCATCTGAGGAATATCCCAGTAGTCATCATCTGAGTTGTCGCTAAGGTTGCTCTCGACCATCCCCTCCTTCTAAGCATCTAACTGCTCCTCCTCTGTAGCTGCTATACCCCTGATGGTCTCATCCTACTGGGCTGCAGTCTCTAGCACCTCTGGACGACGACACGACTGGCTGGGTGTCCTCACTACACTATGGTGGATCATCTGAGTCATGTTGTATGTAGAGAACTCTGTAGTAGCACCACTATACTCTGCCAGCATCTCAGGTGGCCTCACAGTAACTGTCCTATGGACCAAGAATGTAATCCAGTGAGCATATGGTAGCTGCCTGTGACCCCTGAACCCCTCTACAATAGTGTCCTCAATCTTTGATAGAAGGAGATCCCAAATGTCAAACACAGTCTACTACATTAGAGAGTTCAGTAGCCATAACTGTATGTGAGTCAAGCCCTCGCGATACCCCATCCTCGGAAGCAGGGTCCTCCTCATAATAGCATCTAGCACTCTAGCTGTAGGAGTGAGATCACTGGGTGTCCTGCTCGACCCCTCGCCAAAAGGCTCTATGAAGCAATGGCGGACCAAATCTGTAGGAGGCACCATACCACCATGAGGGCGTCTAGGAGACGTTGTCTGTCCATAGCAAACCTCATGTAGATAGACTGGCTGCTCCTGAAGCCTGAGAATCTCCCTAACCCTAAAGGTCATCAGCCTGTAATCTCTGCCTCTGAATGCAAAGTGGATAAATCTGTACTGCAGGTCAATGTACAGTGAAGCATAGAACTGACAAACCCAAGATGGAACATATAAGCCTGTCCGTCCAAGATATACAGGTAAGGGCGAATATGCTCTCCTGCTACTGCTATAATGGACTCAATATTGCACACCCTTTGAGATCTGAAAACAACCCCACTATTAAGATATGCATTATAAAAATCTTCCTACAGTGGTGTGTAGAAGCCCTCTGATGCACGCTCATCCCTCCTCAGCGGGAACCACTGCTCAAAGTCCACAAATCTGAGCTATTGCACCTACTTGGCCGTGGCAGCACTCAAATCTAGGTGGGTCACTGGAGGCGGACCCTATGGTCTAGGAGGTGAACGAGAACCTCTTCGCTGTGTCTCTGCCCTCGGTGTCACCTAGGTATGGGTACGACTAGAGCGGCGAAGCTATGGTGTCGGCTCTGTCTCCTCTGTCTGCTCTCCCTCCTAAGCCTGCTCTATCTATTGTGCCTGCTGCTGTGGCTCCCCTAAGACTGACTCTCATCAATAGCAACACATCGTCCTCCAACCATGGCTATCCCAGCTAGACCACCATGAAAATGCTCAAACTCCTCGATGACTGTCCTCACTGCTGAAGAAAGCTGATCAGCAATCTGAACTCTACTCCTGGCACCTCCTCTCTCTACATGCTCTACGGCGGCTACAACTATGGCTGCTCTAGATGTATCTGCATCTAGATACTTCTGCTTCTTAGTTGCTAGCTTCTTCGTTGCCTTGCCTTTTGCATCAGTAGGCAAGCAAGGCGGAGGCCTCGGATCCTCATCACCTAGACCACCTCCAACATTCTTAACATGAACCATCTAATGAAGCTGAAAAAACAACTGCCGCTAATTAGAATCAACTACTGACTATCACTTCTGAGGCTTGGCCTCGATCCGTACTCGCGAGCTTGGCCCTGAGTTGACTGACAACTGTTAATGGGACCACAACAATACCGACTCACTGCACGATAGAATAGATAGGATATACAAATAAATACAATATATCTAAAGATATGAAACCCTAAGAAAGCAAACAATAGATACGAAATTAGAAATGAGGGCTTGCTACCTTACGAACCGGCGAATCGATGAGAAGAGGAACGAATTGGGGAACCACCGGGACAGCAATTAGGGTTCCAACGTCACAAAGCGGCACTGGATGGAGCTGGCGGCGCTGGCAGTGAGTAATGCGGCTCGAGTGTGTGGAGCAGAGGCACGGGCATGGTGGCGCTAGGGCACGGTGGTGAGTTATGAGCATGGCTAGGGCACGACAGCGTGGAATAGTCCAGTAGGGGAGGCACAGGCGGTGGCACGGGAGTGCTGCAGGCGGTGCTAAGCAGTGGCGAGGGCACGAGTAGAGCAGCACGGTGGCACAGGAGGTGGCACTGGACAAGATGGCGCAGCGGCGCAGTTAGGGCACAGGAGTGTAGCGGCAAATCAGGCACGGGAGCAGGGCGATGATGTCGGCGCGGCTGAGATGAGGATTAGGTCAAACGCGGCGCTGATGTGAGTGACCTCTCTCAAACCCTCAAATTTTTCTAAATATTTTGCCTTAGGCTATAATTCTTTTTAAGAAAATAGGCAATAAGAGGGCAATTGAAGATAAATGACAAAGCAACATTCATGCATATGCAATACAATACTTGAAAGTTAATCTAGTTGCTTGTCAGGTTTGATCCAAGGTTAAGCTTCTTCACACGCTTTCCAGCGGTTATCTTAACCATGTTAGACAATCCCTAAGTGCATTACCATAAAGTAAACATGTTGTATATTACAATTCAATGCAAGGGACAACACAAGATCATTTTTAGTGAAGTTGCTAAAATCAAGAACATTGAGCTCATTCCGCAATCGACAAAAAGTCACCTCATCTAGCGGTTTAGTAAAGATATCCGCTAATTGATCCTCGGTCCTTACACCTTCTAATAATATATCATTCTTTGCAACATGATCTCTAAAAAAGTGATGGCGGATATCTATGTGCTTGGTGCGAGAGTGTTGAACCGGATTATTTGCAAGTTTTACCATACTTTTATTGTTGCACAAAAGAGGTACTTTTTCTAGAACTACACCATAGTCTAGCAAAATTTGTTTCATGTAAAGTATTTGTGCATAACAAGCACCCGCGGCAATGTATTCCGCTTCGGCGGTGGACAAAGCCACACTATTTTGTTTCTTGAAGGACCAAGACACAAGTGATCTACCAAGCAAATGGCACCCTCTGGATGTGTTTTTTCTATCAACTTTGCAACCGGCATAATCCAAATCGAAATAGCCAACTAATTCAAATATAGCTCCTTTGGGATACCAAAGACCAATGTTTGGTGTGTGCTTAAGATACCTAAGGATTCCTTTAACGGCACTTAAATGTGTTTCCTTAGGATTAGCTTGAAATCTAGCACACATACACACACTAAATATGATGTCGGGCCTAGATGCGGTTAAATATAACAAGCTACCAATCATAGAGCGGTAGAGAGTTTGATCAACCATGTTACCTCCCTCATCTAGGTCGAGATGTCCATTAGTCGGTATTGGTGTCTTAATTGGCTTACATTCATCCATCTTGAATCTTTTAAGAACATCATTAGTATATTTTTCTTGAGAGATGAAGATCCCTTCTCTAATTTGCTTGATTTGAAAACTAAGAAAGAATGTAAGCTCTCCAATTATTGACATCTCGAACTCTTTTGACATCAATTCACCAAACTCTTTGCAAGAATCTTCATTTGATGATCCAAAGATGATATCATCAACATATACTTGACAAATGAAGATATGTCCATCAAGCTTCTTGGTGAATAGTATGGTGTCGACCTTCCCAATGGTGAAGCCCTTCTCAATGAGGAAGTCCTAAAGGCGCTCATACCAAGCTCTTGGGGCTTGCTTAAGCCCATATAACGCCTTGCACAACCTATAAACATGATTAGAATATCTAGGGTCTTCAAACCCAGGAGGTTGATCAACATAGACTAGTTTACTAATAAAGCCATTTAAAAATGCACTTTTCACATCCATTTGATATAGTTTCATTTCATGATGTGATGCATATGCAAGGAGGATACGAATGGCTTCTAGTCTTGCAACCGGTGCAAAGGTCTCTCCAAAATCTAAATCTTCAATTTGAGAGAACCCCTTTGCAACTAGTCTTACCTTGTTCCTCACAACAATGCCTTAATCATCTTGCTTGTTGCAGAACACCCACTTTGTTCCAATGACTCTTGCACCTTGTGGTCGCTCTTCAAGAGTCCAAACTTCATTGTGGGTGAAGTTGTTTAACTCTTCATGCATCGCATTGATCCAACCTGGATCTTGAAGAGCTTCTTCTACCTTAGTAGACTCAAAGCAAGAGACAAAAGAGTAATGTTCAATAAATAAAGCAAGCTTTTGAGAGCGAGTCATTACTCCCTTTGATGGACTCCCTATGATAAGATCTTGCGGATGAGCTTATAGTAGAGGTGTATTTCTTCTATCAACCACTTGAGGGGGAGGTTGTGGAGCATCAACATCATGTGCTTGTGTCACCATTTGCTTATGGGAGACATGAGTGTCTTCATTTTCTACTCTCCCATCTTTATCACCATCTTGTGGCACATTTGATGAAGAAGGTGGATTGATCACTTGTACATCATCTTCATTGTCATTAGGCTTGATGTCTCCAACCGGAAAGTTCTTCATAGCCTCCCTCAATGGTTCATTACCTACATCATCAAGATTCTCATGTGCTCCTTGGGAGCCATTAGATTCATCAAATTCCACATCATATATTTCTTCAACCGAGCCGGTGGCATGATTAAATACTCTATATGCTTTGGACTTTGATGAGTAACCAACAAGAAAACCAATATCACAATGTCTATGAAACTTCCCTAGGTGTTGTTGCTTCTTGTAGATGTAGCATTTGCAACCAAACACCCTAAAGAAGGAGACATCCAACTTCTTTCCATTGAGCAACTCATAAGGTGTCTTGCCAAGAAACTTTTGAAGGAATAGGCGGTTGGATGCATAGCATGCGGTGTTGATAGCTTCTGCCCATAGAGCTTCAGGAGTGTTGTACTCATCAAGCATTATTCTTGTAAGAGTGATCAATGTCTAGTTCTTTCTCTCAACTACACCATTTTGTTGAGGAGTATATGTTGTGGAGACCTCATATTTGATCCCAACTTTATCACAATAGGCTTCTTTATTTGTGTTGTCAAATTCTTTCACATTGTCGCTTCTAATCTTCTTTAGCTTCACTTCAAACTCATTTTGTGCTCTCTTGGTAAACTTCTTGAAGCAAGATGCAACTTCGGATTTGTCATGAAGGAAGAATACCCATGTGTATCTTGAATAGTCATCAACAATCACAAGATAATAAAGATTTTCTCCCAAACTCTTGTATGTTGTTGGTCCAAATAAGTCCATGTGAAGGAGTTCTAGCACTCTTGTGGTTGACATAAAAGCTTTGGTTGAATGAGTATTTGCAACTTGCTTGCTGGCTTGACATGCACTACAAAGCTTTTCCTTCTCAAACTTTACATCCTTCAACCCTCTCACCAAATCATTCTTCATTAGCTTCTTGAGTGAGCTCATCCTAACATGAGCAAGTCTTCTATGCCATAGCCATCCAAGTGTTGTTTTAGTGAATAGGCAAATCTTCAAATTTGTATCTTCGTAGGTGAAGTCCACTAGATATAGGTTGTTGTATCTAAATCCTTTGAATATCACTTAATCATCATTATTTTTAGATACAACAACTTCCTTCTCGGTAAACAAGCATTGGAAGCTAAGATCACACAATTATTCAATAGATAGTAAGTTGAAGCTCAATGAAGCAACATATAGAACATTTGAGATTGAATAATCATTTGATATTGCTACTTTGCCTAATCCTTTAACCTTGCCCTTTGAATTATCTCCAGATGTGATTCTTTCTTGTCCATCTACTTTTTCATCTAGTGAGGTGAACATACGAGAATCACTAGTCATATGTTGTGTGCAACCACTATCAATAACCCAATGACTTCCACCGGTCTTGTAATTCACCTACACACAAGAGATCAAGCTTTAGAAACCCAAACTTGTTGAGGGCTCTTCACCTTCTCAACAAGTGACTTTGCTACCCAAATTTTCTTAGGCCTATTCTTGTTGAGAGGTCCTAAGAACATGACTTTCATCTTCCCACTAGAATTCTTTCTAAGCATGTAATGAGCATTGAAAGCAAAAGGTCTAGCATGCTTGGGCAAGGGTTGTGGTGGTGGAGTTTGGCACTCATGGGCAAAGTTGCCTTCTTATCCACACTCAAAACACTTCTTTAGCTTTGGCTTTTGTTGTTGTTGTTGAGCTTGAGCCTTTTTCTCTTTATTTGCCATGTACCCAATGCCACTTCTATCCATCTTCATAATGATGTTCATTAGTAGCTCACTTTGAAGATGCTTGCCTCTTATGAACTTGCTCAATCCAATCTTGAGATGCTCTTTCTCCAACTTGAGCTTCTTGTTCTCTTCTTTGAGAGCATCATTATTTTTCTCTTCCTTGAGCTTCTTGTTCTCTTCTTTTAGCTTCTTATTCCCAAGAATCAAATCACAATCATGATCAAGAGTTTCTAGCACAATAGTGTTGTGGGTTTTGATTTCTTCAAGATCTTTCTTAAGCTTTTTATTGTCATTCTTGAGCTTGACAAACTCATCATAATCTTCGGTCTCAACCACTTGCTTGCCCTTGCTACTAGAACTTTGCTCAATGTTTTCAATGATCAAATCATCATATGATGTAGCTATATCAATCTTAACAACATTGTTAGTAGCATTATGTGGCTCATTGGATAAATATTCTTGAGCAATGACAAGATTATCATGATTAATCTTAAGAGTAGTATATTCTTCTTTGACCATGTTGTGGCTAGTGATGAGCTCATTGTGTATCCTCTCAAGTTTATCATGTTTTTATTTAAGCTCTTTCTTAGAAGATTTGAGCTCCTTGAGTTTGGATGACATAATATCATTTGCTTCTTTAAGCTCAACACTAGCCTTTTCCGCTATGTCACTTTTAGCTAAAAGAGAGTCATTCTTAATCTCAAGCTTTTCATTCTTAGCTCTAGTCTTTATAATGATCTTGGAGTATTTATTTAGCAATTTAACAAGATCGTCATAAGAAGGTGATTCATATTCATCATCGTCACTATCACTATCATCATTGTTAGCATGATCATCACCACTACTATCATCATCATTTGATACCTTGTATTCACCTTTGGCCATAAGGCATAGGTGTGTAGAGGATGATGGCGGTGGTGTCGGTGAAGATGATGAAGAGTCCATCACAATGGCGGCCACCTTCTCATTATCACTATCATCATCGGATGAGCAACTTGATGAATCAATATCCGTGAGCCAATCACCAATGATGTAGGCCTTCTCATTCTTCTTCCTCTTATGGAAGTCCTTCTTCTTGCCATCTCTCTTTTTGTATGGCTTGTTTTTCTTCTTCTTATCTTCTTCTTCATTACTTGAGTCATCTTTCTTGCCCTTGTACTTGTTCTTGTACTTGTCTTTCTTGGGCTTTATGCATTGGTGTGCTAGATGACCAAGTTCTCCATAATTGTAGCAATTCATCTTTGAGATTGGCTTCCTTCTAGAGCTAGTGAAGAACTTCTTTTTCTTGCCATCAAACTTGATGTCACTCTTGTTGAGCTTCTTTAGCATCTTGGTGGTTCTTCTCACCATGAGAGCAAGACTTGTATCATCAATTTCATCATCACTTGATCTCTCATACTCAAGCCTTGCTTTGCCCTTCTCTTGGCTAGCTTTAAATGCTAAGTCTTTTTCTTTCTTCTTTGTGGAGGATGAGCCATCTTGAGGTGTGATGTGCATGTACATTTTATGAGCATTAATCTTTCCCCAGATTTGTGTTGGTGTAGCGGTGGAAAGATCACCTTGATGAAGCACGGTCACAATATGCCCATATTTGTCAATGCGGAGGACACTCAAGATTTTTCTTACAACGTCGGATGGTTGCATTTGAGTGAGTCCAAGCCCATTGACTTCCTCTACAAGAACATTCAAACGAGAGTACATCTCATTAGTACATTCTTTAGGAAGCATCTCAAAAGAGTTAAGCTTTTTCATGACGAGATGATAGCGTTCCTCACACTCACTCATTGTTCCCTCATGGAGCGCACAAACGTCCGACCATAGTGCATGGGCATCCTTGTGGTTCCTCACCCAGTTAAACACATCTTTACAAAGGCCTCTAAATATGGTGTTTCTAGCCTTTGCATTCCATTTTTTGTAATTTACCTCATCGCCTTGTAGGTGTGTGGCATCCTGAGGTTTTGGAAAACCTTCTGAGGCAACTCTAAGTATTCCAACATTTAGAGCTTCTAAATATGCCTTCATGCGGATTTTCCAATATGGAAAATCATCCCCCTCAAAGATAGGAGGAGGACCATCCCCATGAGATATCTTTATCTAGATGGTTAAGTCTAAATACGTGAGCACAAGGCTCTGATATCAATTGAAAGGATCAAGATACCCAAGAGGGGGGTGAATTGAGATAATTCTAAATTTCTTTACAATAATTAAACCCTACAGTTAGCCCAACTAACCCTCAATAGCGCGCCCCATGAAAGGATCAAGATGCCCAAGAGGGGGGTGAATTGGGCTAATTCTAAATTTCTTTATAATAATTAAACCCTATGGTTAACCCAATTAACCCCTTGTACCTAGAAAGTGTTTCTATTGATCTAACGCACAAAAGTTTAGCAACCTATGTTCCAATCCTACTCTAGCATGACAATTCTATGAATGTAAATGACAAGAATTGAATTGCTCAAAGTAAATATTCAAAGTAAAGAAAGAAGGAGGAACGCGATGATGTTTTGCCGAGGTATCGGAGAGTCGCCACTCCCCACTAGTCCTCATTGGAGCACCCGCGCAAGGGTGTAGCTCCCCCTTGATCGGCGCAAGGATCAAGTGCTCTCTACGGGTTGATTCTTCGACACTCCATCGCGGTGAATCACCCACAACCGCTCACAACTTGAGTTGGGTCATCCACAAGCTTCGTTGGATGATCACCAAGCTCCCAATCACCACCAAGCCATCTAGGTGATGGCGATCACCAAGAGTAACAAGCATGAACTCTCACTTGACCACGACAAGCCTAATGAGAAGGGTAGATGCACACTTTGCTACTCTTGCTTTCACTAATGAGGGCTCTCTTTGGGATTCTCAAATCTCAATCACCTCACTAGGACCTTGCTCTTCTTGGCACTCTCAAAGGTGTTTCTCAGCTGTTGGAATGAGCAAAAGTACCCCCTCACATGAATGGAGGAAGTATTTATACAACCGGTTGAAAAACAAACCATTATGTGCCTCTACGGGGTGACCGGATGCTCCGGTCATGTTGATCGGATGCTCTGGTCATGTTGACCAGACGCTCTGGTCAGTTCTCCTCGAACTCTAGTGTTAAAGTGGTGACCGAACGCTGGACAGCATCCGGTCATCACTGACCGGACGTGTCTGGTCGTAATTTTCCCTCTCTAAAACCTTACTGCAGCGTCCGATCACTTTGCTTCTCAGCGTCCGGTCATACCAGACGAATTCACCTTGGTCAAATGAACTGACCGGACTCTGCGCCAGTGTTTGGTCAGACCGGAACCAGCGTCCGGTCAGTATTTGACCATTCATTCACTTCCAACTCTCAATCATTCGTGAATGAAGTTTGCCCCAAAGGATCTAAGGGCTTTTTAGGAGCTACCTAGTGCTAGATTTAGCAAGTGTGCACCACACCTAACCCACTAGACTCACCTAGGTCAAGCTACTCATCTATACCCCCTTAATAGTATGCCCAAAGAAAAAACAAAGTCCTAAACTATTCTAAGTGTCTCTTCAACTCCAATCGACACTTAGAACTAGTCTATCCTTAACCTTGTCATCCATCTTTTGAAAACCGAAATGATTTCCATTGTAGGGGCATGACCACATGATAGCCCAATTGATCTCCATTACCATGACCTAACTTAATTGCCTCTACAAAACACATGTTAGTCACAGTAATCATGTATTGTCATTAATCACCAAAACCCAACTAGGGGCTTAGATGCTTTCACCCCACAACCAACACAAGATGAGGATCACACAAGCCACGAGTAATTTACTAGAGTACCTTTTGGCTCTCCACCGAGGAAAGGTAAAAAACCCCTCACAATCACCATGATCGGAGCCGGAGACAATCACCAACCTCCGCTCGACAATCCTTGCTGCTCTAAGCCATCTAGGTGGTGGCAATCACTAAGAGTAACAAGCGAATCCCACAGTGAAACACGAATACCAAGTGCCTCTAGATGCAAACACTCAAGCAATGCACTTGGATTCTCTCCTAATCTCACAAAAATGATGAATCAATGATGGAGATGAGTGGGAGGGCTTTGGCTAAGCTCACAAGGTTGCTATGTCAATGCAAATGGCCAAGTTAGTTAGCTAGAGCCAGCCACACGCCTTTAAATAGAGCCCCCAATGAAATTGAGCCGTTGGGCACATAGAGCACCCAACTACGCACCGACCGGACACGTAGGTCGAGGTGACCGAACGCATGCCACCCAGCATCTGGTCACATGATGCGTGCCATGTGGACCCTTGGTTTAATCTCATCCACGCGATTTCAATGGCTAGTCAGCTTCGCGCCATGTGATAAGTTACAACCGGACACGCCGTCTAGAAGACTAGACGCGCTGGCGCCAAGTCAGCCAACGCGTGTGCCCGCGCCAACACACCCTGACCAGACACGCTGCTCCAAGTAACTGGACGCTCCATCACTAGAGTTCGGTCATTTCCAGTAAAATTCTAGAGACGGTTTTTCGCAACCGGGTGCGTCCCGTCCACCATGACTGAACTCACTTTAACATCCAGACTTCTCTATCCCTTCACGCCTTCTCCAAAGCCGCCATCGTCAGCATATGTTAGCAGTGACTAGACTCACCTTTGCCGTGTCTGGTCAACAATGCCTCCAGAGTTCGGTCATCAAGACCGAGACCGCGCCACTAATCCACTACTGACCAGATGCATAGGATCAGCGTCCGGTCAGCTCCAGTGAGCTCTATGACTTCAACAACTTCTCCACCCTTGCTCAAATGTGCTACCACCAAGTGTATCACCTTGTGCATGTGTGTTAGCATATTTTCACAAACATTTTCAAGGGTGTTAGCACTCCACTAGATCCTAAATGCATATGCAATGAGTTAGAGCATCTAGTGGCACTTTGATAACCACATTTCGATACGAGTTTCACCCCTCTTAATAGTACGACTATCGATCCTAAATGTGATCATACTTGCTAAGTGTCTCAATCACTAAAACTGAAAAGCTCCTATTAATTTCACCTTTGTCTTGAGCTTTTTGTTTTTCTCTTTCTTCTTTTCTAAGTCCAAGCACTTGATTATCACCATGGCATCCCTATCATCATGTCATGATCTTCATTTGCTTCACCACTTGGAGTAGTGCTATCTATCTCATAATCACTTTGATAAACTAGGTTAGCACTTAGGGTTTCATCAATTCATCAAAACCAAACTAGAGCTTTCACCCTTGCCCAACCCGCTCAGAAGCGGATAGGGTCATCTCGACCTTCTCGTTCGATCCTAACCTCGAGCCATACCCACAGAATCTCCATCGAGGGGAGACTAGCGAGCAACCTGAGTTGGTCTCCGGAACGACTCAGGCATCTATCGGGAGGTGGGTTAAGGAGCAGTGGAATGCCACATGAGGGCTATGCCAACCTCATTACGAATGATGGACCCAAATTCCACTCGAACATGCCCATTAACGTGCTCATTGAGCGTGACACTTGAGCCATTGAGGCAAGTGACGTTAGCTCAACCCCTTCGGTTGCGGAAACCGTGGACAGGGTGATGATCACAAGGACGAGCCAACCCTCGACTAGATCCCCACTACACACAGGGGCTCGAGGAAAGTTGGACTCGCAAGGAGACCTAATGCGCAGTCGTAGAACGATGGCTCAGATCCTAGGGAGGGGGTACGAACGAAAACTAAGAATAATGTTTCTAAAACAAAAAAAAAACGCTTTCTCCTACTATTTTCGCTATCGTCTTCTCAATCTTTAGTGAAACCCGACCCTAGCAATGGTAGTCGGGTCTCGCTGGGGAGCTAAGAAGGGTATATATACCCTTTCTGAAATAGTCACCGTGCCCAACCCCTTTCTCACGTTAAAAACCTAGAGGCAAGGTTTGCGAAAACGAACGACTGAGTAAGGTTGGTCGGACTGCAAGAAACCTATGCCCCAATGGCTACGACACTCTTGCTTACTAATGTGATCAGAGTTTCTCGCCTGCACCTCGTGCTCTACAATCTTGACAACAGGAAGGGTCGGAGCGCTTTACCCCTTTTTACACATAAAAAGGGGAGAAAGAACAAATTTGTTCAACCGAAATGAAAGAATAGACTTGTTCAAACAAAACAAAAGGGATGAGTCTGCTAGCGGCTAGTACCCAGGCGCATGAGCGCCATGGGCATCTCGGCCCATGTTCGAGTCTCGGCCGGATACGATTCATGGTTTTCCTTGAAGAAAGGCAGAGAGCCCTCGGGACCGGTCGAACGGACCAGAGAACTATATGAATTGACCGCTGAGAATCTGGAGTTGGTCACCAGCTGACCCAAGTTGGACCCCCACAAATAGGATGCCGGGGCCCCACTCAGACTAGCCCGTTAACAGCTCACCGAGCACCATGATTCGTCCATAGAGAAAAATCATAGCATGGTTCAGCCCCTCCATTTTTATTGGAAAAAACGCTTGAGGGAAGACGATCACAAAGATGAGCCGACCCTCGGTTGGACCCCTGCTATAGGCGGGGGCTCGAGGAAAGTTGGACTCGCAAGGAGACCGAACACGCGGTCGTAGAACAACAGACCCCCGTAGGGCTCGGAATCAGGAAAGACCTTTTCTAACCCACCAAATCTCATGGCTATACCCCCAAGGGGTCCAATCACGACGAAAGGGAATCACCATCCCTAGGACACACTATGGGCGACAAAAGAAGGCCAAGGCCCTTAGAGTCCTCCTATTTGGAAAAGCCTCCGAAGGAGTATTCTACTCCTCCGTAGTCTCGGGAGCTACTATCGGGGACTAATACTAGGGTACCCGAAGAGGAGCTAATGGTCATCAACATTGATTTATCCGAGCAGTCAAGAGCACGACTACAGCTTCAACCGATCCACAGGTGTGTGGGCTCTGCCTCGCCCGACCTCTAGGTCAAGGGGCCCACCTCACCTAACCTTTGGGTTGGGGGCTCTGCCCCGCTCGACCTCTGGGTTGGGGGCTCCGCCTCGCCCGGCCTCTGGGTAGGGGGCTCCGCCTCGTTCGGCCTCTG
Source organism: Miscanthus floridulus (assembly GCF_019320115.1). Lineage (NCBI taxonomy): Eukaryota > Viridiplantae > Streptophyta > Magnoliopsida > Poales > Poaceae > Miscanthus > Miscanthus floridulus. The sequence goes on from NC_089598.1 coordinate 458,999, forward strand.
GGTCTAGGGCCTGGCCTCACTCGACCTCTGGGTCGAGGGCTCCGCCTCACCCATCCTTTGGGTAGGGGGCCCCACCTTGCCTGACCTCTGGGTCGGGGGCTCCATCTCTCCCGACGCCTCAGGCGCGGCTCCTAACAGAAGCCCGTACCACCGCCAACCACTATGGGCTAGAAAAGTACAACCTAAGGTCAAACTTCTAGCATCGTGCAGGGAGCTGGCACATCTCAACCATGACCCATGCCCATGACATGTCACTCCAGGGAACTCACATCACCAATAGTGATGGACGCGTGGTCACTATACTGCCTACTCCCTGTACGGCCGTTGACCAGCATGTTGGTTCACCACGTCGCCCACCGAGATGGAATGGGATGTCACAACCCACTGACAACACCAGGGTGTGGCATTAGTGGTGAACAGGCGCCTGGTGTTGAGCCATCCCTATCACCATCTGTAGTGTCGGCGGGACCCGCATAAAGGAGAAGAAAGACCCGGCAGTCCTAGAAGCCTTCCTCTCCTTGGCTCTTCTTCCTCTTTGTCTCTGTGTAACCTGCTCTTCCCCTTTGTCTATAAAAGGGGAAGCAGGATGCCCTATGAGTGGGGACGGTGGTTCACTACTCTACATGGCTGTAGACATTAAAACACATGCCCTAACACGCCTTAGGAGCAAACGCACATCAGAGACTTGGGGCCTGTCCCTCTCTCGCTCGTTTGTAACCCCTACTACAAACTTTCAGTGCTAGTAACACGAGCAGCAGCGACGAACTAGACGTAGGGACTTTCTGCCCGAACCAGTATAAATCTCATGTCCTCTAAGCACACCATCCAAGCCAGATGCGCAATACTAGAAATTTACTAGTTGGTAACTTGAAACACCGACACCTCCCTTGTTGAAGGTTTTGTCGTGAGGGCACCCCTATTTTGGGTAGTTTCAATTGAAAAAAAACTTGTGCTAGAAACTTGCACGGGTGACATTCGTGGATGTCGTTTTCCTCATTGAAGGCATCGTTGTGGATACCCTCCTTTAACACTGCCTCTCTCTCATGCTTGGTGCTACAGTGTGTGGGCGGCGTTATTGTCAGTGCTTTGGTGGATATGCTGGTAGTGTGTTGCTGTGTTGTCGCTTCTTTCGTATGAGTGGTTTATTTTTTAATTAATTTGTTTGTATATTGTTGTTGTAAGACACTTCTTCTATACTAATTACATGCCTGATAAATTTCTTATCGGTTACTTTTTGAATAAAAAATATATTGCTGCCCTTTGTTCTTGTCAGAACTTTTAACATGTATTATTCCATGGTGCTAGCTCTATCCCTAGGGTCCATCCACTACTACATAATGCTTAATGGAGGCAGGGCATTGCAACCGCCTCTAATCAAAAGTCACCGTTAATGGAGATGTACGGAGGTGGTTGCCTTGTCCGCCTCGGTTAATGTCTATTAACGGAGGCGGTTGCCCTAAAGCGTCCGCAAAAATAAAAGAAGAAAAATCCATCGATGAGCCCAGCGAGTCCATCCACGAGGTCCGCCGAGCCCATCTACGCACTGCCGCTGAGGAGAAGTGTCGGTGTTTCAAGTTACCAACTAGTAAATTTCTAGTATTGCCCGTCTGGCTCGGATGGTGTGCTTAGAGGACACACGGTTTATACTACTTTGGGCAGAAGGTCCCTACGTCTAGTTCGTCGCTGCTGCTCGTGTTACTAGCACTGAAAGTTTATAGTAGGGGTTACAAACGAGCGAGAGAGGGACATGTCCTAAGTCTCTTATGTGCGTTTGCTCCTAAGGCGTGTTAGGGTGTGTGTTTTGATGTCTATAGCCGTGTAGAGTAGTGAACCGCCTCCCTTCCTGGGACATCCTGCTTCTCCTTTTATAGATGAAGGGGAAGAGTAGGTTACACAAAGAGAAAGAGTGAGAAGAGCTAAGGAGAGGAAGGCTTCCAGGACCGCCGGGCCTTTCTCTTCCTTTATGCGGGTCCCGCCGACACTGTAGATGGTGATAGGACGGCTCCACGCCGGGCGCCTGTTCGCCACTGATGCCACGCCCCCGCGTTGTCAGTGGGTCATGACGTCCCATTCTGTCCCGGCGGGCGACGCGGCGAACCAGCGTGCTAGTCACCGGCCGTATAGGGAGTAGGCAGCATAGTGACCACGCGTCCGTCACTGTTGGTGATGTGAGTTCCCTGGAGTGACATGTCATGGGCATGGGTCATGCTGATGCACGATGCTAGAAGTTTGACCTTGGGTTGTACTTTTTGGCACGTAGTGGTTGGCGGCGGTATGGGCTTCTGTCAGTAGCCGCGCCTAAGGGGTTGGGTGAGATGGAGCCCCCGACCCAGAGGCCGAGCGAGGCAGAGCTTGCCCCCAGAGGCCAGGCGAGGCGGAGCCACGAACCCAGAGGTCGGGTGAGGCGGAGCCCCCGACCCAGAGGTTGAGCGAGGCAGAGCCAGCGCACCTGGGGTCAGTTGAGGCGGGGGCTCCTGACCGAGAGGTCGAGCGAGACGGAGCCCGCGCACCTAGAGGTCAGTTGGAGCTGTAGTCGTGTTCTTGACTACTCGGATGAATCAATGTTGATGACCATTAGCTCCTTCTCTTCGGGTACCCTAGTATTGATCCCCGACAAGAAGCGTCGATGGGGCCGCGCCCTTGCGAGCTGTCGTCGGGGCCGGAACCCGCTCTCGCCGTCTTCTTGGATCCACGCAAACCGGAGGTGGAGGGCGCCGCCAGAGGTTGAGGTTGAGGGGGCCGACCGGAGGGAGCGAGGTGCAGGTGGGGGTGGAGGGGCCGGCCGGAGGGAGCGAGGTGCAGGTGGAGGTGGAGGGGGCCGGCCGGAGGTGTAGGTGAAGGTGGAAGGCGTCGCCGGAGGTGAAAATGGAGGGGCCGGGCCGGAGGGAGTGCGGTGGAGGGGCCGACGATGAGGGAGAAGGAGCCGCTCGGGCATGAGACGCGAGAGTGAGGAGTGCGAGAATGGTAGACAGAGTGAGATATTTCTCCAGTTGTGTGGATAGGAACGCACAGAGAGAGGGAGCGCTGACGTCACGTGGGGCTCGCTTGTCATACTCAGTGAAGATGCACAAACACATCGACGGTGGAGATGACTCCACGTGGCCATTGATCGAACCGTGCATACATCCACATGAACGATCCGCGCGCGCCCAGAAGCAGAACGGATGGCGTGGCTCCCATGGTGCACTTGGTGTGGCTGTGATCCGTGTGGCTCGGTGTGTGGCAACAAGATGTGCGGCTACTGATCTCTTGCCATGTGTTGGTGGTTTCGTGAAACAAGGGGCGCAGCCGATGGTTTTCTCAAACCGCGCACGGGAAACGGGGAGCGCGCAGGCGTTGGGCTCTAGGCGCGCGGCAGAAGAGGCAGGGACAGGTGGGGCCGGGATCGAGCGTTGGGCTGGTTTGGATTTTGAGGTGGATGCCTTATAAATGTCCGCCTCTATAAATGGATTTACGAAGGCGGACGCCTTAAGACTTCAACCGCCTCCGTAAATAAAACGCCCGCCTTCAAAAATTGATTTTGCGAGGTGGTCATTTTTCGTGCGTCGGTAAATAAAACAATCGCCTCCGTTAATCACTAGGTATTAGCCGAGGCGGTTGGATTTTATAAACGCCTTGGTTTAGCTCGAGTGAGGCCAGTTTCAATGGATAGTTTCACGGCGTTGTTTCCAAGATTGCCGTGTCACATATAATGAAATAAAACTTGGGATGAAACATCCACTCTCAATGTAAAGTTTATTTTATAATTTCATAAGAATTTAATTGTATGACTCATGAAAAGTTGATAATTATGTCAAAAGAGTTTTATTATTTTTTCTCTCTCTTTTAAAATACACTATCATATTATTAAAATAACTGTGTGGTAACCTATTTAATGAAAACGCAGTGAGACTGGCCTGAGTGAGTTTATGGAGGACGCAGGGAACCACCATCACGCATCACGCCTTTCTTCGTCTTCCTTAGGTCGGTGGGGTCGCCTCCTCCCACCTCCCTCCTCCCTCCTCCCTCCTCCCCCGCAAAACCCCTCGCCACGAGACGAGGCGGCCAGGGAGGGTGAAAATAGAATAGAATAGGGTTAGAGAGGGTTTCGGCATGGCCGCCTCCTGCCGACCTTCCTCCTCCAGCGCCGTGCAATCCCCCGCCCCTGCCAAGCGCTAGCTAGGGTAGCTGGCTGAGCGGATTTCAGGACCAACAAATCTCTTATTCTTCCCCCATTGCCGCCGGAGCGTGGTTGGTAAGTAATCCAGGCTTCTCATTCGGTTTTCTCCGCTCCCCTGCTCTTCCTAAGACTGCCACGCAAACTCCTATCTGACGACTGGTCGCGCGTTCGCAGAGTTAGGGGCCTGGGGTTGTTGGGGTTCGGGCTCACCGGCGATTTGGGGCGACGAGGTCGCTGCCGGTGCCTTGGGCGGGGGCCTGATTCGCACCTCGGAGGATTCCTTCTCTGAACAAACGGCGGAATTGTCCCAGGTGTTGATGTGCTGCTGCTACTGATCCATGGCCAATACCCGCTCAAGAGGAGGAGGAGATGGCCCTCCTCCTTCTTCTGCTCCAGCTGCTGCTTCTGCAACCACCACAAGAAAGCTTGCCAATGGAAGGGAGACCAGGAGCACCGCAGCATCAGCTGCCAGTGCTCAGACACCAAACCTCAGGAGGTCCACTCGAGAAAACAAAGGAAAGCACAAATCTAGACAACTTCCTGCCACGCTGTCTTCACACAAATCTGCTAAAACGCCTGCCAAGGATGCCACTGCAATTGCCACCCCCAAATCCACATCCTCGCCAAACAACCCAAAAGACTCGACAAAAAAGCCCACCAGAGTTAGCAGGAACACAATTGTTTCACCTTCTCCTTCAAAACAAGATTCTAATGGAACCTCAACGCCCGCCTGCACCAAAAGAAAAACCCAAGATGATGCTCAGGCTGCCTCTACGCCGTCAAAGAAGCAGAAAAGGCTCATGCATGCAAAGAACTACGTTGCACTCTTCAATACAGGACAAGAAGAACCTGAGTCGCAAGGTACAGGATGTCATGCCATTTGATTCAATTAATGGCCTTATGGCCGATGAGATTTTTTCTGGTTTCGCTATACCAGCTCACTTAGTTTCTTTGTTGCAAACATTTCACCTGTCAGATTGCTTCAAAATGCTCAACATTAAGCTGCATCGTTTTAGTCTTCTTTGTTGTTGAGTGCAATGTCTTGAAGCATCCTTAGTGTGCTGAGCCTTCTAAAACCAACTGATATCATAGTACTCCATGCATATCACTCTTGCTTAATCACCCTTCCATTGTCGTTCTGAGAGGTCTCATAGCTTCTTAGCAATCAAATTTTGGCATAGCAATTTCAGGATGATGATTTCTATCACCTCTGTCTCCCTGGATGCTGATGCTTAGTTTTCATCCAAATACTAAAGGCTGTTATCTGTAAATTTTGTGATGCAGTGCTTGCTCCCCTCAGGGAGGATGAGGAAAAAGCTTCTGAGGTGCAACCGGAAGGAGATGGTACTGTTTTGGCGCATGAAGAAAGCAATGCACCGGAACAACCCAACCAGGAACCTTCAAATGTGTCTGCTAGCGAGGTTTTGGGAGGTCACTCTTCTGACTTGCATGAAACTGAGGTGATATTGGAGGGAGATGGATTGAAGATTGGATCCCACCAGTCTGATGTTGTTTTAGAGGTTGGGGCTGCCATCCCTTTTTTCTAAAATCTGAAATTTAAATAAGTCGGCTTTGTATTTTTCATCAGCAGCATAAATTTATAGAAGTCTTGGTTCTTTTCTGTTATTATCTGCTAATGCATATTGGAGACTTAAAGCAATGTTGCAATTTTTTGTACAGTCTTGCATTCTTACTGAGACGTGCTCACTAAATAAGGCAGTGGAAAGCATCCCCATGTTGGAAACTGGAGAGCAAGCTACTGGTGATTCAAAGTATACTAAACTAAACTTTGCGTATTATTTATGCCATTAGCTATATAGATTCTGTTTGATGTTGCTAAGCATGGAGTCGGTATATCAGCTGATTCTGTAACCTCCTTCTGTATTGCAGCCAGAACTCTCTACTAGAATTGCAAAATAGCGCTTGCTCTACTGCTCACCATGAAGAGGTATTAATCAAATGAGGCTTCCATGATTTGTCATGCAGCATGTGTGTTTTCATTTCATGTTTTATTTAGTGGGATATAAGTAACCATGTGCTTGCAGTTAATGTTCCTTTTATCCTCCTCTAGGCCAACAAGTCAGTGGAAGATGGTGATTCTATTGGGATTCAAGGTGCATGCACTTCAAGGAATATTGAAGCTATCCAATGTGATGAAACAGGTTACAATGACAACATTTGTGTTGGTTGCAGAAGTAGGGAAATCTCAGATATTCTGAAGTAAGTTACTCTGCAGTCTAATTAAGTTCTCTCTTTTTGCTTCATGTTCTTTATAGATGGACCTATAGAATCGAGAAATGGAAGATGATCATGCTAAAGCTAAGTAGCTTCTGTTATAGATCCCTCCCCCCCCCCCCCCCCCCCCCCCCCCCCCCCACACACACACACACACACACCCCACCCCACACACACAAAATAGAATAAAATAAATAAAATCTACCAGATGACTGAATCAAAGCTGCAATCTTGTTCATTCCTTACGCAGGCAAATGGTACTCCACATCGTTTCAGTTATCTGGGTTTCACTAGCACTATCTTGTTATTTTACTCCCGTTATTGGTTGGCATTATAAGCGATAAAACAAGCTCTAGTTAATATTGCCCATGTCCAGCATATTTATCTATTTATTCCAGATGTCATGCCTTTTATAATCAACAATAATAACATAGCCTTTCAGTTCCAAGCAAGTTGGGGTAGGCTAGAGTTGAAACCCACCAAGAGCCCCAAGTCACGGTTCAGGCACTTCAATAGCTGCTTTCCAAGTACTCCTATTCAAACATAGATCTCTAGGTATATCCCAAGCTTTCAAATATATTTTTATTGCCTCCCCCCATGTCAATTTCGGTCTTCCTCTACCTCCTCATATTATTAGCTTGGTTTAGGACTCCACAATGCACTGGTGCCTCTGGAGGTCTCCTTTGGACATGGCCAAACCACCTCAACCGATGTTGACAAGCTTTTCTTCAATTGGTGCTACCTCTAGGCGATCACGTATATTATCGTTCCGAACTCGGTCCATTCTTGTGTGACCGTAAATCCATCGTAACATACACATTTCTGCAACACTTAGTTGTTGAACATGTCGAATCTTTGTAGGCCAACATTCTGCTCCATACAACATAGCCGGTCTAATCGCCGTTCTATAGAACTTGCCTTTTAGCTTGGTACCCTTTTGTCACAGAGAATGCCAGAAGCTTGTCGCCACTTGATCCATCCTGCTTTGATTCTATGGCTAACGTCCGCATCAATATCTCCATCCCTCTGTAGCATCGATCCCTCAAAACTCCTACTACATTTTTATTTGAAGTTGTCCCTGTGTACCAGAGCTTGAAGCCGGTATTGTCCACCTCCTTCGCCTTCTGCCCCTTCCATTTAGTCTCTTGGACGCATAAGATATTTACACGCCTCCTAACCGCTGTGTCCACTAACTCTCTTAACTTACCAGTAAGGGACCCTATATTCCAACTACCTAAACGGATCCTAGTTGGCTCGACTAGCTTCCTTACCCTTCGCACCCGCCGAGGTAGGTGTGAAGACCCTTGCTCATTTTGCACCACACCCAGGCGCCGATGTGGCGCGCCACTAAGGATGCGACGACCCGATCCTTGCTCACTTGACACCGTGTCCAGATCGCGACACGGCGCGTCACGGGGGTGACGACCCGGCCCTTGCTCATTTAACACCATACCCGGGTTCTGACATGGCGCGTCGCTAAGAGGGTTACACCCCAACAGGATTCTTTTGGGTTTCATCTCCGTTAAAGTGGCTAAGTTTTTACATGGGCTCACCGCGCCTAATACAACCCTCCTCTTTTACCAGGGCTTGGGACCTGCTATGCTGGGACACCAAAGGCGCCCCACCATAGGCGGAGTTTCATGCCTTTTATAATATACTATTGAAAATAGTGTGCATATAAAATCATAAGTATTAAACGCTTGATCACTAGATTAAAAACTATATAAGAATAAGTGTTATTTGGGATGTTTATATGGTCTTCAAAGTATGACTTCGAGGAATTTTTAGTCATGATGCAATTTGTGTTATGGATGTATTTTTTTGAAACAGATTTGTTCCTTTTCATATGATAGATTCAAAATGATAAAGACGCCGTTAGTCAAACTTAAAATGGTTTGATGGCATCTTGCAATGGTACTTATTTTTGACTGGATGGAGTGAAGTTGTAGGTTATTAATGTCCTCGATCCTGGAAGACTACTTAGCTAGTTTTAGAGATATTGTAGGCTAAAGCTTGAGTTTGTGATTATTATAATAGTGAGATTTACGATAATAGTCCTGTATGGTAAAGCTTTGTGAACCTCTTACAATATATGTGAAAAAAAACTTATAATATAGGAAAAAGTAAATGTAGGCAAACCCTAATCCAGAAACAAGTACAAAAGAATGCAGTAAAGCTTTCATAAAATTGCATACTTCTTGCTACGACAAGTTTAGAATAAGTGCCTTCTTTTCAAACGAGTGATATGATTAATTGGTGAACACTGTTTCAAGGTTATTGAGCAGTTTTTAGGTGACTGAAAGATGCGATATCAGGTGAAAGATAAACATGTGTTCTTTTATCTCCCAACTCGGTTGTGTTTCTTGAACGTGACACCTTATAGTCCTTGCGGTTGATGTGACAGCTATAAGTCTTGTCCTTATCTACTTAGGATACTTATCTAGAGTAGTTGGTTGCTGTGTCAGCCCTTATCTTTATCCCTAGCATCTACTTTAGCATCTCTAGAATATGCTGTAGCTTTCTTAAGGCTCAAGCAAGCTATCCTATATGTATCCCCAACCTGCCATAGTTGTGGCATGGCTAATGAAATCTGAAATTTAGCCCCAAACTTGTGTTTTGGTTCTAGCATGATGCATCTTTCAAACATATGTTTTGTGGAACAGTTCATCTCTAATACCATGCTGTATGTAAATATGAAAATTGTGTTCCATGGCTCATACTTGATTTGCAGAGATCTTAATAAAACTAAACCCCTTCTTAATATAATGTTATGCAGAGAAAAAAAATGATATGTAGCTCTCCTGCGTGTTCGAGAAGAAAAAAAAACTAAACCCATTTTTTATTTGGTATTAGGTCTTGTGGTGGAAAAGGATGTAAACGACATTACCACCTCTCGTGTATGGATCATCCCTTGGACGTGTCCCTAGGAATATGGCTTTGCATAATGTGTATCAAAAAGAGGCTTCAGTTCGGTGTATATTCAGTCAGCGAGGGAATTGAATCTTTATGGGATGTCAAGGAAGGTAATTATATCACATAAAACGTATGATGACAGTTTGTCTTCGATTGTTGTCATTCATTTATTAATTCTATCGCTTCTCCATTTTAGGAGCAGAGAACAGCAAGCAATATTTTGTTAAGTATAAAAATCTTGCTCATGTACATAATCAGTGGGTTTCAGAAAGTGATATAGTTGATAGCACCCCGCAAGGTTCTGATCTTATCTCCAAATTTAGCAAGAGGATTCATAAAGAAAAGGTGCTTGCTCGTGTGATGAATCCCACTGCTTATCTTTTTTTAGAGGATGTTAGGCTCTGCAAAAGTATGCATGCTGATGGATTCCTTTCTGATTTTGATTTCTTAGACAATAAGGTGGAAGCAGGAATGGGCTGAACCACACCGTCTGTTGAAGAGAAGATTACTTATGCCTCCAAAAGAAGCTGAAGTTTTTTTTAATTCACTAGGTGATAAATTTGTATACTGTAATGTCGAATGGCTAGTGAAATGGAAGGATCTGGGGTATGAACATGCTACATGGGAACTTGAGTCTTCATCCTTTTTATGTACTCCTGAGGCTGAGGAGCTCAAAAGGAGCTATGAGGACCGCTTTAAAGCTGCAAGAAAAGCATCTGATCCTTCAAAAGTAGACAAGGTATGCCATAGAAAACATTTATTTTTATTAACTGGCACGCTGCAACTTCATTTGACAAGAAAGTGATAATAATCTATACATTTTCATCATTTGGGTTATATGCTCATCCCTTTGCTAGTCCACCACAATCAATGAGCTTTATTAGTTCCAAGCAAGTTTGTTCTTTCTGCAGTTGTCTGGTCACATTGCTTTGCTAGGCTACCTCACGCAAATAATGAGCTCTATTAGTTCCAAGCAAGTTTTTTCTTTCTGCTGTCTGGACATTAGACCATTTGAAGCATGTGTTCAGAATGACCCCATGGGATTTCCTCTGGATCTCTGTTACATTCTTATATTCCAAACAGGCCCTAGATTGCTTGAAGATTTCACAATTTTCAGTAATGGTAAACTATCTATGTGCTATACAGGTTAAAGGGGGCATATTTCAGCAACTCCAGAGATTGCCAGATGGTTGCCCTCCTGGTTTAGATGATGATCATTTGAGATCGCTTAACCAGCTTCGTGAGTTCTGGCACAATTCTCGTGGTGCTGTTTTCATCGACGATCAGGTAGAATAGAACTATCTAAATATTTTAGCCACCATGCATGAAAAAGGTATATTGATGTGTTTATTGGCACCTTCCACTAAAGTTCTTGAACTCTCTAGATTTGGTTGTGCTTTCATTTTTTGCTTGTCTTTTTATTAGTTGAGGTTTATAGTTGATGGCATGACAACTCTGGTGGCGGAAGCTTCGATTATTACATTGGTGTATTTTACACATCACGGTTTAACTAATTAACTTATCTATTGTACAGGAGCGAGTAATTAAGACCATTCTTTTTGTGGCATCCATACTGCCTCACATCTGTCGACCACTTCTCATTGTCTCTACTACTACTTCTCTCTCCTTGTGGGAGACTAAGTTCAATCGCTTGGCAGCATCCATCAATGTTGTTGTGTACAATGGGGAGAAAGATGTACGCAAATCTATTCAAGATCTGGAGTTTTATGAGGATGGTTCTGTCATGTTGCAAGTTCTCTTGTCCCACCCTGATGCCATCTTAGAGGTAATATTATTCTGTTAGACTCAGCTTGTCTAGTTTATCCATTAAAAGAGCACCATTGCCTTCTTTAGATGCATTTTGCATTAATGTTATGAAACCATGAAGTTTACTTCTCAAGTTATATGTACCCTTTTGTTTCCTGTTTCTTTCCATCATTATACAGGACATCGAAGCCATTGAACGAATTAACTGGGAAGCAGTTATAGTCGATGATTGCCAAAACTCTAGAGTTTCAAAATGCCTTGAACAACTTAAGCGACTTCCTACCAATTTTAGGATGGTTCTATTGAGTTCCTCACTAAAGGTGCTGCCACCAACCTTGTATAGAATTCTTTTTGTACCACAAGTGGGTCATATTTTCTTATTTTATCTTGCAGGAAAGTATTGCTGAGCACATCAATCTGCTGTCTTTCCTCAACCCTGAAGAAAATGGTACATTGAGTGTTTCAAATGGTGTTTCTTTTGATACAGCTGGCACCCTAGCCGCCGTTCTGAAAGCAAAACTTGCACGTTATGTTGCCTTTGAGCGGAAGGCAGATTCTTCAAAGCTTTTAGAGTATTGGGTTCCTGCCCGCCTTTCACCAGTGCAACTAGAGATGTACTGTTACATATTACTATCGAACTCCCCAGCCCTTAGATCACATTCTAAAACAGATAGTGTTGGTGCTCTTCGCAACATTCTTATATCCCTTCGGAAGGTTTGCTTTTAAAACTTCTTTGCATGCACTGACTTGTTTTAAAGTAGCAATTTAGCTGGACGAGATGGAACCTGCATGTACAATTACTTATCATGCATGTCTGCAGACAATTCTATTGATCTTCAGTTAATCCTTATGCAACAGTGTTGTGACCACCCTTATCTCGTTGATCAATCACTACAAAGCACACTTACCAAGGATCGCCCTATAACTGATATCCTTGATATTGGAGTGCGTTCATGTGGCAAGTTGCTGCTTCTTGACAGAATGCTCCAACAGATCAAGATTCAAGGTCTTAGAGTTCTTATTCTTTCGCAGGTGAGATGTCCATGGTATCATGCTTCCAATATTCTTTTACTTACAATCTGTCCATTTTGATTACCGTAAGGTCAGTCCGCTACTCCCTCCGTTCCAAAATTTGTGTCGTTTTAATTTTGCCATAAGTCAAACTTCTCTAACTCTGACCAAGTTTATATACAAAAAAAATGCACCAACATCTACAACATCAAATTAGTTTCATCAAATTCACCCTGAAATGTCTTCATAGTGCATTTATTTGGCATTGTAGATGCTAATATATTTTTATATAAACTTTGTCAAAGTTAGATAAGTTAAACTTATGACAAAACTAAAACGACCTACACTTTGGAATGGAGGGAGTACTACCTAAGCCTGAAATTTTTGCAACCCCTGATTTTAATTATTTTCCTACCTTATGGCTACCTGTGCAGTTTCTTTCATTTTTCCAAATTTTCCAAGAAGGTATCTAGCTTATGCACACTTAGCATCTAAGTTTATTGTCAAATAACTGAGTGATACTGTTTAGTAATCTAACTTGCCTCAGTTACAAAATTAAGAATAACAGAAAAGATGTAGTTGATTTTTAATTCTAATTTCTAACACGCATATGTTTTTTTGAAGTAGATGCCCACAATGATTATTTTGATCATCTGTTTTGAATAGCTCTGATTTGTTATTGTGACACTAGATTACTTATGCTTATGATGCTGCTGTATTCTCCAGTTATTGTATTAACAATGCTTTTGGTCCAATCTTATTCAACTTTATTTTTTGTGGTAGTCTGGTGGTGGATCTGGCAACCCTATGGGTGACATTTTGGATGACTTTGTTCGTCAGAGATTTGGTTACGAGTCATATGAACGTGTGGAACGTGGATTGCTACTGCAAAAGAAACAGACAGCAATGAATATGTTCAATGACAAAACTAAGGGGCGATTTATTTTTTTGATTGATAGTCGTGCATGTGGTCCAAGCATCAAGCTATCATCTATTGATGCCATCATCATATATGGTAGTGACTGGAATCCCATGAATGACTTGAGAGCCCTTCAGAAGGTCAGCATGGAGTCACAGTCTGAACCTGTGCCTATTTTTCGTTTTTATTCGTCTTGTACAGTGGAGGAAAAAGCTCTTATTCTTGCAAAGCATGATCATATTCTGGATAGCAATATCCTGAATATAACCCCTAGCCTGAGCCATTGTCTGCTCAGTTGGGGTGCATCATTTCTCTTCAATAGACTTGAGGAGTTGCAGAACCCTAGCTACTCAAATGTCTCTGGTGATGAACTTTTCATGGATAATGTAGCTTTGGAGTTTTTATCAAAATTACTCAGCAAGGTTGAACTCAGCACTGAACCAGGCAATGCAGCCATATCACAAGCTTATCTGCGTGGATCTTTCTATTCTAGAGCTATTGTTGTAGCTGGTGAGAGTGAGGGAATTTCATCAGTTGATGGTGATCTGCCAAAGTTCTGTTCCTACTGGTTAAGTTTACTTAATGGGAGGTCTCCTCATTGGCAACATATATCTGAGCCAGCACAAAGAAGCCGTAGAAAGATACATAACGTGGAACAACAGTTGAAAAACACAGAAGAACAGTTGAAAATACCTACTGAAGAAACTGATGAAGCCAGAATAAAGCGTAGAAGAATGGGTGAAATCATGGATTCATCTCCAAAAGACCCACCTGGCAAAAACAAGGACACCGCCATATTGCCTGAAAACAATACCCCATCTAGTTCTCATCAAATATCAGTTGAAGATACATGGCAGGAATTAGGTATTACATCTGTAACTGAATTGATGTGTTAGGTGTGGATACTGCATTTTGCTAACTCAGTTCATTATGTAGAGCGAAACAATCTTCATGGCACACAAAAAGGTCTACACATTCAACTCAAGCCAGAACTTTCAAAGTTATATAAGTTGCTGCAACTGCCGGTACTGCTACACATATTTAACTCTATTGCCCCCTCCATGACTTCATGCTTTCTCTTTTTGATTTTTTTAATCCTGTGTAAAATCATTTATTAAATTCACACAAAATATAAGATAGAATTTGGCTCTCTTAGACTTTTGATGGTTAATATTTCTCAGCTCTGAACCATGTGTGAAATGTGTATTTTCCCTAGTCATTTATCAAGTTGACTCTTGATAAATATTGCTCTTTAAAATGAGAAAAGTTGACCCATAATTTATTATATAATATATCTGGAAGCCATTAATATTTGACAGTTGCCACTAGCTAGTTTATCTTAAGCACATTGATTATATTCTCAAATGTCATCTTCAATCCATAATGTTTGCTAGTTCCTACCAGCTACTTTATTTTAAGCATATTCTTCTTTCAGCATCAGGGGTCATGGGCAGTGCTTGCCATCTCCATGTGTGTGCTGGCATGAAATTGATGTTGGTATCATCCGTGATAGTTCTTGTTTTGTTGTATGCTTCATGTCTAACTTGTCAGCATAGATCTAGAACATCTATACTTTTATTGCTCATCCATTAGTCAAGTAGTAATCCTCAGCATAAGTCACAAGGGAGAAAAATCACAGAAACATTCACCATTGCCATCTTGCTTATGACTGCCGATGCATAAGAATCATCGAGGCAATGGTGGCAATCACAGATTGATGAGGACCTAGCTTCTCAATCACCATACATTGCAGCAATGCTTGCAGCATGAATCATATAGTCCCCAGGAAAATCATTTTAGGTTAGAAGCAGGTACATGGATCCTATGCAGATCTAAACTGAACAAAATATTTGTTAAAGAAAAATCAGAAAAGAAGAGATCATTGGCAGTCCTTCCTTAAAAAAAACTTGACCTGCAGGGGGTAAGACAGCCCCCAGGCATTTTGCTAAGAAGAAGACCTCACGCAGGTCGAGAAAACCCCCGAACCCTGCCCCACTCATACACAGCGGCACCGTAGCCCATGTGAGAACAACCACCATGGCCTGGGCCAGACCTTAGACATGTGCTCTGGCGTGGGACAGACGAGGGGATTTTTTTAACCCCAGCCTGAGGAGTGCTATTAGAGCCAACTCAGCTAGAGGCCCGTTCGCCAGGCAGTGTTTCCTTTTCTTCCATAAAGCTCTATATCCTACCACTATGCACCTAGCTGCCGCATAGAAGAGATATAGAGGGAGAGGATCGGTGTGAGGCTGGACACCTGGCTGCTGCCATGCATGCCTGACCTTTTTTTTCGAATCAAGAAGCCTGACCTTTGTGAATTGTGGCCCTCAGTTTCTAATTACATGGCCACTTTGTTTTGAAAATGTTAAAATACTTTGTAAAATTTGATCAAAATTAGTCAATTATATGCACGTTTGGTGTACAAAAGTTGCATCAATGGACTCATATTCAAATTGCTTTTAAGATGATGCAGCAATTAGTGATCATGGAGTTGTTTTGCAACTTGGATCAGCAAAAAAAGAGTTTAAACTGAAGTTATTGTTAAAGATAGTTGTAGTCTCCTCTTGCATAATAACATACAAAATGACAAATGCGGTATTTGTAGCAAGGATGCATTCAGGTAATCAGGTCATAGATCATTTTACCCAAAAAATGTCTGTCAAATTACGAAAACTGAAAGTTTACTTTATTTCATGTACTCAATTTTCGATCTAAGTTGATTGCTTTCATGGATGGATCATAACAAATTTTGCAGGAGAACGTGAAATCCTTATGTGAGGAATTTCTCGAGTATATTTTGAAGAATCACCAAATCAGCCAGGAGCCTAAGGGCATACTGCATGCATTCAATTTAGCTCTGGTTAGATAAAAAGATCTTTTTTTTGTTTTTACTTTAATTTAGTTTGCTGCTAATTGCTTTTGTTTTTGTATTGTTCTTGCTTCAGTGCTGGCGTGCTGCTTCTCTCTCAAAGCATAAAATCAATCACACAGAATCACTCACGCTTGCTGTAAAAAACTTAAACTATGAGTGCAAAGAAGAACTTGCTGAGTTTGTCTATGCGAAGCTAAAGATCCTTAAGAGGAAGTTTGCACGTAGAGCAGGGGAAGTGAGCAAGCAAAATTCTATGGCTTCAGTGAGCAACATATCAACTTGTGAACAGGACACTTCAGTTAGACTGAGAAATGATGAGTTAATCCCTAGCCAGGTAACTTTAACTGATGATAACTTTGAGAATGGTTCACATCACGAGGCTACAGGTGACTTTTGGACCGAGGAGATGGTTTCGGGAGAGAGAGAACTGCTATCTGACCCAGTAACTCATGGAGGGGAACGTTTATCAAGGGATGAACTTCTCAGCAAAATAATGGACAAAAGAATTAAATTAGTTTACAAAGTTTTCTCTTTAAGAGGAAGGAGTATCCAGGATAAGCATTCAAACGAGGTTTCATTTTTAGACATGCATAGGCAAAAGGAAGTGGCAAAACTCAAAGGAGCTTGCAGTTTAGTTGTGGAGCATCTTCGTAGTAGTCAAAATCACACTGCTCAAGAGGACGGGGAGGGGAAAATAAAGCTAATAATTGAATGGTTTACTATGCTGCTGTATGCATTTTTGGAACACATGAAATGCCAACGTAACAGGCTTGATATGCAGCAATCAGCTTCCAGGATCAAGGAGTCTCAATTGAAAGAAGAAACCCTTCAGGCAGCAAAATGTGGCCAATTAGATCAAAATTTTGATCAACACATTCCTTTACCAGATTTTGAATTTGCTATGGAAGAATTTAGGCACTTCAGGGAAGTAGTTGGTAGCTGCCATGTTCATGCAGCTGCTCTGGCATCAGAGTCTTTGGATGATAATTCAGCAATGGAAATTACTTTGGTTCGAAGCGCAAATGCATCGGAAGTTATCGAAGAAGCAGCGCTAAATAGACCTGCTGAAGTTCTTGTTCAAGGTCCAGCACCAGAAGTTGCCGGTCCATCAGTGAACGGGATTTGCAATTATTCTGATGGCATCAACTCACAAGGAGATGCATCTCTGGCTGTTCCTTCATTGGTTAGTATTCCTTAACTGACAATTCAGTTAACTATGTATGGTCTATTTCTATTTATATGCAATGCAATATGTTGACAGTACTTATTTTTTAGTTGCTTCCAAGCGACAAATGATCAGTTTTAGCATAGAAAATTGTCATGTTCAACCTGTAAATCATAGCATATTTCCTGAACAATGTTGCTTGTACGCAAGACCATCAGAATTTCAGAAAGAAATGTGAGATCTCCTCATGTCAGTATTTATGACCTCTGCTATTTGTTTTTCCTTTGGCAGTTACTCAGTTAAGTTAATGTCCTTTCTCCTTTGTGATATAGCACAAACTGTAAGAAATATTTGTACACTTTTTAGTATCCTAAACTAGGGTGTGGCATCTTTTCTTACTGTTTCCATTTAGTAAAACCAATCTTAAATATGTTTACCACTCTGGTAGTTCTGTTAGTCCGCTTCCCTGGAATGTAGAGTTAGAACTGTATGTATTATTTTGCCTTTCGTATAGAACAGTCTGAATTTTTCTAATCCATGCCCTTGAATGTACCTGACTAGTGATATCCCTTCTTTTTCTTTGTATGTATTATGTTGGTTTTCATATGGTACAATCCGAGTGTTTCTTTACAATTTATAATTTACTGGTGGATATCCTGCTTTTCTTTGCATGAGGGTCAGTGCTTAGCACATTGTGTTCATTTTTGAACCAATGGTATATCACAGCTTGCTCCTGCTTGTCTTGTTGTTACACATAGCATCATTGTCTAGGATCCTTATTTGTTGATATGGCATAAGCTTATTATGCAGAATAACTCAATATGTACTGGTACCATTATAACAGGAACCTTCAAGTGATGACCTTAGAAGTACTGACCATGTTGAGGAGAACACAGTTGGCTCACCAGTACAGGGTGATACAAGCGAACATTTAGGTGATGCTGCAATGGAAGTTGAAACTGGAAATAGGAACACTGCTTTGGCCGATTCACCTCACTTTGACACACCAGCTTTGACTGCTCCATCCAGGCAGGCAACATTGCCGTTTTCTCGAGAAATCGAGACGCAGAGCAATCTTGTGGACCAATGTGCACAACAGAGTTTAGTGTCATCGCAACCTTTGCAGGGAGAGCCGGAACAAGCAGATTTGTCTAGTGCAGCATCAGCTCAACCCTTGCAATCTGAGAGGCAACAATCAATCCCTCTTTCCAATAATCTGCTTGAAAGAGCACAGCTTCATCAGAGTCAACCAAATTATCAGACAGATGTGGCACCTGGTTCTGCGCAGTCTGCAGAACTCTTTCCAGTGACATCAATGATGTTTAATCACCCACCTATTGATCCTGAACCACTGAAAAATGAGTTGCACAAATTAAGATTACACATGGACGCACTCAATAAAGTCCATGAAATGAAGGTTTCTTATTTTTGGTCCCTTTTTTGTCTTTCTTTATGCTGTTCCAGAATCACCATGTCTAACCAACTCCAATTTGGACAGAAAACCCAACTTCAGACGGAGTGTAGCCAAGAACTAGAGAAGGTAAAGAGAAAATATGATTTGTTAATTAAAGAGCATGACTCCACTCATCTTCAGCAAAAGAAGGCACTTGATGATTTTTATGAGAAAGTTCAACGCAACCAATCGCTGGCTGAGGATTTTCGGGCCAAATTCATATCACCGTCTGCAGCACAAGGTATGGAGAGCATGTACATTCATTGTCCCTTCCAAATTAATGTTTTCAACATGATTAGTGTTTGGTATGAAACATTGTGATAAGTTCTATTTCATTGCAACTTCCCCTTTCTGCGAGATTTACTCCCGAAGGTGCAGGATCTTCTAAATGCAATTAAAATGCACAAATGCCAAGTTCTATGCAATGCTTGACTAGTTGCTAAACATCCTGAGTATGGATGGACTGAAAGAAGGAACAAGACGGGATCAAAGATTTATTAATATAAACTATTTCTTAGAACTTTGTCATTACTCATTAACAACTATTTATTTCTTTCATTCAGGTGCAGCAAAAGCCCATACCCCTCCAGTTCGTCACACACCTCAGGCTACGCCACAAGTGATGAGGCCTCCAGTGTTGGACCCCTCAGCATCATCAATTGCCCTGTCATCAGCTTGTCGACCACCAGTGCCGAGGCCTAGGGTCCAAGCACCACAGGTGGACCAACCATCATCGTCACTGTCACAGTTGTCCCGTCCGTCATTGCCGTCTTTGCAAGTGGTCCAACCTCCCAACTTGGAACAAGGCAATCTTTTCAGAGCAACGTCAACGACTCTTAGTCACATGCCACCTCCACGTGGGAGCTATGGAGTTCAGAGTGAATTGGCTCCTCGCTCACCTGCTCCTCATCTCCAGTTCAGGTCGCCACGGGCACATTCCATGCCACCTGGAAATCAGCAGCAACTTCCAGCAACTAGGGTGGAGGCAATGTCCTCAAGGACACAACCAGTGCTGGCAGCAAGCTCATGCCCATCAGATATACATGCAGGACAGCTGGCAGCCTCAGCCATGTCAAGTTTACACTCTGTCCTCCCTTCAACCTCATTGCCCTCAAGCTTGCGTCCTAGTCACCTGGCACAACGTGTGCCACCAACTCCGAACCCAACTTTACAAGCGGCGGCACCGTCAGGCTCGAATACAACAATGCCTTCCATCCCTACAGGCATGCAGCCACCAGATTCTGGGTCACTATCGCTGGATGCATGGCTTACAGCTAATCTTGGGTTGAGTGATGATGCGTCTACAGCTCCTACTAAGAATACAGCCAGTCTTGGGTTGAGCAGTGATGCACCTAGGGCAGCTCCTGCTACAAATACGCCCAGTCTTGGGTTGAGCAGTGATGTGCCTAGGGGGATGGCTCCTGCTACAAATAAAGCCAGTCTTGGGTTGAGCAGTGATGTACCTAGGGGGATGGCTCCTGCTACAAATACAGCCAGTCTTAGGTTGAGCAGTGATTCACCTAGGGCGACGGTTCCTGCTACAAGTACAGCCAGTCTTAGGTTGAGCAGTGATTCGCCTGGGGCGATGGCTCCTGCTACAAATGGTCCTGAGATAGATGTGGTATGCTTGTCTGATGATGAATGAGACTAGCAGGTGTACAATGCTGACAGTTAGAGATGACTGCTTGAAAAGAGTAGGGTGACCGAAGGCCTTTTTTTAAGGCTCCCTTGAGCCGTCGTTCGGGCAAGGTAGGAATGTTGTTTGTGCTGTGAATGGCTGGTAACAGCAATGCCAGTTTTATTTAGATTCACTGTAAATTAGTATCATGACAAATGTCAGCCAACGGTTGCTGTAAATCGCTAACCTCGGGGGAACATATGTGGAGATTAACCTCTGAGATAGACTTGGGTTTCAAGCGCTATGAGATTGCTGTACATGTTTGTCATTGATTAGGGATGCATATCCATAACTCGCTGAGGTGTTGGTTGCATGCTGGAATGTTTGTTTGTGCATAATGAAGAGAGCAGAGAATCGTAAAAAATGATTTACGACTAGTGCTCCCGTATGTCATTCGGATTTACGACTAGTGCTCATACGAGTTAAAAATGATTCATGTCCAACGATGGTATGGAATCTGGGGCGTGTTCGGCTGGTGTCCGCACCGCAACAGCGGTGTTGCAAGAAAGCGGCGTTCAATTCTGCCGTCAGCCTGTTCGTTTGGCTGTGGCTTGTCGTAAACGAAGCTGGAATAATATTTTTTTTTTTACACAAACCAGCCAGCAGTATTTCTTCACGAACCAGCAACAATACGAATCAGTCAACCGAAAGTTGGTTCCGCCGCGGCACGCTAAATAGTGGAGGCGAACCAAACGCGTGCCAAAACTGCGGCATGGTGCGAACGTCAACCAAACGCGCCCCTAATTCCAAGACGTATTGTAATTCACGTGCATGTTTGTTAGTCTATACCGCTAATATTAAAGATTGAAGTGATTCTCCCGTATGTCCTTGTTTATTTTTCAAAATGCCTATATGTCCCGTATGTAATCCGGACTCACGGTTCGTGTCCTGTTTGTGATCTGGAATCACGGTTTGTGTCCGCATAGGTTAGATCAACTCGCTCCCAGTGATGGTACAGAAGATTTTAAGATGTAATGGGTTTCGTTGTAACATGTAAATATACTAATATAGAATATTAAAAGTAGAATGGATTCTTCCGTCCATTTTTTTTTTTTTACTTCTCACAATATCATCACATCCTTCATGTCTCATATATGATCTGGTCTGGACCCACTACAATGCTCATACGGATTAGATTGCATCAAGAAATAGTATAGAATCCAATTCTAAGACGCGTCAAACGACGATATGTCCAATTCTAAGATGCGTCGTCAAACGATGACGATATTTAGTTTGATCTCAAGACGTTGAATAAATCACGATCGTTGAATAAATCTCTGAGCCATAAATCGTCCAAGTTAACCATGCAAGTGAGTAGTGACAATTAATGTGGTAGCACATACGATACGGGTTGTATACAAGTTCATGCAACACCTAATAACAGGAAAAAGGAAGGACGGATCCATGCACGACGGAATCGTCGGGATCCAGCTAGGTAGCCACCCGATGACTCGCGCCACCTGCTTAACCGCCATGCCCATCACCATCACTTGCTCCCTCCACCACCGGTACGGTCCACCGCCGCCTCCCTCGTCTCGTCCGCGCCGCGCATGGCCCTGCCACTCTACGGCTGCAGGTCCTGCGCTGTGCATGACGCCATCGTCTTCTGCCTCTGCTGCGTCGCCAGGCTGTGCCTGCACTGCGACGCCGCCGTGCACAGGGTCACCGCCGCGGCGGCGCTCCACGCGCGCGCCCCGCTCTGCGACGCCTGCGGCGACGCGGCAGCCGTGCTGCGCTGCGACGGCACCGTGACGCTCTGCGCCGTGTGCGCCGGCCGCGGCGCTCCCGGCTTCACCCGCACCGGCGTCGCCACGTACACCGGCTGCCCCGGCCCCGCCGAGATGGCGCGCCTCATCTCCGTGGACCCGCCGCAGCCGCAGCAGGACTTCGAGGCGTGGCTCGCCGACAAGCTGCCGCGTCTCCTGGAGGACGACGAGCAGGATCATCAGCTCCCGCCAGATTGGGATGTCGCCATGGAAACCGCCAGGCTAGAGAAGATGCTGGCAGACAGCTGCTACACTCAGCCTGAGGTAGTGTACGTACGTTATTGTATTATATAAGTCAACTGATCGAACGCATTGTGAATTGATGAGGCACTGACTGACTGACTGACTGATGAATGGGTTGTCCAAAATAAATAAAATGATTCGCAGTCATCATCCTCTTATGGCAATGGCAACCAGCTCTTATCCTCGTCGCCGGCGGGCTACTGTCAGCAGCAGCATCAAGCCACAGTGTCTGCTGTGCAGCCGTCTTGGCAGAGCAACAATGACGCCGGCTTCCCTTTCTGTGGCGGGGTGTTTTCGGAGAGGGCAGATTTCATGCAGGCTGCCCAGCCACGGCAGATGACGACGGGCGCATCAGACCATGACAAGATGCTGCTGCAGGATGCAAGCGCCATGGCCAAGAAGCGAGAGGAGAGGGAGAGGGCCAAACAAAGATATAACGAGAAGAAAAAGAACAGAAGGTAGCTAGGCTCTGAACAACTTCTGAATTATATCTCATCGATAGTTCATCTGATTCTTGTACGTAAATGCGTGCGTTGCAGGTTCTGCAAGCAAATCATGTATGCTTCTCGCAAGGCCAGAGCAGACACAAGAAAGCGAGTCAAGGGCCGCTTTGCAAAGGCTCAGCATGACGATGATCCCCAGATTCATGACGGCCCATCAGCATCGACAGCTACAGTGAAGAGGGAGACCAGCTCTCCTTAATGAAACACGTGTCACAACGACACGCTCGCGAAAAAAGAGGGAGACAAGCAGCTGAAATGGTGGACAAAAAGCAAATTCTCGTCGGCGAAATTTCGGTGAAATTCACCCATTTCAGTGAGGTCCGAACCAACGTCGTACCAGTTAAAAGTATCAGTTAAATTCGAATTTTTAGTCAAGTCTAGAGTTCAAACATGCCTACAAAGTTCTTATTTCAATATAGAATTGCAAACCTACCAAGCTGTAACCTGTACGTTTCATCTTGATGCTTCTTGGGCCTTGTTTAGATCACCTCCAAATTCCAAGTTTTTTCACTCTCTCTCCATCACATTAATTTTTAGACGCATGCATGGAGCATTAAATGTAGGTAAAAAAAATAACTAATTGCACAGTTTGGTTGTAAATCACGAGATGAATCTTCTGAGCCTAGTTAGTCCATGATCGGACAAAGTTTGTCAAATACAAACGAAACGTGCTACAGTGTCCAGATTGCAAAAATTTGCAATCTAAACAAGGCCTTGATCAAATTTGGTCAAAATTCAGTTAAATATTAGCTAAATCTGAACATTTTCACTGCTCAAAACACGAGTGAATCCTGGTCCGAAATTAACGAAATTTCTGAGATTCACACAATTGGATCAGGTCCGAATTTTTTTGTCATTTGAATCCAAGAACCTTGCAATTACATGAATGTATGTTTTCTTGTTCGTCAGATACAATACAATAATAGGCCTTCTATTTTTCTTTCTTTTTCCTTTTTATTTTCTTATTGAGAACATACGGCCTCCATAGGAAAGTTACTGTCAACGGCACGGCATCATCCTTTCTGGAATCTGGATTTTTTGTTCCGTCGTATAATAAAGCAATAGCCTTGTCTAAATGATATTCTGCACTCATAAAAAATGATATTTTGCAAGTTTGAGTCCACCATTATTTGTTTTTTTACGCAATCTATCAATGTTGAAAATTCTGAGCAGAAACTCGTTATGGATTCCATAATCTTTAGTTTAGTTTGCTAAAGTCAAGAGTTAAAGTTTAGACTACTTTACCTCACTTGTGTGGTCCAATGAACTAATGGTCTTTTTTTTTTGGAGATTGGCTAAATTTTGAAAAACACTTTAGACCACTTATTTGGAGCCTCAAAAGTTAGAGTGGCCTAAAGTTTAGTGACTAAACTTTAAACCATCGGATCCAAACATCAAGATACATGTAGGCCTACAAAAAGATCTGCTAATAACAAGCTCAACATTTTTTGCTAATATATATTGGGTTCAACTTTCAACACTAAACGAACACGACGGCATGCACTAATGTGTAGGTGCCCAGGCGGTCTCTATGAGCAACCGTTGACTGAGCATGCATTCAATGCTTGAGTTTTCCTATGCGTCAGATGCATGCTTCATGGATTTTCTTTTCCAAGAGTGTGCGCGCGCTTTGGTTGAGTCAATTTCTTCCATTCGTAGAAACCTAACTATGCAATGCAAGCCTTATTTGCTACTGCTATAGACGATTATAAATAAGTGACACTCTTAGGTGGATCGGGACATAGAAAAAAAAAACCGAAACAATATGGACATATGTGTGGTAGGGAGGTGGATCGGTTCACTCCATGTCTCCCCCCATCTCTTGCCCTGACTGATCCCCTAGGACTCCCTTTCCTTTCTTCATCCATCCATCGTGTGGTTTCTACCTCCGCCTTTGCGTTTGCTGCCCTATAGCCAACAGCCACCAGAGGCAGTCGATGGAAGAAGCGCCGGGGAGAGTGGACTCCGAAGGTGACTACATACGACTGTTACAGAATGTACGACACCTACATAAATCCTCACAATGCGGTGTTGGAATTTTTAGGTAACCACGTTCTCTTCTTATCTTTAAAAACTTGATCAAATTTTAAATCTTTCAGCGAAAATTGTAAGGACTAGGGGGCATTGGTCCCTGTAACACCCCGGTGTTATGCCAGCATTTAGGCACTGCAAATCATGCATATTATGCATCATCAAGCATCCTAATTATACATGCCTAATCGTGTAAATAATAACTGAAGCCTTGCTTCGAAACATATGAAACATGCTCGTGAAACATGAATGTTGCATACACTTGTTTAGAGTTGTTTTTGTCCTAATTATGTTTGCTAGGTTAGTAAAACATGTTTGGCTATGATTGTAAATCATCTAGAATTATTTAGCACAATTTTTGGAGCAAAGTTTGTATTCAAATTATTGCCAAATTTTGCTTTAAAAATAATTCTCCAAAATTAGGATTTTGAGTTAAAATTTACTTTAATTTTATAATTCAAAATCTATCAAGAATTGGACTTTGGTCATCAGAGCAAAGTTGTAGAGGATTAAATTCTAAGCAACTTTTATTTCTGGGCCATTTTCAAAAGAAGTCATTTTCTTGCTCAAAAGGTTATTTGAAAACTGATATTTGAAATTTCCTTGGAAATCAAAAATTGAAAAATGCTTTTCTCCTTTCACGGGCCGTCGCCTCCCTTCTCGGCCCACGGCCGAAGCCGGCCTGCCTCCGCGCCGCTCGCCCACACGCGTCTGGCCCAGCAGCCCACCGCTCGCCCGTGCGCTTCTGGCCCAGCAGGCCGTCGCCTCGGCCCAGCCCCGCGCCGTGTCTGGCCTGCCTCCGCGCTGCGCCGCGCCGTTCCCGCGCGCCGTGCCCGACCGCGTCAGGCGACGCCCGTCGCATGACGACCATGCGCCGGCGACGCCCGCCGCGCGGCAGCCACGGCCTGACTCCGCCTCCACGCGCGGGCCTTCTTCTGCCCGGCAGCGCCGCGTTCCTCACTCGCCTCCCCACTCAGCCAGCCGCAGCAGCCTCAGCTCCCGCGCGTAGCGAGCTCTGCCACCGAGCGCCGCAGTCGCTCCGCCGGCGACGTGCTCCTCCTCCCGCGCCTCATTCCTCGATTCCTCCCGCCAGCAGCTCCGCCTCGTCAATCTCCTTCGGTGGCGCCCGCGTGTGTCTGCCGTGGGCGAGGTGAGAGGCTGTGGTGGCCGACTTTCTTCTCCGCACCGCCATGGCTGAGCTCGCCGGAGCTCGTGCCCGCGTAGGCGACCCGCTCCACTTCTATCCTCCTTTTCTCGCGCATCAGCACCGCTTTGCCCCCGCGACCCTTGTGCGCGCCTCCCCGTGGCTTGCTGTGGCCAGGAGTGCCCGCCCGCGGATATGCCGCGCCGCCATGTCGCCATGTGCGTCGGCGAGCTCGCGTCTGAGCTACTCCAGTGCCGCTTTTGGCACCTCGGGTCCGCCTCGACGCGGGGAAGCCGCTGGTGGTGACCTCACCGCCAGCAAGCTCACCGGCGACGAGAGCCGGTCGGTCAACGACGACCTCTGCTTCGGCTCCGGCTGACGCGTGGGTCCGGCTTGACCGCGGGTCCCGCGTGGCAGCCTCTCTAGGTGCACTGCACCGGGTGTACCTAGCCTATTTGGGTCGCTGGATTTTTGTTTTAAAGAAAGAGATTTCTAAAATAGTTTCAAAAATTGATTAAAATGCTTGGAAAATGTATATCTCGAGTTATAGTGCTCCAAAATGGATGAAACAAATTTTGTTGTGTTTCTTGTGACTAGATCTATCTGTTAAAAATATTGCATGTCATTTTTGAGATACTTTTCTGTAGAGCTTTATTTAATTCTTAATATTGCTGATATCTTGTAAAATGGTTAGTAAATCCTATATGTATCAGAAAAATATGATTCCAAGTGTGTTACTCTTCTTGTGTAATGTACTTCCTAGGAAAAATATGTGTCATGCATATACTGTAGAAAAATTGTGAAGTGTAGTTCAAGTGCCTTTAATGACTGATTTTTGTTATTTTTGCTAGAGAGCAAAATTTGTATAAAACATGCATGTGAAAATTTTTGTACAGTGATTATTTGTTGTGTAGAACATAGGAAAAATATTTCATCTGGTGTTTGACACTTTTCACAGTACAAAGTATTTTCATGTTCATGATCATGCTATATCTTGTTATTTTTGTGTAGACCAATCCACTTATTCAAATGCCATTAAAATCTGATGGTAGACTGCTTAGGGTAGTACTGTGCTATGATAATTTTCTAAGATTTTTCTAAGCAATAAAAATAAATGTTGCTATTCAAACCTATTATTAATTAGGGTTTAATCAAGTGTTGCTTTATGTGTGATTAAGAAATTAGTGAAGCTTTGGTGTATCTTTGAAGCATTTAATGAGATGTGTTAACTTAGCATATTAGTAGTAGAAGAGAATGCAGTAGATGACATGTGCTTGTAGTGTATGTTCTTGGATGATGTTGACTACCTTGCATTCAAGCATATCCATTGTATTCATTTTATCCGATGCACTTTTTGCATAAGCACTTACGCATATGCATCATACAGGATCGCAAACCGAGAACCCAGTCATCATACCCGAGGAGCCCGAGAAGCAGCTCGAGGTGCAGCCGCAGGAAGTGCCCGAAGCCGACGAGGAGGATGTTGAGGAACTCCCGGAGTGCCCCGATCACCGTCCGAGCTCCTTCGAGAGAGGCAAGCCCCGGAGCATTTTCTCCCTGGTTTGCAATTGCTAATTAAATACTTTACTTTCATTGATGCATTACGTTCAGGAGTTGTTTGCAACCGTTACTGCAATTATACCTTGTCTACCTTTGTTATACTATATCCTTGTTACTCTGGTATCCGCAGTCGAGTCAATGCTTAGCTGGCTTAGACCGGTAGAAGTCGGGTGATTTCCTATCACCTGTGAGCTATAGGTGGTTACCTAGATCTGCTTGGATAACTATGTAGTCATGGTATAACTAAGTGTTAAATAAAGTTGAGACCGGACGGAGACTTGCAGAGTTTTGGACTGTAGTGCTTTCCGTCTGTGTCGATTAAGGACCGACCGTTGTTGGGCCTCGAGTCATGTTGAACGCATGCCTTACATTTAGCTAGCCGGATAAAGTACCTTCCGACTGCGAAGCTGGGAGATTATTCGGGCCGAGTAGATTGCCCGCAGCGCACTGTGCCAGAGCAGGTGTGGTAGGACACGGGGGCGAGATGATAAGACCAAAGTGCAGTCGGTCGGCCCCCGGGTACATGTGGTTCCTGGCAAACTCGAAATTCCTGGATAGTTGACTCGGTGACCAATACCTCACTTTAGTGGGTGAGTGAGGTTTGTGTAAGGAATAAATCACCAACTGGTTAGGAATCGATTCGAATCGCCATCGCTCCTGGATATTGAGCACTTGACTTGAGTTACTTCATCGTAGTAATGTTAATAGAACACTTGGACAGTTATAATGAATATGACATTATGGAAGTTGTTAATGATCATTGGTTATCATTATTGGCTTAATCACATGCTTGATCTAGTATAGGTGTAAATCTAGTAGACAGGTTAATAATAATTAACTTGACAATAATGCTTTTGGAAAGGTTCTTGAAATACTAAAAATGCTTCTTTTTGCAAATGAGTCAGCTACCCTACTATAAAGCCTTCATAATCCTTGGTGTCACTTTATTTTCGGTTATGTCGGGTAAGTCTAGCTGAGTACCTTCTCGTACTCAGGGTTTTATTCCCACTTGTTGCAGATGGACAGATGTATTACGGCTACTGTATCAACTGTCTTTATCCTGCGATGGGTGATGCTTAGGACCATGGGCATGGTCATTCCATATGTCTTGTCTAATGCTTTTGTTGGAGATGATCATCCGCTGGCATTGTATTTGAACTCTGTGTGAGTGTGTGTGGTTTTAAACAAATGGCTTCCGCTACTTTTATTCGAACTCGTTTTGTAATAACTATGTTTAAACTCTGATGTATCTGAGATGCGAACTTTTATGTAATATGTGATGGTGACCGCTAAACTTATTACGATCTTGGCTGGGATGTGAGTTGGTTTGAAATCCTTCGTGATTTCACGGACTACCGGATTATACGGGCTTAAGTTTGCTAAATCGTCTGCTCTGGCGGATGATTTTCTTACTTAATTTCGTATAATTGGTCGGTTCTGTTACAGTCCCCTCTCTCAACCCCCCCCCCCCCCCCCCCCCCCGGTAAACTACATAAATCCTCACAATGCGGTAAACTAGCTAGATTCGTACATTACCGAATTGTAAGGGCATGTACAACTCACGGACGGGGATCCGTCTCTAAGCACATCTAATCTATCGTACAGACAGGTATAAAGATAGGTCATACAACCCACAGGCGGGGTTCTCTCTCTCTAAGCTGTTTAATGCTTTGCATATAGCTAGGATCAACTATAAATAATTTTTTGTATACCATTGTGTGGTTATTTCATAGAAAATGTATCAAGGATAAATAAGAACAACATGATTACAATATATTTTTTAGAAACCATCGATATAATAATTATGTTATATTTAGTTGCAACGCCTTTTGTCTAATTTCATTTGTTTACATAGCGTTGCCATACGTGCTCGATTAGATCCTTCTTGAGTTTTCTATGTGTTGGCCGAGCGTTGATAGCGGAATTTCCAGTTCATCGCTTTTGGAGGGCGTAAATATTCTCTGCCAAAACATCCAATGACTCCTTCAGCAAATTTTCCCAAGATAATCAAAGAGGGAGTGAGTTCACAAATTGTAGACGGTGTTTTATGAGAACAAATAGCATAACACATAAGCTAGATAGATAAGCTAAGCACCCCAAACAGCTAAATGCTCACTGGAAGCATATTTGGTTCAATCAGACCATACATTGCATTAGGCGCCAAACAGTGCATTTGGTTCAATCAGACCATATATTGCAGTAGATGCAAAACAACCAATATTTGGTTCATTCAGGAGCTCACAGTTTGATCATTGTTTCATGTTTCATTCAGCTTGTCTGTAGAAAGTTAATTAAAATTACTTGTTTCATCTAGCCAAGTCCTTGTTCTTCATAGCCAGCTTGTAGTGTATATTGAAATCGATGTCTCAGTAGTTGGATTGATTTGCTAACCAGCCCTCTGTCTGTATGCTCCTGTCAGCCAAATTTCCTTCTAAATTCCATAACCCATGTTTTCCATTCTGTAGGCACCAAATTTTTATGTAAAACTATGAAACTGAGGACAAATTCTTCGAACAGAGATTCTTTGAACAATCCATTGCCTCTCGGTTCCTTATATTGACACATTGCCTACTTTGCTCCTCCATGCACAATTCAAAGCTAGAAGAATAACAAGCATAGATGCATAAACAGAGGGGAGGAGCAGCTCGCCATGACCTGGTGGTGGCTGATACCATAGCGGGCTTGCCTCTGGATTGTGGATTAGTAGCTACCTCTGGATTGCAGGCTAGCCTTGAATCTATACGGGAACATGAGCATTTGAACTAGTGGACGTGGGGGCTAGTGGAGCGCAGCTGGAGACCCTGGGCCGCCACCAGCCTCCCGTCAGAGGACTGTGTGGACGAAGACGAGCACCACAACCGTCTCCCCCTCTGACTCCGATTTCCACGCGCCCTCCTCGATCCGCCACTTCTTGCCCCTGTCCATCGTCTCCGCCTCCACCAGCACCACTTGACACCGCTCCTGCACGGCCACTGTGGCAACGAGGCCGTCGAGCATGGGCGCAGCCTCACCTCGCGCCAAGCACGACGGCCACCCGCGCGGGTGGGGGATTCTCTCGTGAGCACGGCCTGATCCGCGCGTCGTCGCTCGGAAGCGACGATGCTGTACAACGCGTCCTGGTCTGGCGACTCAGTCTGGGAGCACGAGCCGGCGTCGTCGCCTCGCGAGACGACGGACTCGCCCATCTTCTCGGTCCCCAGGGTGTTTTCTGCAAAAAAAAAAGACATAGAGACGGGTTGAATTATCTTGGACTTTTTTTGTGGTACTATCAGTAAGAGCATTCCTTGGAATTATCTTATTGGCCGTCAAAGTAGTATTAAAAATAATTGAATAGACCGTATCCATGTTGTCTATATATCTATCAGCAAGATTTCTTAACATTAAGCATTGTTTCGTCACTCACATTTTTACGTAGTATTGTTGGTTTGTTCAAAGATTTGCAGGTATTTATTTTTAGCTATATGAGTCGAACTTTTTTTTGTCGTACTATCAATAGGAGGATTCCTTGGCATTAACTTATCACGAGACTTGCCCCTCGTATGCTATAAATACAAGTGTGCAGTGCACGAACTGTAAACATAAGAACCAACATTCACAATCGGTAGACTTCTTTTAGACTTGGAAACATCAGCACTGATCGTCATCATACAATGAGTACAAAAGTAGTCCTTCGGCTCTTGGTTTTCGCCTTGGCTTTTACAATGCACACGACACACTGCATCCAGCTTGCGGTGAGGTTGATTGCTATCAGCAAAAAGAGAAAGTTAAGTCCAAATGCATGAAAACATTAAATAATATCATCACTGATTATGTCAAACCAAGCGAAATATGTTGTCAAACTGTGCGAGCATCTGACATGACTTGCGTTTGTCATGCCCTTGAGCCTAATGAAGAGGTGCTTCAGAAAGCAAGTGCTGTTAAACTGGTCCGACTATCACGAGAGTGTGGCAACCCAGTGGCCGTTGGAACCAAATGTGGATGTAAGTACCAAATTTTTACTACTACTCGTTTTATTTATTCAGATATATAAAGTTTTATATGTTTTTATGTATTTGTACGCATTTATTAAGTAACTATATATATATATATATATATATATATTAGTAAAAAAAATGAATGCTTAATGCGATACAATAATACTATGTTTTTTTTCCTCAGGGTACACTGTTTCACCTCGACTATCGCTGGCGGCGCATCCATGAGTATATGCATGTCAAGGCGAGCGGCATCAACGGAAGAGTCATGAAATGGTGGAACTCCTGTGCTCGGCTCGCTTTTTGTGTCATGTAATCACTCAGCACAAAAATGATAAATAACAATAAAGTTATTATCATTGAAGTATGATGGGATCAATTAAATGAACGTCACTTGTTTCCTCTCCGATCATCTGACGGTGACATAATAAACATTTAAATTCTCCATGTGAAAAGCTACAACTATATTAGGTGTCTATGTATTTTAAGAGCAACTCCAAAAGTCCAGCTAAAAATAGATTTCAAATTCTCTAATTTAGCCATTCTCTAAAATAAAACTGCTAAAAAAAATATGACCTCTGTAAAAATCTCCGTTCTCTCCATATTCAAACCTGCCATGTTATTATGTACACATATTTTTTAGATCCATCGAATCTCCATGTTTCCTCCAGACCACGTTTGTCCATCTGTGGCCGTGGCCGGCAACCAGCCAGCGCCTAGCAGGCCCAATCCGTGTAGGGCACGCTGCAGGCGGCAAGCAGTGTCGCAAGACAGACATGTGGGGCTTGTTTGGTTTCCAGCCACAATTTGCCATGACTAATGTTAGGCACCAGCCACATGTGTGGCTTGCCATAATCTGTGGCAAAAACAAGGTGTTTGGTTAGTGACTAAGGTTTGGCAAATAAAGTGTGGTTGCTGTTTGGATTTCAGACACAAAAATTTGGAAAATTGTTGTGGCATATGTTTGGTTTGCTACCACATATACCTCAAGCCACATATATTACCAGTTTGCCAACCTTTACACAAAATCAGTAACCAGGAAAAACAATCAACAACCGGCTGTTTATTCTTCACGAGCAAAATAAGAACACACCATCTTCTAGCCATCATTCATTACCAGACAACTAAAAGTTCCTGAACATATTTACAAAACAGCCACGTTCAAGCTACAGGCAGGTTTAAAGGTCTAGATTACAATATTAATTACAAAAGCAGCAAGCAGCTAGGCATGGATTAGTACTACACTGCCAAAATGGGCACACATCGAACCAAACAGCCTAGTTCATGTACATCCTAAGCCATCAGGGTCATCACCACAGCCAAAATAAGCTTGCATATATATCCTAAGCCATCAGTCATCACCACAACCAAAATAAGAACCCAACCAAGTTTCTGGGCTCACCACAAGCTAAGCTTCACAGGTTAAAGCCTTCTCTGTCACATAAGAACTTGAACACCCAAGCATTCAGAGTATCGGCGCTTACATTACATAACCAGGCATGCTTACCTTTATTCTCCTTGGTAGACAAATGTTCACCAATAAGAACCCTCTGATCTGGTGTCATTGGGATTGCCTCTAGTTTTTGCCATAATAGTGAATGAGGATCAGTAAGCTGTGGCATTTGGGGAGGGGCAGTGGCAGCAAGTGTTTCCCGAAGTGACTTCATTGTAGCAGTTATTTCATCAGTGGAACCTGCAAAACGGCTCTTGTTTCTCGGTTTCTTAGTTGGTGACTTATTGGCTCTTGGACGCTTCCTCCTAGCTTCACTAGTGCTGGAAGATGTGTTATCAAATGTAGCATGTCTGGTTGGAGTTGGCAAAGTGTCTGAATCATCACCTTCTAGATCTTCAGGCTGTGTGTAGCAATTGAGGTCAATTAGTTCTCTTGATTCATCACTATCTGAGCCATCATCAGCATCCATGCATGTGTTCTAGTCCATAGCCAAAGATCCATCAGCATTGGATCCTATGAATAGTTCTCTCATCTCATAGTAGAACTTGATGGGCTTAGCAAGCAGGCGTCTTGCTCTATCCTGCAATCATGTGAACAACGAAATTGATTTCATATACTGCGAACAAGTGAATTGGTTTCAGATTCTAAAATAGAATAAATAATAATTAAATTTAGTGCAAACAACTTACAGATAATTCTGCTTTCTCATATTCTAAAACAATCACCATGCATCTGGTTTCATCAAATGTGTTGCCACTATTCCTCAGAGCTGTTGCAATGTACTTCCAATTTTCTTTGTGGTACCTATAGTGACGGTCCACTTGATCAACGGTCACCCCCATAGCAAACTTCTTGTTTAACTCATTGGCACACAGCAGGAGATGTGATTTCTTGAACTTAAATCATGTATGCTATTTTTTCAAATACTCAATGCACCACTCTAGCATGTACTTTGACTGATCCTCATGCCAATTCAAGGACCTCTCACGGGAGGGTGCAACAACATCAACCTTAGCCTTTCCCTTGGCCATGGCTGTTTTCCATACAAGAGATATTTAATTAAAATCACAATTAAATTTGCAAGGAAAGGTACATAATAGAGATCACAGAGACTCAAATAAATTGGGATGACAGAACAACAGCCAACCTGTACCAGGTACATGTAGGTACAAAGCATCGCATTATATATGTTCCATACATAGAAAAGAAAGCATCACACTTGAATATATGTTCGATACACAGAGGTAAATCAACAAGAATTAATTTGCAAAGATAGTAGCACACAATTTCTTGAACCTAATCTAGAGCAGCTCCTACTTTATCTTCCCACATCCTTTGAGCCATGTCATCTCTTTTTCTAGCCCATGCCACATTTTCCTGGTGCATATCACTACGATTTCTAATACTTCGAGGCAAGGTTGTGTACCAAGCAGCATCATTATAAACATACTCGTCAGGACCGTCCTGTAAGATCCAATTATGAAGAGCACAACAAGCCATCACAATTTTGACTTGTGTTTTCAAAGGGAAGAACGGTTGGCTCTTGAAGATTTTGAAACGATTCTTGAGGGTACCAAATGCTCATTCAACAGTAGTTCTAAGTGAGGAATGGCGAAGATTGAATAATTCCTTCGGGTTCTGAGGCTCCCTGGTCCCCCTATATTCTTGTAGGTGATATCGAGTACCACGGTACGGAGGTAATACACCAGGCCTTGTTGCATATCCAGCATCAGTTAGAAAATATTTGCCTACATCATTGGTTTTTCCAGATTAATTAGTTAAGTATATAGGTGAAGTTTCAGATTGGAGGTATTAGGACAATGGAGTATTCCTACCTGTTGGTATGTTAAGACCATTAGGACGTGATAGAGCATCTTGAAGCACATAAGAATCATGGGTTGATCCCTCCCATCCGGCAAGAACATATATGAACCTTAGGTCAAAATCAACTGTTGCTAGCACATTTTGGCTTGTATATGATTTTCTACCCCTAAACCGATCTTGCATATGGAAAGGTACACATGCTGGTATATGTGTACCATCGAAGGCTCCTATGCATCCCTACGGAAATATTTTTTTCAAAAAAAAAGATTAATATGACACCTAAACTAAACTCCAAATTATTGATTAACAAATTTGATGTACCTCAAAATAAGGGTGAAATCTGCCCGGAGAACTTGTTATCTTTGAATGTGTCTCAACAGATCTGATACATATGAGGTCACGACCAAGGGTACAAAGGGCATCTAAAACATGATGGAAATACCTACTAATAGTTTCACTTGACCTCATGAACTCAAAACCAATTGATCTGTTTGACCAATGGTGCCCAACACAATGGATAAACATGGCAACTTGTTCCTCTATTGACACATGAAAAGTGTCCTCTAGCAAGGCACATGATCTAAGTTCACGACAGAGTTTATGAAATACAGCTTTCCTCATACGCAACTCACTTATGCAATGGGCCTCAATACCATGATACAAACGATTTAGACGTGCCAATCTATCAACATCTCTATCTATCATGGGAGCATAAGTTATGGCCCTTCTTCTTTTTCTTGATTTAATCCTATGCAGATACATGGCCAGACACACAAGAATACCAGCAATTAACCTTCTCCTCCATATATAATGGAAGTAGTCCAAGTAATACTGCAAGTATAGTTTTCTTTGACCCATCTAAAACATATGTTCAGAAATAAGGATGAATCAGTAATAAACTAGCAAGGCATCTCATCATTGATTTTTTTCTCCACCAGAAAATCAATGCCAAAGGGGATAATGGAATTAACCTTCTTTGTGTGCAAGGGCTTTCCGCACTTGAACCTTCTTTATCTGCAGGGACTGATTGCGCATGACCAACACCACGAGATGGATGGATCTTCACCTGTTTCACTGATTTGTTTCATATCTGCACACATGGAGAGAACAACCAGAGCTCAACAGGGAGGGGAGAAGCAATGCGACTGAGATGGAGAAGATGGTTGTGGGACTGATAATTTCAGATCTTTACCTGGTTGACTGAACACCACGAGAAGCAGAGGCAGTCAGGCAGTAGGGGCGGCAGCGTCCTGGTCCTTGGACTTGCACGTGGACGTAGGAGAGGCGGCGGCAGCAGGGAGTGGGCGAGCGGCGGCTCCTGGCCGCGACGGTAGTAGGGCGCGGCGGCCTGATGCCTGGTCGCGAAGCGCGCGGGCGGTCCCTACGGGCGGCGTCGGCGGCGGACCGGCTGGGAGGATGTCGGCATTTTTTTCGATTGGGAGGAGTGTCGGGAGATGATAGGGAGCCGGGATGCTTTTCTACTGCGGTGAAAATCCAGGTTCGGCGCGCCACGGTGGGCTGGGGCGGCAAAAACGCCCGCCACCACCCGCCACACTTTTTGCGAAGGAATTCTGTGGCGGGGTAATTTCGTGGCGGTGGCGTACCGAATCTAAATGCTGAACCAAACACCTACCAAAAACCTTGTGGCAAACTTAAGGTTAGGCGTGGCAGCCTGTGGCCACGATCCAAACAGCCCCGTGGTCTCTTGGAGCTGGTCTTATATATAGAGCACCAATAAGTATTTTGGCCGCCCCTAACGCACCGTTGGCTCGTCGTCGCTCGTCGCTCGAGTCACACACGCACAGTCGTCCCCGCCAGCCGGAGATTTAAGGCCATGTGTTGCAATGGAACATATAATTTGTTGCACGGTGCTCATACCAATAATAATAAGTTCCATCTAATCATAGGTGAAATAAATTCCAACACCTATAATAAATATTAAAGCAATAAAGTATTAATTTCATGTGGTGGAAATTGATAAGAGAGATTGATCAGCTTACAGCCTGTTTGCTTGTTGGTTTCAGTCAAGATTTATCAGCTATGGTACAATATTTTTCTCTCACAACAAATCAGCACCAGCCGGCCTTATCAGCCCAGAAACCAACCAACGAATAGGCTGTTAGATCGGTGGCATGCATGCACTTGCCATAAGAAGAAAGCCCGAAACAATATAATTAATGGGAATCAATCAATCACGTTAGATGGCCTCAAGTATTCGTGCGCCTATCTTAATATACGTACAAAATACGTAGCTCAATCAATGAAAATGGTCAAAAAGAACATCTTTCGTGAGTGGTGAATCTCTGCAAGTGTTACTGCTTGATTCACTGTATCATGTGACCCATTGTTGGCAAGTTAAAAATTATAGTGTCTTTGGTTGAACCATGCTTTTACTTGTTCTCATCCTTAATGACTGATCTAGACCAAATGCTAATGAGGTGTGTACCTCAACTTTTCCTCAAAGTGATCAATTTCACTGTGTGATGCTCTACATTTGGTCAATCGATGCCAAATAGGCTTCAGAGTCCTTACTACCCACGTGGCCGCGACCGTGTAGTAGGTATGGATCGATCACGTTATATGGCATCACGTCCTGTTTTGCAGCACTACTTCAGCAGTACTTTTCAGCGAACGAACTGTGTTTCTCTCTCACAACGAATCAGCATAAGCAGCAGCTAAATTTCTGCGAAACGAACGGGGCTATATATTCATGTGTGTATGTTGCTGCAAAATAGGTAGCTCAATCAATGCAAGATGGACGGAAAGAACATGTATCATGAGTGGTGAATGTCTTCAAGTGTTACTCTGTTTGATTCACAATGTCATCTGGCCATCCACTGCCAGGGCTTTTTTGACTAGTTGTTAGCTAGTTAAAAAATATTAATATCTTGTGGCACCATGCATGGTGTTACTTGTTCTCATCCTTGAATGCCTGATCTAGACCAAATGTACGTGAATGAGGTTTGAAGGCATCTCCAATTATTGTTTGCGTGGTGCGTATGCCACACTAGCAACAGTGGGAAGCTAGAGAAAAGATGGAGAGACAGTTGGTCTGCTAACTTCTTTAAATCAACACAATTGTAAGTATTGCACTTGTCGGATTTCTACGACTCACTCGACCTCACAACGGGAAGGCCATGAATTAAACGTGCATAGGGATACTAGGTACTGACATCCCATTGGCAGAGCGCCCTCAAAATTTGAGGTGGAAAACAGAACCCTTACAGTAAAGTACGTAGTATAAAATATCACAAAAGAAGCCGAACCTATTTTTGGTTTCCATCCCGTCTTGTATTCAGTCTGTAATTGCTGAACATGGAAATTCCTATTTCCCCTCGAAAAAGAGAATATCTCAAGTATAAATTCTACTCCCTCCGTACCAAATTATAATTCGTTTGACTTTTTTGACCTCAAGTTTAACTACTCGCCTTATTCAAAAAAAATTGTGCAAACATAGTTAAATTTAAATCATTCTTGAAGAACTTTTATTAATAAAGCAAGCCAAAACAAAAGAAGTGATATTTTGCTCAAATTTTTAAATAAGACGAGTGATCAAACTTGGGGTAAAAAAAAACAAATGAATTATAATTTGAAACAGGGGTTGTAAATGCTTCAATGACCCCTTAAGGCAAGTCATTGTTGTACATCAGTGGTCTCAAATATCATCATTTAATGCAGATCCTTGTTGGATTTTTGACGTTGTGGAAGATATCATACGATGAGAGGAAGATGTCGGTATTTCGCTAAACTCCGCTTTTGACTCCCTACTAAAATCTACAGCCATGAAACAATCCTTGCATCATTCATATGTGGAGTAATTATTGCCATGCAACTCATAATAATGCGCCTATTATTATATACATAAATGAAGAAATTATGTGGTACTGCGAGACAACTCGTTGTATGATTGTCTATTAATAACTAAGATTTTGTGGGCACTACACGAGATCCATGATATTACCAATTTATACTATGAGATGAGAGGAAGGGGGTAATATTGGGTTGGTCCTTAGTTTGTGACAATGGAAAGTATTTTTCTTCCTTTTATTTTAGAATTTTGGGAACATTTCAATAAAGGAGATCTTTCTTAGGTCAAATGATGCCCAAGACTTCATCTAAAAGAAATTATTAGATTGAATCTATTTGCATTAAGAAGACATAGCAAAAAAAAGGGCGAGCGAAGTAGCGATTGAAAAACTTTCTTCTTTGTTCATCCTATCTATAAGAGGAAAGCATATGAAAATGTAACCCATTCTTTCGTTGCCAAGTTATATTAGGGGGTGTTTAGTTCCACCTCCTAAAATTTAGTCATTGCTCCATCGGATGTTTAGACACATGCATGGAGTATTAAATATAGACTATTTACGAAACTAAATACACAGATTGAGACTGTTTTACGAGACGAATTTTTTAAGCCTAATTCGTCCATGATTTGACAATGTGGTGCTACAGTACCATGTGCTAATGATAGATTAATTAGGCTTAATAAATTCGTCTCGTGGATTATTACCGGATCCCCTATATGACATCTCCTAAACTTAAGTGCCTATATCAAACACCGCCTTAATCGAGATGCATGCAAATGAACCTTGTTTTTTATGAAAAAAGAAAATATAAAACTATTAGTCTTATTTTTTATTTTTGTCTGTGAAAAAAATATTGAAATCAACGCTGTCCACCTTCACCGGGAATCCGGATTGCCTGCCGGTGATCAGGGATACCACCGCCTCGCGCTGCCAGCGGGGCCCACCAGCTCGATCACAACGGTGTATTTGGTTTGTTTCCTAGATAAGCCTGGCTAGCAAATCTAAGATAGGCTAGCTCTATTCAGCTTTAGCTAATGCAAGCAGCACATGTTTGGTTGCCCTGAACTGGCTAGGAATCGATGTGTTGGTTTAGTTTGCATAGAATGACCTCTTCCTTCACCTGGTAAGTTTACCCTCTTTGAGGACTTTAGTCGAACAGATGGTTGGCATGGCCAGCGAGCACCTCGGCGACTATGGCAGCAGGCCACCACACCGCTGATCCCGCCCAAGCGTGCCCGCTGTTCCCTGCTCTCTGCTGCGCCTCCGCTATTCCCATGGCCGCCTCTGCTCTCTGCTGCGCGACACCATGAGGAAGGGGACGAGATCTGGTTGGCCATGTCGGCATTGCCGCTCAAGCATGGCACCGCCGGTCATGTGTAGGAGCTTCGAGGCACTGCGGGAGCAGGCCGCCTTCTTGGAGGGGCCGACGAGGAAGAGGTCGAGTCGTAGCCCCAGCCGCCGCATCGTACGACGCCGATGAGGAGGAGGTCGAGTAGAACGCGTCCATCTCTCTTCCGACTCCGGTGGGTGTGACGTCCCTGGTAGATGCGACGTGAAACATATCGGGGGGAATCGGTCCGCCTCACTGTGGTGGCTTTTGATCTGTGCCCTGCGGTTCCCGGTGGGTGCGAGCATGGAGGGTCCATGCAGTTCCTGACGGAGAACGCGTAGACTCCTGATGGGGCTTGTGCTGGAGGCCCGGAGGAGCAGCGAGGGGGGTCTCGGATCTTGTGATACATGAGCCTATAGAACCAATTGCCTCTTGGCAATGAAGGGCAACAACAGCCCCATATGAAAGTGCCAGTAGCTGAGGCCCTAGAAGGTCTCAAAGAATTAGTAAACCAGTTTTCTGATGACTATGAAGTTTATGTTAGTAAAGAAATTCAGATGGAGGGTGATCCCACCTCATTTGAAGAAGCCATGAGAAGCGTTTACTCGTTTAAATAGCAAGAAGCTATGGAAGCTAAAATGTATTCGATGTGACTCCAAAGGGAATGTAGAAAGATGTGAAGTTGAAATGTATTCAATGAGTACCAACAATGTTTGAGACTTAGAAGTAATTCCTAATGGAGCCAAAACAGTAGGCTGTTAATGAAAGCTCTAGTTTGGTTTTGGTTAATTGATGAAACCCTAAGTGCTAACCTAGTTTATCAAGATGATTATGAGATAGGTAGCACTACCCCAAGTGATGAAGCAATGGCGAAGATCATGACAATGGAGATGGCATGGTGATGGTCAAATGCTTAAACTTGGAAAAGAAGAAAGAGAAAAACAAAAGGCTCAAGGCAAAGGTATAAAATGTAGGAGCCATTTTGTTTTAGTGATCAAGACACTTAGTGAGTGTGATCACATTTAGGATAGATAGCCGTACTATTAAGAGGAGTAAAACTCGTATCGGAATGTGGTTATCAAAGTGCCACTAGATGCTCTAACTCATTGCATATGCATTTAGGATCTAGTGGAGTGCTAACACCCTTGAAAATGTTTGTGAAAATATGCTAACACTTGTGCACAAGGTGATACACTTGGTGGTGTTGGCACATCTACAAAGGAGGTGGTGTTTGTAGGGTTGAGATGGGTTTGGGGTCTCTTTCGGGAAAATGAAATGCCTATTTTCTATTGCGCCGGATGCAAATTCTTGTGGTTGGCATATTGGATCAAGGGTGAAGAAGTTAGAAGTGAAAACGAGTTGATCGCGAAGACGCTGGCGTCGGTCAACTGACCGGACGCTGGGTCTGAAAGCACCGGACGCTGGTTTCTGCGTCCGATCAAACTGACGGGTATGCACAGTGCCGAGGGTATTGCACCGGACGCTGGTCTGTGTCCAGTCAAGGTGGACCGGACGCGTCCAATCGAAAAAATATGCCTCGGGGAGCTTACTGGAAACAACCGGACGCTGGGGCTTCAGCGTCCGGTCAGTTTTACCGAAGCGTCCGGTCAGCTTCGTAGCCGTTGAAATCTGACGAACAGCGTTTGAAGCTGGTGACGCGTGGCGTCCATCGGGCGACCAGACGCTGAGGGCCAGCGTCCGGTCAGTATGACCGGAGCGTCCGGTCAGAGCGCGTTTTGCCCAGTGAAGGGGTATAACGGCTCTATTTGATGGGGGCTCTATTTATAGCCCCATGGCCGGCTCAAGGGAGCTCTCTTGCACATTTTCATTGATATAGCAACCTTGTGAGCTTAGCCAAAGTCCTCCCACTCATCTCCATCATTGATCCATCATCATTGTGAGATTGGGAGAGAATCCAAGTGCATTGCTTGAGTGATTGCATCTAGAGGCACTTGGTATTCGTGTTGCGCTGTGGATTTCGCTTGTTACTCTTGGTGGTTACCACCACCTAGACGGTTGGAGCAGCGGTGAAGGATCGGCATGAGTTGATGATTGTTTGTGGCCGCCTTCGATGATTGTGAGGGGAGTTGTACCTTCCCCGGTGGAGTGCCAAAAGGTAACTCTAGTAAATTGCTCGTGTCATTGAGCTACCTCACTTGTGGGTCGGTTCTTGCGGTATCCTATCGTGTAGACGAGGTTTGTGAAACACCTCTTAGCCGTCGAACCACCAAGTATTGGTCGACACAACGGGGACATAGCGTGTTGGCAAGCACGTGAACCTCGGGAGAAAATCGATTGTCTCTTGTCATTTGCATTCTCCCGGTGAATGGTTTGATCTTCATCTTGTGATTGGTTCATCCCCTACACGGCGGTACAATCACCCTACTTACTTGATTACATTCTTGCAAACTAATTGATACAAGCTCTTTAGAGTAATTAGAATTGAGAGCTTGCCTTGTTGTTTACATTCATCTAGTTGAGCTCTTAAGAATAGCAAGTTTGTGTGCCTAAGTAATCATTGCAACTAGAATTATTGGATAGGTGGCTTGCAACCCTTGTAGAGCTAGAGCAAGTTTATATTACGCTATTTGTCATACTAATCAAATTGCTCTAGTTGATTTGTAGATTTTTAAATAGGCTATTCACCCCCCCTCTAGCCATACTAGGACCTTTCAGTTAATGGGTCTACAAGACAAATTGTTACTCCAAAGGGAATGTGGAAAGATATAAAGCACAACTTATAGCAATATGCTTTATGCAAAGAGAATGAAAAGATTACAATGAGAGTTTTCTCTCTAGTCTCATGCCAGGACTCTTTTAGAATCATAATCGTGTTCATGGCACATTATGATTTAGAAATACATCAGATGGATGTAAGGACAACATTCCTAAACAAGGATTTATATGAAAACGTTTACATGGCATAACCCAAAAGGTTTTTGTCATGGAAGAAAAGAACATATGGGATGCCACCTATAAAAATCCATTTATATAGTAGTATTTGAAGTTGATGAAACAATGATAAGAAAGTTTGGGTTTTAAAGAAAATAAGAAGAGGTCGAGTCGTAGCCCTAGCCGCCGCATCGTACGACGCCAATGAGGAGGAGGTTGAGTAGAACGCGTCCATCTCTCTTCTGACTCCGACGGGTGTGACGTCCCTGGTAGACGCGACGTGAAACATATCGGGGGGAATCGGTCCGCCTCACTGTGGTGGCTTTTGATCTGCGCCCTGCGGTTCCCGGTGGGTGCGAGCACGGAGGGTCCATGCAGTTCCCGACGGAGAACGCGTAGACTCCCGATGGGGCTCGTGCTGGTTCTAGAAGTAGCACGTGCGGAGGCTCGGAGGAGCAGCGAGGTGGGTCTCGGACTTAGTGGAGCTCGTGCTTGGTCTCGGCGGAGCACGCGTAGGTCCCGATGGACGTCGCGCGGAGGCTCCGGCGGAGCACGCACGGGTCTCGGTGGAAGCTCGCGGCGGTGATGAGCACCGGTGGAGCCGCAGCGCGGAAGAGGCGGTGGAGTCGCGCGGGAGACGAGCGTCGATGGGGGTGAATGAATGAACGCGCATGTCTACTAGCCAATCCCTCTGGCGTTTCTAGCAAGCCAGCTCGGAACCCTTCTTTTGGCTTTCTAGAGCCTGGCTTAGCAGTTACATAGGCAACCAAACACCGGGAAGCCTAGCCAGCCCTCGAGCGCGACCCATAGTATTCTGCCATTGTGATGTAGGATCCATCAACATCAGGCAATCCAATCCCCCGAATGCCAAATCCACAGTCCACAACAGCTCCAGCCGCCATGCCATCCCCATCGCCGCTCTGCGTGCTGTCTAGGCGCACCGTCACGTCATCGCCCCGCCCACGCTGCCGAGTCCCGCTCACCACCTGGGACGTCTTCATGCTCTCCGCCAACTACATACAGAAGGGCCTCCTCTACGCCCGACCGCCATTCCCCACCAACCGTCTCCTCGACCACCTCGAGGCCACGCTCGCCTAGGCGCTCATCGCCTACTACCCCATCGTTGGCCGCTTCGCCATGGACCAGCACCACGACGTCGACGGGAACGTCGTCGGCTGCTCCATCTCCATCGACTACGATGGCCAGGGAGCCGACATCATCCACGCCATCGCCGATGGCGTCTCCATCGCCGACGTCATCCCTCCCGACGCCGACGTCATGTGCCTCATGCGTTCTTTCTTCCTCCTCGACGGCGTCGTCAACCATGATGGACACCACCTACCCCTCTTCGTCGTCTAGGTCACCGACCTCACCGACGGTGTCTTCCACGCCTTCATCTACAACCACGTGCTCTTCGATGGCACTACCTTCTAGGACTTCCTCAACGCCTAGGCGGGCACCACATGCGGCAGCCTCTCTGTCTCCCCTCCACCCTTGTTGGAGTGCTAGTCGCCCGATGGGCTGACGCCACCGCCGTCGGTCGTGCTCCCGTACCTAGACCTCACGGGGCTCATCAAGAGGTTGTCCCCACGCCGCTGCACTAGTAGATGCTGCACTTCTTGGCGGAGTCCCCGAAGAAGCTCATGTTATATTTATAGGATCATTAAGAGCATAGATCTAGACGGCAGAATGGTTCTATTCGGGATAAAAGATGTAGTGCATCTTAGTATATATAGAACTATAGAGAGACAGAGAGGGAAGGGTGAGAGGTGAGACGTCATCCGGGCATTGGAGGGTTTGGCGGTGGAGCTAGAGCCGTCCATGGTGATGTCGGTGATGTTGTGAGGGCGGTGAAGTCCAGGCATAGCTGGTGGCGATGCAGAGGCGATGGTGAAGTCAGTGGCGGCTTTCCCGTCGCTGGCAGCACGTTCTCTTTAGATCGAGTTAGGGTTTCTCTATAGGTGGGTTACGGACAGCTCAGGTCAACCTTGTACTTTGTGCCCCAGCCCCCACCTTCC
Source organism: Miscanthus floridulus (assembly GCF_019320115.1). Lineage (NCBI taxonomy): Eukaryota > Viridiplantae > Streptophyta > Magnoliopsida > Poales > Poaceae > Miscanthus > Miscanthus floridulus. The sequence goes on from NC_089598.1 coordinate 503,715, forward strand.
TTTTATCGTGATTGTGCGACGAGGGGCCACCAACCATGGAGCGGTTGGCCGTCCCCCGATCAGGGCATGGATCCAAGCGCCCAAATAGGCTATTGGGCCAATTGGTGGAGATCAAACTAACATTCTCCTACTTGATCTCACCTTATGACTTAAACTTAACTTACTTTATCTTATTCCCATTCCATCACAGATTAGTGCATAGAGCGTGCCTCATCGTCACGGTTAGTTGCCATTAGACTTAACAGCTATAATGCACCTTTTTGTTTTGAAACAAATACTCAACTTAGGCCCTTAGTATCTAGAAATCATAGGCTTTCACATAAACCCTATGTTGAACTAGTGTGTTCTCTGAACGCACTAGGTGGTTAGCCTTTGGTAAGCGGATCCAGCAAGTACTTACTCGGTACTTATGTGCTCAATGCTTTCAAAATGATTCTGGATTTTCTCCTTTACAACATATACCTTAGTAGTCAATGTGTTTGGCAGCACACTTGACTTGTTGTCCTTAGGAGTTAACTTACTTTAAATAGGTTATTACTAGTTGTCTACCATTATTAAATCCGGGTACAAATTCTCTTAACCTCCTTTTGCCTGTTCTTTAAGCCTCATGTCAAGCTATACCATGGTATGCATCACTGATAACACCACAACTGTTTCTTTAGAGCTTTTCTACAATAATACTCTAACTGGCAGTGTTAGCAACTAGCTGTGGATTTCACTACACATCTCGCTAGGACTTAACTTTTGTACCCTCAACTATTTGAGAGTACTTATTCTTTCTTACTCAGCATGAGGCCTATGATACTTTGCAAAATTGCAAGACATTCTCAACTCAATTCCAGTGATCTATATCTAAACTGAACTTCTGCCAAAATATCTCAGATACATAAACTACGTCAGGGTAAGTTCTTACTTGTACTTGTACACTCATCAAGCTTCCAACAGCTGAAGTATATGGAACCATGTTCATTTGATCGATCTCATATTAGTTCCTGGAACACTTAGAGTTCTCAAATCTATTACCCTCGACTATAGGAGCAGGCGTAGGTTTACTCGCATGCATACTTTACTTCTTTAGAATCTTTTCTAAGTATGCCTTTGCGATAGTCCTAATACCCCATTTTTCTTCTATCTCAGGTGAATTTCGATTCCTAGAACCAATGACGCTTCACCAAGATCATTCACATTGAAACTTAGGGACAAAACTTCTTCTCCAATGACATATTAACATCACTACTAGTGAGTAGAATGTCATCTATTCATAGGATGTGAAAAATGAATTTTCCTTTCTTGAACTTCATATGAACGCTATTGTCCTTCTCATTTTCTTTAAAACCCAAACTTTCTTATTCATTGTTTCATCAACTTCAAATACTACTGTATAGAGACTTAGTTTTGACCCATAAATGGATTTCTATAGGCGGCATGCCTATATGTTCTTTTCTTCCATGACAAAAACCTTTTGGGTTATGCCATGTAAATGTTTTCATATAAATCCCCATTTAGGAATGTTGTCCTTACATCCATCTGATGTATTTCTAAATCATAATATGCCATGAACACCATTATGATTCTAAAAGAGTCCTAGCATGAGACTAGAGAGAAAACTTCTCATTGTAATCTTTTCATTCTCTTTGCATAAAGCATATTGCTATAAGTCGTGCTTTATATCTTTCTACATTCCCTTTGGAGTAACAATTTATCTTGTAGACCCTATTAACAACCTACTGTTTTGGCTCCATTAGGAATTACTTCTAAGCTCTCAAACATCGTTGGTACTCATCGAATACATTTCAACTTCATATCTTTCTACATTCCCTTTGGAGTCACATCGAATACATTTTAGCTTCCATAGCTTCTTGCTATTTAAACGAGTAAACGCTTCTCATGGCTTCTTCAAATGAGGTGGGATCATCCTCCTATCTGAATTTCTTTACTAACATAAACTTCATAGTCATCAGAAAACTGGTTTACTAATTCTTTGAGACCTTCTAGGGCCTCAGCTACTGGCACTTTCATATGGGGCTGTTGTTGCCCTTCATTGCCAAGAGGCAATTGGTTCTACAGGCTCATGTATCACAAGATCCTTGTTTATATTATTCATCTTCTACGAAGAGCCAACAACAGGTGTTGTATAAGTCATACAACATCAATAGGTATTAAGAAATTCATTGTTTGAAATCACTGAAGTGGACATGTAGTCCCGCTTCTCTTCAAGTCTTAGGTCTCTACAAACCTCTACATACCATGTTCCTCCAGATCTTTCCATCTTTTCTAAAGATAATGTATCTTCAAATATCTTATTTTGGGTTTAATCCGTTAAACTCTCATATGGCGCTTTAAGCATCACCTTAACATCTTTGAGACTGACTACGTTATTTTCCTGTCGGAACTTTAAAAGTTCCTAGGAATTTAGCTATTTCTCTGCTTAGGGGTATCATTGTTGTAACCGTTGTACTCCTTCGAATGGTCACATTCATCTTAATTAATCTTTATCTCACTCTTAATGAAGAGTATCTTTCTTAGATTGATCTTCATATTCTCCCCCTCAAAATAGGGCATGAACTTTACTGCCATAATTTCGATAACTATTCAGAAAGCCTATAAACGAGGAGACACTTATAACTTACTTCATTCACATGATTGTGTCATGTAAATAAAGTTATTTCTTGATCGATTTAGGAGTACACTTTCCTTAATTCACTTTAAAAACTCAACAAGGTCTTTCATTAGTAGTACTTTTGCAATCACGCTTGCATCTTTTCTTATCCTTTGGTTAGTATTGACCATGACGATGCATTTCTATTATGCCATGGTCAATACTAGGATAGCCTAAGAGCTATCCAAACTTCTCTCGCTATGCGGGATACAAAACATGTGAATCATCACAAAACTTGTCCCAACATGTAGGATTGACTAGCATAAGTACTATGTCAAAACTTCTTTCCATACGGGATACATCTATACGAAAACTTAGTCATAACGACTAAAACATTCACTTATGCTTCATTTTCCGAATTAAATCTTTCCGTTGATTTTAATTTAATCAGAAAATTAGTAAACTAACAAAAAATTAGTCCTGAACTGGCTTGACTCAAGCCTTTTCATTCACATACCCCAGCATTGCAGCCCATTGGCATGCAGCCGAGTGATCTAGTCTGTTAAAAATAAAACATACAATATGCTTCTGCATCAATTCTACATCACCGTTGGGCAGAAAATAGAATTAATGCATAAAACTCAAAAATTAAATGAAATGCATATAACTACTCTTCAAAATTAAATTCTTCACATTGGTTCGAATTTAATTAGGAAGATTATCAACTTCATTGCAATGGAAACATGTTAATAAAATACATTATATTAGTTTCAGGAGCATTTCTTGGTCCTTATCTACTCTCTAAAAAATTGACCATGTTGGTGTGAAATCTATCAGAGATTTAAACCTCAAACTTAAAATTTATTATAATATTGTCATCATCAACGTTGATCAGAAAATAACAATACCATAATCTTACATAAACAAAAATGGACTACTCTAATTAGATTTTCCTGTTTGTTCCAATTTAATTAGAGGATCAACATAATTATAATTTTCTAAATATAACCCCTCTTTAAATTAAATTCTTCCGTTGGTTCGAATTTAATTGGAAGATAATAAACATTAAACTTTGCAGTGGAAATATGAGAAATTCTTTATCTACTTTTTAGAAGCATTTTACTTTACTCATCTACTCTCTGAAAAAATTATCCAGATGGTTCAAATTTTGACTAGAGATTTAAAACTTGACAAAATTCATCAAATTTTGCTTCTGAAAATTGTCAAAACTGCTTCTGAAAATAAATAAAAACTTAAAACATTAGCAACTGTTTATTTGGCCCGGCCTATGGAAAAACAGCACGCGGCCCAGCATCATAGCGCCTGGGCCAACTGCCGGTCCAGCGAGCAACCTGGGCCTAGGCCAGGAATTCGGCCCATCACGCACGCCCCGCACCACTCCGCCTGGGCCAGCTGCCGGTCCAGCGAGCGTTGGCCGTTGATCTCGAATCCGACGGCGGGGCGTTGATCACGGCGGAACAAAACCCCGCGGCGCCGACGTCTCCCGAAACCCTAATCGCATTTCTTCCTCTCCCTTCTCTCTCTCTCACGTCGTGTCCTCTCTCTTGCACCGCACAGGCGTCAGCAACGGCGGCCATGGTGGCCGTCAATGTCGGTGAGGAAGGCAGCCACCGGAGCAAGTCCGGCTCCCTTCCTCCTCTTCCTTTCTCTTCCCTTTCCCCTTCTCTTCCTCAGCGCCGCAGTCAAAAACGACCATGATGCGATGGCAGCCCATGGCAGCTAGAGAAAAGGAAGGTGGCGGCGTCGTTGTGGGGGCCCTCACCGGTGCCCGCGCTCGCCCGAGGCTGAGCGCGTCGCCGTCGAGCGGCCTTGTGGCTGCGCCCTGGATTCTGAGCCCGCACGTCGGTGGCTCGGCTACCCGTGCGGCGTCGGGTTTTCTTCCTGCGCAGCAGCGGTGCGATGGTGGTGGAGAAGCCCTGGTAGGTCCTCCCCTTTTCGTCCTTGGTTTTCTAGGGTTAGGGTTTCGTATGCGGGGATTCTTAGGGTTCATCTTAATCACCTCCTTCTAAAAGCTTCTTGCTTTCTACCCTAAAGACTAGATCTATACTTAAACATTTCTCTGGTACCATTGTTATATTTATAGGATCATTAAGAGCATAGATTTAGCCAAGAGAATGGTTCTATTCGGGATAAAAGATGTAGTGCATCTTAGTACATATAGAACTATAGAGAGACAGAGAGGGAAGGATGAGAGGTGAACTGTCACCGGGCATCGGAGGGTTTGGGGGTGGGGCTGGAGCCGTCCATGGCGATGTCGGTGATGCTGTGAGGACGGTGAAGTCCGACGCAGCGGTGGTGATGTAGAGGCGACGGTGAAGTCGGTGGCGGCTTCCCGTCGCTGGCAGCACGTTCTCTTTAGATCGGGTTAGGGTTTCTCTGTAGGTGGGTTATGGCGGCTCAGGTCAACCTCGTACTTTGTGCCTCGGCCCCCACCTCCCTTTTTATCATGCTATGAGACAAGGGCCCATCAACCATGAAGCGGTTAGGACGCCCCGATCAGGGCGAGGATCTAAGGGCCCAATTGACCGTTGGGCAAGGATCGGGCGTGGTGGGAGCTCCCGGCGGCTGGTGATGCAACCGGCGCGACCGTCGAAACCTGTTCGGCTGGTATTAAAGCCAGCTAAAAAGCCGATTGAAACTGTTTTTTTTTAGAGAAAAATACCTGTAGATTAACCGATAAGGCCGGCCTGATGAGTTTAAGCGAACTTGCCCAAGGCGCTGTCCCTCCTGGTGTGGCGCTGCTTCACCCGCGCGCGGCGCATGGCGCCGGACCAGTCCACCGTATGCCGCGCCGCCATGAACAACCGCACGCGCCTTCGCCCGCAGCTGCCGGCCGAGTACTTCGGCAACACCATCTACGCCATCTCCACGGAGGCGGTGACCGCGGGGGATGTGCTGGCGCGCGGCCACGGATGGGCGACGGCGGCCGTGGGGCGCGCGGTGGCGGCGCACACGGACGCCGACATCCGGGCGCGCGTGGCAGGCGTGGATGACCAAGCCCGTCGTGTACACGCTCAGGTACTTCGACCCCAACGGCGTCATGATGGGCAGCTCGCCGCGGTTCGACATGTACGGCTGCGACTTCGGCTGGGAGCCGCCGCTGGCGCCGCGCAGCGGCAGGGCCAACAAGTTCGACGGGAAGGCGTCGCTGTACCCGGGCCGGGAGGGCGGCGGCAGCATCGACGCCGAGGTGGTGCTGACGCCGGAGCACATGGCGCTGCTGGAGCAGGACGACGAGTTCTGGGCGGCCGTTTCGCCGGACAAACCTTGTCCGCCGGCGGTGGCGGTGGTGGTGGTGGCGGCGGTGGGGAAGAATTGACTGCCCATGGCCGATCAATGTCAGGCAGACAGCAAAAGGAGTCGATTTGCCTTTAAGAATCACTTGTTCTGTTCTTTCCAGTTTTTGCGTTTGGTTAAGGATTAATCCTCTGGCAAACGAATCGAAATAAATGAGAGGGTATTCTTTCCAGAGATGTGTTGTTTTCTTCTTTTGATGAGGAAATGAATGAAATGGATGTTCATGCGCACAGCAGAAAGATTTGCATCGCGCGGCAAGCTTGATGGTGCCTTCTGAAGATTTTTGCATTCAGAGGGTCCTTTTCCTTCTTCTGATCTGAAGATGCTGCCCCTGGTGTTTGAAACTGAATGCAACCAACCAGATGTGTATGTAGTGTAGGTAAACCATGCAAAACCTGAATTGCATTGCATTGCGGTCAGAGATTAAGAATGCTAGCTTATCATCGGCGTCGTACAACCGTGGAATATCAATGGATGAGCCTGCCAAAGTCAATCAGTCCAGTGCTACTGCTACTGCTATCACTACCAACAGTGGGAGGGAGGAGGCAGGAGAGGAGATACCACTACCAACAACGGGACATGGGAGGGAGGAGACAGGAGAGGAGGTGGACAGACACTGACAGTGACGGGTGATCTTCTGCTGAGTGCCTCATTGACAGGTATAGGATCATGGCTTGGAGCCACACACTCACTCAGACACACTGACTAGGCACACCTGCTTGAGATCAAAGGAGACCGAGCTAGATGGCCAAAATATGGAATGCCGCCTGTCCATTACCTCATCAATTCTGAAAGTAGCCCAACAATGCACATGCTGGCCTTCAGACTAATTGTTTTAGCAGAGAGGATTGCCGGTATAAGATTTACACACTCAAAATAATTGTTTTTACTTAGCAAGTAACCTTTTTAAGCTCATAAAAATGAAGATGTGTTTGGCAAAAACTCATCAGAAGTACTGTTTTTAATTTTAGCTTAAAGGGATGAAAAATAGTACAGATTCAATGAAAACTGAGATTTTCACAACGCTATGAATGTCAAGATCAATGCCTGGGGCTAAGAACTTTTATTCCAAAAAAAATATAGTGGCTCTCAAATTCTCTGAAGAGCAGGTGGGTTGGGTCGACAGTCGACACCACTGAAAGATCAATATCCGTCTCTATTTAACATTACTACACGCAACAATAGCACAAGCAGTGAACTCTAAACCTTAAATTTGTCCTTTGGTTTGGGTATAATTAATTGGATGAAATGAGTTGGTCACCAAAGGCGCAATTGGTGCATCTCAAAGTCCAACCTAGGATCCTTTGGATGTTCCCAGCAAACACAAATTATTTTCAGTACAATTTGATGGATAGGGTTGTACTGAGAAAAAATGTAACAGCCAAAACTTAAACTCCCTCTTTAGACTTAAGCTTTTCCTATGATTTCTGATTGCAAACTCCAACTGCTCACACTTATTTATTTGGAAATTCACTGACCGCACTAGACTCAACTATGTTGAGACTGAGAACCAATACTCATATTTCGATTGGAGCAACTGCTGGCCAAGAACTGTAATTAACTTCGGACTTACATCTCTCTTTTCCTTTTCGACAAAAAGAGAGCACGCAAGCAGCTTTCTGAATTTTGGTCAGATTTCTTCGATGTTGTAAATTACAATTATGCAAAGAACATGTACATCAATTCTTTGCTTGACCAAGATCCCAATTTCACCACTGCACATTAACATACCAGAAGGTAAAATAAGCACAAAAGTTCTAAACTGTACAGTTTGGCTAAATTTCTTCTTCAGTTCAGTTCACCTTTTTACAGCAAGCAAACAAAAGCAAGCACACCTATGAGCAGCAGCGGTTCCTCCCCACATCTTTATCTCTGAAGTGTGAGGGGGTGCGACAAGCAAGCTCCCAGCTCCAGTTCGAAGCTCACTCGCTCGCTTCAGCTTCAACCACTTCCGCTTCCGGGGGCGACATCTGTTGCGACTAAAACCAATAGACGTGCCATGCTACACCAGACCACAAAATTCAGAGCTAACCATCAACCTTCCTCGCTTTTTATACAATTTGGGGGTGGATACTCTCTAGACAGTTAGATTTATATATATGGCCATTCCAATCCTGTTTGCTCTCATCGCTGACGTCACAAACTCCCAGCCATATCGGTGGAGCTCTCTCCTGTCTTCTCATTCTGGTTCTTGTCTTCTTCATTGTCAAGGCAATCATCTTCCAGAGGCATGTGGATGCATATGCCATTGATTGGAAATGCTTCCTGGATTTCATTCATTACGACAATGACATTACTAACACACTAACACTATCTCTTTATTTTTTTTTCATAAAGAACCAGGAGGGGTCCGCAGATTGTTTACCTGATTCGCAGTCTCCTGACCATTGGGATTAAAAAGAATGGGGCGACACCTCTTATCCTCATTCATCAAACTTGAATTTTGAAAATGTGATATCAGTGCAGACCGTCCTTGAATTCTAGCATAAGCCAGCGAGGCTACTTTCTCGCTGTTGAACTTCTCCCATTTCTTACCATTAAAAGCCTGCAGTTTATAGGTGTACGTTCGTAAATACATCTTTCAAGCTGTTCAGAGTAAGTATACTACTCCTATGCTGATTAACTCAGCTGGACAGGGAACAAGTTCTTAACTCTGCAAGTGACTATTGCAAACAGAGGACAAAGGCCAAGAAAGAGAAGTACCAGGTAAAAGGATATAATGTGCACCGGTGATATCATGTTAATGAATGCATATCCAACATTGCATTTGTTCTGCATAAGCACAATAATACAGCATAAGTAAATTAAATAGGTGTGGACTATAAAATACAGGCCCAAAAAATAAAAGAGCAGAACAAATTGGTGTTAAGTCTAGTACCTTGAAATCAATTGGCAGGTAGAAGAAGTCATAAGTTCCTTTGTGAAGCTCATCAATTGCAGCCAGGAGCATCTTAGATGTATATCTGTTAGATTCAGGGAAAAGAAAACCGAATGAACACAACTGACAACTGGCTAGCAAAAGGTTCAAATGAAAACATAATGTGGAAATGCATACTTGTTCGGGATGTTCTTAATCATCAATGTTGTCCGAGTATCATCACCTCTGCGAATCTTCTCCAAATCAAGCTGATACTGCCTCTTGCTATCAGCTTGCAACACACTGCTGTCAACTCGGCGGTTACGGGCTCGGTCAATGGAGCTGTCAAGTCCGAATGTACCAGGCCCATGGTATGGAGGATTAGCGTAAAATGCCTGTCCCAATCTCGGTGACAATATAGGTCTGAAGTTAGTAGAGCTGTTATCTGTCAGACTTCCAATTAGAGACGAACCAGGATTCACAGAAGCACGACTAGCCATGCCCAGCATGAGGCCTCCCCCATTTCGGCCAGGACCAACACTACCCATGTTCCCAAACCTGACTTGCTTCATAAAAGATGTCTCTGGCGATTCAGGTAAGAAGCCAAAATGGCTCTCAAATGGAGCACCTGAAGGGGCAGAACCAACATGATGATGGTGCTGATCTGAAGAACCAAATAATGAAGCCTGACGGCTACTGTACAAGAATCCTTGGCCCTGAGTGCGACTGCTGGATGGCAATGCAAGTCCAATTGCTGGTGGACGCCAAATATGGGATTTTGAATGTTCTGAATATGGCTTTGGACTGCCCCAGAGAAACTGGGGCCCTGATAAAGTCCCAGGACTAGAACTCATGTGTTCACTGTTGTGATCTTGGTATGAGTGGGAGTGCTGAAATGCAGCTCCCAGGGATTGGTTACCATTTGAGAAGACTTGATCATATTTAGACCGATTGATATCCTTGCCGATAGGAGCAATCTTTGGAGCATTTGAAATCAGTGAAGGCATTCCGATAGGACTCATTCCATTTCCAGTTGGAGATCTCGTGAAAGCTTGCAGCATATTGTTATCTGTTGGACTACTATAGTGAGCCTGAGCCCATGCCCCTGCCACAAGGATTAGAAAAAAAGAAATTTTTATATATACAGGGGATTGACTCCAAAATACATGGGGACAGCATTATAAAAAAACTAGTTCCAACAGAAGTACCTGGAGGAGAGTTAGCAACAGGTGAACCAACATGAGGATGTCTGTAGCTTCTGGGCTCCTCTTGGTCCAAATCATAACCAAGCTGCTGCATCAAACTATATCAGAAGAAAACAAGAAGAATACATCAGGTCAGTAAACTACATTAGAAAATTTCAATTATTTAAGTAAAGTACTTCACATGTAGGAAAATTAAGTGAAACAGCATGCTCCCAAAACTCAATTTCAGACATGTAGATAGAGTCACTCACATTGTATCATTCATGCACTAATGAAACATGCATTAAAATGACTCGGGAAGAGGAGTAAAGAAACGGACATCTTAAGTTGCAACTGAATTATTCAAAATGAACCCAGCTGCCAGCCAGCACTGCACTATACATCTATCTTGCAAGCTTATCAGAAGTAGTAACTTTATAAGCCTCTAGAGTATCATCATGAGAATGTGGTATCCAGAACCACAGCAAAATGACAGCTCCAACAAAAAATATTATTCAGAAAATATTGGTGAGAAACTGTAACATGCAAACAAGCAAATAGTCTCGAAAACTAACTCAAAATCATACTTTCTGCGTGTTCCACCAGGACGACTTGGTTCCAACTTGATCCGCTTTCCAGCTATCTCACTTTTATTCAGTGACCGAAGAGCAGCCTCTGCTGCTCTTACATCATAGAACTCTATAAACTTATGATGTTTCTTGTTTGGTGTCTCTCTTATCTGCAGATAGAAACCAAAGCACCGTCAGCACGAATAGGGAAGGAGGATCAAAAGCAGAATGAAGGGAAACAATACTTTGCATGCTAACCTCCTTTACTTCCCCATATGCCCCAAAAATCTGGCGAACCTCTTCATTAGAAACTGATGGATCCAAGTTAAAAATAACAAGAGTTCCCTGGTTTAAATCTTTGTCAGATGGATTCTCCTGCAAAATCAACACAACAATCATTCGAAGAAGTGCTTTTATTGGTGTGTCTGAAAAATAAAAGCAAAACAACAAACGAACCTTTGGGATGGAAAAATGAATGTCCAGCTTTCTCCTCCTCAAAGGTTTGTTCTGCAATGCTCGCATTGCATTCCGTGCAGCTCTGATATCGAAATAAGATATCATTACAAAGCCCCTGTGCTTTGTTGCAGTGTACAGGGTCCGGATATCCCCATATTGCTGAAATAACAATAGACCAGAATGAGGTTCAACTTTTCAGTAGCAGAGACATTGAACTGTGAGAATGGCACGACCGTGAGCTTATATCATATAACATAATACATGAAGATGTTAAAATCATCAATGCTATGCATATATTTACAATCGCTGCAGTTAATACCTCAAACAAAGATTGCAGTTCAGAGTCCTCGACATTGCTATTGATGTTCCTTACAAACAAGGTCCTGGAAGGATGCTCTCCAAATGGATGCTCCCCAGCCACAGTTCCTACAGTGCTTGGGACACCAAAAGGGTTTATGCCATTGCCTCTAGCCCCGTCAACAATACTTGAATTTGCAAAACTAACTGTGATGCTCTCCACAGGGTCAATGTCCAGCTCCATGCCCCCTCCATTGCCAAAGACATCAAACTCCTCCAATTCCTCCGTGGTATTTGTCTGCCCAACGGGCTCAGCATCATCTGTGATCCCCGCGAAAAACTCATCTTCATCAGGCAACAAGTCATCTATCTGTCGAAGATCAAAATCAAACTTGTAGTCCTTCTCATCAGGATCATCAGCAAGCAATTTCATTTTGGCCGAAGTGTCATCCATTGATGGGGTACCATGAGCAGAATCAGAAAAGATCACTGAAAGAAATGGCAGGAGTTGTCATCAGGAACTCATCAAAATGGTAGATTTGAGAGGTTTCTGATGCATCGGATTTGAAGTCACAAAAATAAAGATGCATCGGATTTGAGATAAATTGACAGAAAAAAAAAAAAAAAACATGGAGCATGACTACAGAAGGAATTAATCGCCCTATATCATCTTCTCCCTCTCACGCATTTAATTTGCATAACTAGCATTCACTGGCATCCATTGGTCAATCACCATGAACAAAGATGCTCAATGGAAGTTGTCATGCAGAGCATGTAAGCATATGGCTAGAAACTTAGTATGGTTCAAGTGCATTATTATATTATGAAGATGGGAAGCAGAACACATACACTTTTCGTGAGAAAGAACCTGGCAGTGAGGTTGAGAAGAGGCTTGTATCGCCAAAACCAGCACGAGCATTGAGCAGCTGGTGGCAGAGGGCCCCTCCAAGGGTTGTTATTTGCGGCCATCTGTCGTGACTTTGAGGCGGCAGGCACCGCAAGACCTGATACAATCTTACAAAGTTAAAGCAATTGCATTGAGAAATACACACGAAGAAGACATCAAGCAGGAAGGTGGAATGTGTGATAGTCGCGGAATATGACCTGGTGGATTAAAATGATCTGACGATCGATCCATTACAGCATTCGCATTGGCAGGAAGATACCTGCAGGAGCAAACAAAAAGGGTTGAGCATATCTCATCGTCTGTCATATACTCATTTGGGTTGGGTCATGCGCAGAAGAGTGAAGTTTATGGCAAAAACCGATTTTTTTTAGGGGCAGGGTGGGCCACGGAGTTGATTGTGCAACTGGTGGGCACGGCAATCTGAGAACAATAAGGTGGGTAGTTGCAATCTGTTGATTAGAACGAAGTTTGATCTAAGGTGAAGGGGGGAAAAAGGCTTTTTTTATTATTATATTATTTTGTTTGGCACACGGGATAGTCAAACATGCAAGGTCTTGAAAGAAAGGAATTGGATAGACGCAAACGCAACAAAGTTTTACCCAGAAATAGCGATGAGGAAGACGGAAGCAATCCAATCTAATCCAATCGCATCTCCGTGCAAGGTCCGGTGGGGTGCGATGAATCTAGACGCGACGCGGGCAGGCAGGCGTACGGAAGTGAAAGGATGAATGGAGTAGTGGCAAGGGAGTGAAGGATTACGAGCGTGAGGGAGGGGGGGAGGATTGGGAGTAGAACCGAGGAGGACGAACAGTGGTACAGGTAGGTGGAGTAGTCACTGAAACTGGCAAGGAAGGATTTGCGTCTGTTGTCCCTTGGGGGTTGACGGAAAGAAGCGAAGTCCCCGAGGATTGGGAATCGGCAGCAATCTCTCTCGAGGCCATCATCGGTCACTGGGTCATCATCAGAAAGGAAAAAGAGAAGAGATGGAACCAAAGAGGGATGGAAGACAACTCACCAGAGAAGAGCAGGCGGAGGCGGAACCCTAACACTGGAAGTGGGAGAAATCGAAATCTTTCCCTCTTGTCGGCGGCGGCGATAGCGGCGGACTGGACTGCGAGAGGCGGCGGCGGCGGACGAGGGCGAGGAGAGGCGCGGCGGCGGGCCGAAATCAATCGCTCTTGCGGCCGATTGTGTCTCTCCTTTCCTTTCCTTCCCTCCACTAGTCGTAGTCCCCCACTAGCTTTGTGCTAACACAAGGACTCCGACTAGGGAGTTTTATAAAGAAGACGACGACCGACGAGACACAGCCAACACAAGCAAGGAAAGGGGCCGAAATTTCTCTCGCCTCTCGCCCTGCTGCCTGCTCTTCCTCTTCCTCTTCCTCTCCTCTCCCTCCACGGCACCTGCTACAAGCAATTGCAGCAGTCCAGTTTCTAATAATCTAGTTTATTTATGGTCTATGTTATTTATATATATATATATATGTACATGATAATAATATGATGATGAGTACACAAGTGAGAGAGACGACAGATCAGATGAGGCCAAGAAATAAGATATTTTAAAATAAATAAATAATATAGCAATATTATACATCGATCGACTGATTATCCCTGAGTGAAACCACCAAAAAGGGAAGAGAAAAAGAATGAAAGCAAAGAAAGAAATCCATCGGAGTCCAGTGGTAGACAGCGACATCCAGCAGATGATTGGTGTGAGCCTGGACCGGGAGCGGGAGGGGGCGCCCGCGTGTTCATCTCTTCTTCTCATTCTCACGTGCGCCTTCCACCTCCTCTGGTGTTCAATGAGCATGACACGTGGGTCCCGCGTCAGACGGAGCCTCACGTGTCAGTGGGGGTACGGGTGCCCGGCTCCGTCGGACGGACTTTGTGGACAAGTGGCGGGCCCATGCGCGCAGCCAAAGACAAGTGGGTCACACCTGTCAGTGACGTCATCTAATCTAATCTGTCCTCCTACTCCTGTCTGGATTGGAGTGGCGGCTGGCGTCCGCGCCTCGTTCCTCGACTCGGTGTCAGGGGAGTGCTGCCGCTGCCGGAGCGGTGGGGGATGCGAAGCCTACTACCAATGCATATGCATTTCAAATTAAATAAATTAATGGATTTGATAGAGATAACATCTCCAATAAATACCACTCCCTATGTTTTAAATTATAATAACTATATGTACTTACAAAAGCCAAAACAACTTATAATTTGGAACAGATCGAGTATCATGTAGGTATTGTTGTTGTTGTTTTTATTACAACTTCTCTAGAGAACAAATATGGCCCAGGGGCTCCTGATTCCGAATAAAAAACATTACGTGATTCTCAAAAAGAAGCATTATGTCCTCCTTTATAACGGTTTTTTTTTGTTTTCTCTGTTTTTCCTATACACTTTTTGTATGTTTTCGGTTAAATTTCTATATTTTAGATGGGCTTTATTTATATTTTCTACATAATACGAGATATCTTGCCAACGGTAAATATTGTACTCCCTCATTCCAAATTATAGAACATTTTGGTTTTGTACATACATACATTTTGCTATGCACTTAGATATACACTAGTGTCCACATACATAGTAAAAGCCAGAGCCAAGCCATTTTTGTGCTGTCACATGACTGCAATGATGTTTTGGTTTTCTTTTGCAAAGTAGTGTTTATAGGTGAAGATTTTTCGTGGTTTAGTGAAGTTTACATCAATGAGTTTTGAACCCATATCCGACACTGGTAAAAGCAATATATTAGAAAAAAATTAAAACATCTTATAATTTAGAATGGAGAGAGTGCAAGGATCTTTCTTACATTTTTGTTGGTATATATATGAACAAAAAGAGATTAATAGGAGCTGTCCAAGAGCTCACTAGAACAACTCCCTAACTCTTTTTTTTTTTGCAAAAGAAAAAAAGAAACAGTCCTCCAGCAGTTTTGTAGCTAAACTCCATAAAGATAAGCACTTGACAAATCTCCTCTTCAATTCACACGTATGCATATGTTTCGAGTTGCTATCCATCCATGCGCAAGCTCTGCCACGGTATTCGCGCACTTTTCGTCCTCTCTTGCCCAATGTTTCCTCCTACTCAGTTTTAAGTTTTAGGAAGCTAATTGTTCAAAACAAATAGAGAAGTACTAAAATAGAGCTCGTTGTTTATTTTGTTCATCTAGCATAATCATTAGTTTACCAAGTAATTTTTAAGGATGTAAGAAAAATGGACGATAGACCCATTTACTTTGAATTTTGGTGTTTGATGACCAACACAACCAAATTGGACTAATGAATTTGCAAGTGATTGTTTTGTAGTTCAATAGGGTGCAAGACGTGACTTGGACGAAGGCGACGTGATGATCCGATGATCAACACCTTAAGCAAGACCCTAGAAGCATAAGAGAGGATCCAAGATATCAAGCAAAATCCAAGCACGAAGATATGAACCAAGCCGGACGCAAGATCATGAAGAAACGAGCTTCACAGAGTGACTGGACGCCGGCCTTATAGTGACCGGACGCGTCTGATCAAGAGGCTCGGCAACAGCAGGCGTCAGCAGCAGCGACCGGATGCTGAGGACTGAAAGTGACCGGACGCACCGATGGCACTGTTCATCATCCCGGCAACACATTCAGCACTAACAGGACGCTGGCGGCAAAACGACCGGACGCAGGAACTGCAGCGTCCGATCGAGTACAGAGAGGTTCTAGAGCGGCGAAGTTGCGACCAGACGCGTCCGGTGGCATGTGACCGAACGCCATCAGCGTTCGATCAGTTGATCGCGCTGAAGATCAAGTGACCGTTGTGAGTGACCTAACATGTCAGTTCAGGACGACAGCAGCGTCCGGTCAGTAGCAGAAAAGCGGGTTTCGTCCTCAACGGCTACTTTCTCAATGAGACTTATAAATAGACCCCCAACCGGCCATTTGAGGATAGTGGAGCTGTCGGTGTTTCGAGTAAACATCAACGAGTAAATTTCTAATATTGTGCGTCTAGCCCAGATGGTGTGCTAAGAGGACACGAGGTTTATACTGGTTTGGGCAGAATGTCCCTACGTCCAATTCATTACTGTTGCTCGTGTTACTAGCACTGAAAGTTAGTAGTAGGGGTTACAAACAGTCGAGAGAGGGACAGGTCCCAAGTCTCTGGTGGAAAGAATGAATGGGTGCCGAGAGCTCGGTTGCTGCTCGGCTATGTGTTCAAGGTTCGATGTTAGTGGTTTTGATCTGATGCGATGCGATGCCTTTAGTGGGGTGCACTGCTTTCCCTTTTATAGGCCAAAAAAGCACGGGTTACAACAGGAGAAAAGAGGAGAACGAGAAGGAGAGAAAGTCCTTCAGGATTGTCGGGCCTTTCTTTTCCTTTGTGCAGGCCTCGCTGACACGGCAGGTGGTGACAGGGATAGCTCCACGCCAAGCACCTGTCCACCGATGATGCCATGCCCTAGAGTTGCCAGCGGGTCATAACGTCCCACTCCACCCCGACGGGTGACGCGGCGAACCAGCATGCTGATCAGCGGCCATACAAGGAGTAGGCAACATAGTGACCACACGCCCATCACTGTGGGCGATGTGAGTTCTCTGGAATGACATGTCATAGGGATGGGTCATGTTGAGATGTGACCGCTCCCTGCACGATGCCAGAAGTTTGACCTTGGGTTATACTTTGTGGCCCGTAGTGGTTGGCGGCGGCGTGAGCTTCCATTAGGAGCCATGCCTGAGGGATTAGGAGAGGCGGAGCCCGTCCTCAAACTTTGGGTGAGACAAAGCCTGCCCTTAGACGTTGGGCGAGACAAAGTCCGCCCTCGAGGGTCGGGCGAGGCAGAGCCAGCGGCCTCGGTGTCGGATGAGGTAGAGCCCATCCCCAGAGGTCGGGCGAGGTGGATCACATGACCTTGGGGTCGGGCAAGGCGAAGCTTGCCCTTAGAGGTCGGGCGAGGCGGAGCCCCCCTTAGAGGTTGGGCAAGATGGAGCCTGTGGCCTCGATGTCGGGCAAGGCGGAGCCCGTTCCCAGAGGTCGGGTGAGACGGATCGCATGACCTTAGGGTCAGTCGAGGCAAAGCCCGCCTTTAGTGGTTGGGCGAGGCGAAGCCCATGGCCTCATTGTCGGATGAGGTGGAGCCCGCCCCCCAGAGGTTAGGCGAGGTGGATCACATGACCTTGGGGTTAGGCGAGGCTGAGCCCACGGCTAGAGGTCAGTCAAGGTAGAACCCATGGCCTCGTTGTCGGTTGGAGCTGTAGTCGTACCTTTGACTGCCTGGATGGATTAACGTATAACGACCATTAGCCCCTCCTCTTTGGGTACCCTAGTATTGATCCCTAACAGTCGCCCCCGAGCTTTTGGAGGAGTAGAATACTCCTTTGGAGGCTTTTCTGAATGGGAGGACTCTGAGGGCTTTGGCCTTCTTCTATTGCCCATGACATAACCTAGGAACGGTGGTTCCCTTTTGTCGAGACCAGACCCTTCGCAGGTATGGCCATGAGATTTGGTGGTTTGGAAAATGCCTTTCCTGATTGGGGCCCTAATATCCCATTTATGGGGATCCGGCTAGGGCCAGCTGGTGGCTGACTCTAGATTCTCAATGGTAAATCCATATAGTTCTCGGGTCCGTTCGACCGGTCCCAAGAGCTCTCTGCCTTCCTTAGGAAAAAAACCATGGATCATACCCCGCTGAGACTTGAATATGTGCTAGGATGCCCATAGTGCTTGTGCGCTTGGGTGCTGGCGGGTAGCGGACCCACCACTTTCTACTTCCTTACCTTGAAGGTACCTAGAGCGGTTGTCGAAACCATCGATGGGCCAACCTTTGAGCTCCTAGGCCTAGACAGGTCGTAGAGGTGTTTTTAGATCTATATTCCTTGTACTTGTGATGAGTCATGACCCATTTGGAGAGGCAAAACATCTGGCGAGTTTTCCGAGGGAATTGATAGAGATTGCGTGCGCATATCCCACGGCATGACGTTGTGGCAGATCATGGCAGGCACAGAGATCTAGGTAGGCGGTTGGTTTCCTCGCACCCATCGCCCCTATAAAGCCAAAGGGTTCGCCCCCCATGTTTCATACCTTGCCTTCTTGCCTTCGCATCTGCAACCGCCACCGCCATTCCCCTAGGCTTCCTGCGCATGGAGGGCCTCGTCTGTCGTGGCCTTCTCCATGCGCAGACCTTGGCCGAGGAGTGGCTGCTGCCTGGTGAGGAGGATCTACCATCGTCACCCAATGGCTATGTGGTGTCATTCACACACTTCCATGAGCACGGGTTCGCTACCACCGCCCATAAATTTCTTCAGGGGCTGCTGCATTACTACAAGATTGAGTTATAACACCTTAATCCCAATAGGATCTAGCACATGGCAGTGTTTGTCGCCCTATGCGAGGGATTCCTAGGGATCAACCCCCACTTCGATCTCTAGAGGTATTTCTTTGCCATCACCCTCTAGAAGAAGAGGGAGAAAAGCGATAGGTAGGAGCTGCACATGTCGATGGGGTGCACCAGCATCTAGCTCTAAAACAATTGGGTTGGTGAGTACCCACCGATGCGGCTATCGACATCCAACAAGGGGTGACACTCGCAGTGGTTATACCTCAAGAACGATGCCGCCGCTGCCCTGCCAGAGTTCACCGGGCATCTGATCGAAGAGGCCCTAGAGTCATGGAGGAAGTGGGGTGTCCCAGAGAAGGACAAAATGGAAATCTAGGACCATGTCACCGCCATCTAGATCATCAAGGAGAAAGGCTTGAAGGGGTTAGGCGTCATTGGGGCCTACCATGCAAGGAGGGTGGTGCCATTGATGATGCACGTGCTCCCGCTTTATGCGATGGTGACCAAGGCGTCGTTTGACAGAACAACGCTTGCCGAGGGGGCACTTCCTAACTCCGAGATCATGCAACAGATCAAGGAGGCGATGGAGCCCTCATGGGAAGACATGGGTGCCCCCTCGATTTTGTCTTTCTGATGCTAGGGCATCCTCCGATGCGGTCGAAACTAGGCCACATCGTCTTCGTAAGTCCCCCCTCCTCATACCTCCTTTTTAATTGATTTCCCAACCTCTTGATACTAACTTTGAGGAGGACGGGACCAGCTAAGGGACCTCATCTTTATGAATCACCCAGCTCCATTGCCGAGGGATTCGTCTATGAGGGTGGTGAATCGCATCGAGGGCGAGCGGCTGAGGAAGGCGAAGGAGGACAAGAAAAGGAAAAGGCAGTGGAAGCTGCAAGCGCAGGAATGGGGGGAGGACACTGACAGCGATGATGATGATGATGATGGCGACGACAATGAGGTACCCGACGATGTCGAGTGGGGCATCCTAGAGAATGAAGATGCACTGATAAGTAGTGGTTCGCCCTTGCAGGAGTCAGGACCCTTTCCGTTCCACGGAGGGGAGGGCACATCTGGGGAGCCGGTGGAGGTGGGACATACCGTCGGCCTCCCTTAGGAGTCAATAGGGGGGTGGCGCTGTCGCCGTGCCTAAGATGCCAGTGGAGGCGGGTGGCTTCGTTGCCGTGCCCCGAGAGTCAAGGGGATTTCATTGTGACTTATGTTTTTTGTTTCTTGCAGCATCAGGAGACAACGTAATCCATTGGTGCTAGCACCAAAGAAGAGCGTTGCCCTTCAAGTGAGGCGGTAGCCATCGACTGGTGCCACACCTATTTCGAGCGGGAGCGATGCCAGTGTGACCGTGCCTCTGGCCGGACAGGAGCTGCCCACGGTGGCGCTCATGCCCTCGATGGGATGGGCAAACATGGGGGCCCAAGGGGCACCTTCAGAGGTTGCCAAGCAGCCAGCGATGGCGGCGACACCGCTGCCAATGACTAGGCAGATGGGGCTACCGACCATGCTCAAGACGCCGACCTCGATGGGTGCGACATAGCTGATCGTGACCCTACCAATGCAGGTAGAGGTGGCGGCAGCTGTGATAGTCGGGTTATAGCCAGATGCTATCATGGTGGTGCCTGAGGTATCGGTGTGACCCATGCCATTCGTAGCCTAGGCGACGGAGTCTGGTGTGGGCTGGACGTAGGGGGATGTGGCCGAGGGGTCCCCAGACATTGTGGTGCTGGGAGAGATGTCGTCGCCCATACCGCTAACCCCTTCCATTGCTAGAGGGGGCATCCTAGCAGGAACGTTGCGGCGAGAGGGCTCGGTGGTGCTTGAAGCCTGTAGGGAGTCATCTCTAGCCCTGACGTCGGTGGGCAATGACTCGCCTGCACGGGGCGAGCCCCCGCTCGAGTGGACAAATCCATAGGACCCAACGTCGACGCTCTTCACCCTCGACGACGACGCTGAGAGCATGGAGCGGGCGAGCCTCAATGTGGGAGTCACATCCATGCTTGAAACCCTGGACCATGCCCGGGGTGCCTTGGCCAATGTTGTCGTTCCCGCTGGCTGGGTATTTGCTTGATCCTGCTTCTCACCCTTTCCTTTCTCCACATATTTTTGTATTCTAACCATCTTCTTTTTTCAGTCCCTCATCGCTCGTAGCCAAGAGAAGTCTAGGTTCCTTTGTGAGTAGAAGGAAACCTAGGACCGCCTCATCGAGGAGGCACGGCTACGCAGGGAGGTGACCGCTTAGCTTGTTGCCGCCCAGCAAAGGGTGGCCGAGCTGACTCCCCTTACCGAGGAGGTGAACAGTCTTCAGTCATGGGTGGCCAAGGCCCGTCGACACGCTGACGAGGTCGAGAGGGCGTTCAAGGCCCTATCGACAAAAACGTAGAGGGACAACGAGGAGGCCGCCAAGGTGAAGAAGGAGCGGGACGAGCTGCTCTAGAAGGATGTAACACCCTCGGTGTTACACTATACGATTTTTGCTAAAACACTGTATGAGCATCAAACTTGTGTGTAAATGTGTGTAATATAGGGTATACATCGATATTCAGAACTTGAAACGTTCATTTGAAACAAGAAACAAATATTACATTTCATGTCTCTTTATATCGTTTAGGGTTCTAAGTGAAATTTTATCGAACAAAAATGCTATAGAACGTTTATGCGAACTTTGATAAAGTTTATAGTATGAACTTCATAGGCAACGATGAAATACGTGCGGTCGAGGATGAAGTTTGCTAGCTACTATATCAAGTAGCTCGAAAATGGAATTCGACGTGAAACCGTTTGAAGTTTAGTCATTTCGTGTAAGTTTGTAAATGGGTCGATGAAGCCATGTTCGATAATTTTTGTAGAGCGATTGGGTTAAGAGGTGGCATGCTACTTTGGTTTTGTTCCATAGCCCTAGGTACCATCTTGAGTGTAGAATAGCTGGTTTGATTCTTGAATCATTGGGTTTGAGTTTTTGAATGGCTTTAAAAAGCATGCAAGCCATGGGTCGAACCATGCTAGCGCTTGGGGCGTTGTCACTGCGTGGCTCTCAGCACTACCGCATCGGCCACCATCATGCCTGCGTGCACACACCCATGCGTGGCTCTATGCTACCAGCCAAGGCTCTTGCTGTCATGCTTTGGCACACGGCACGCACGCGCGCTGGGCCTGGCCATGCCTAGTTGCTCTGCCCCTCCTCTAGTGCGTCCGCCCGAAGCTGTTGCTCACCATCATGTCGTGTCGCTCGCACTATGCACCGTCCGACGCTTTCGTCCTGCTACTGCTCTTGTTGACGTCGGTTGTGCGTGCATGTGGGCTTGCCCTGCTTGCCACGTTCTCATGCTTGTGCGCGAGGCCATGCCAAAGGTGCTAGTCATGTCGCCTAGAAGGTCATCGACCGGCCGAGCCATGCCAAAGCCAAATTGATGTGCTGGCCCCTTTCTTTGTATCGATCACGTTTGGTGGTCGAGTGGAAGGACAACGTCGTGCCTAACCGGCCACTATTGTGGTGGTACAAGGGAGGGGAGTCAATTTGAAATTTTGTCATCGCCGGCCGCCATAAGTCCATAGGTGTCACCCCTACAATTGGCCTCGCACACTCCACCGTTTTCTAATTAACTATGCACACTACAAGTTCAGATAGTTAGCTTTTGAGTGAAGTCACCCCGACGTTCGTTCGGCCTACAGTGAGGTGAGGCGAGGAGTTCCCCTCATGGTGGTCCACCATGGTCGCCGGAGCGGGCGCACAGCCAGGGCGTCATGTCGTGCTTCATTGTTTCAATTAGGCTATGCATTGCTTAGTGATTGACTTGGTGATCGCGCTCGTGCAGTGGTTTTACTGGTGGAGCCGCGGGTCACCAGGAACGTCGTGGCCACTCTCGCCGAAAACCAGAGTGACCCCACGTACATGGCCAGTTGCCTTGCCATGCCCCGTGACCTCATCCAAGCCGTCCTACGCGTCGTTGGTAAGGCCCTCCTACTCCTAGGATAGCTGGGTGAGTCAATTGGGGCCAAGGCTCACCGGAGTGCGTGGCCACCGCCGGCGGCCGCCGTGTCATCACTGTATCCGTGGCCAGTTGGATTGGGAGAAGGATGGTTGTATCTAGAACCTTTAGGGGGTTATCGGTACTCTAGGGATGGAGGCCAGGAGTAGTGGTAGAGCTTGGTTGGATGTTTAGCCAACGTCGGCATCACCACGGCCAAACCCCACTGTGGTGCTCAGTCGTGCCTCTGTACGCCACCAATCGCGGTGCTAGATACCTCATTCAACTATGGTTGAGTCGAGGAGCGTCTCGGTGGCAAGTAGTGCGGGCAAGAGGGTCGATGCTCATCGGCGTTGGCCGGAAACACCATGGCCTTTGTTAAATCCGGCCAGGGGTGTTAGGACATAAATTCGAGATGAGTTAGGGGGATCAATGCGAGCGTCAGTGAGAGAGTAGAATAGTAGGAGGGACAGTGGAGTCATTTAGCGGTAATCCGGAGTTTCTTTTGCATATTCGCCGGCGTGTGCGGGTCCTCCCCGTCGTAGGCCATCAGCGTGCTGGGCTAGGCTGCACCATGTGGGCTGCACCACGCATCGCGCCGGTTTGGGCCGAGCCGGCGCTCGTGGGCCACGCGGTAGAATCCTTTTTCAATTCTCCAGTGAATTACAAACGTTTATTCAATATAATTTCTAGCTGAACTTTGATAAATTATAGTAAATTGTGTAGTTGTCCAAAAATAGTGAAACCAATTTTGTTAGGATCATAAAAATACCATCTACTTGTTAGTATAGTTAGATTACAGTTAGCTATGACAATGGTGGGGTCATAAATTCAAACTAGAGAGCTTAGTATTATGTAGATTAATAATTGTAGGAATTTTTGTGATAAATTGGTGATAGCTATAGCTATAAAAATTTTACAGTAGGCTCACTAAATTATTATATACCTGCTGTAAATTTTGTAGCCCTAGAGTAAGTTGATAAATAGAGTAGCTATTATACTTGCTTTATCATATATAGCGTAAATTAGCATTATGGGTAAGAATACCTGTAGTTGCTCTAATAATATATGACATACTTCATACTTGTTATTGGTAATAATAGATAATTTAGTACCATGGCCGGTAGCACTAGCTTAGTAGTTAAACAGATATACTTTTATTTTAAGAGTTGCTATTGCTATATTACTAAACATTGCATCATCATTTCATGCATGTAGATGACGAGCTGGTAGAATTCGTGCCCGTCGATGAACAAGAGTATGATGAAGTCATTGAGGAGTATGAGGAGGAGATCCTCGTGCAGCAGGGAGCCCCGGAGCCTTTTGGTGCTGACCTTACTGACCCGTCGCCTATCCAAGGCAAGCCCCAGTGCATAACCCCTATTTTTTATCACTGAATATATATATATATATATATATATATATATATATATATATATATATATATATATATATATATATGATGTGCATTTAAGTTACATGCATCTTATGAAAACTATGTGCATAAATATATCCACCCATGAGTCCTACTAGTATAGGTTGAGTAGCTGCTATGCTCAGGATGTCGGTAGCATGGGTAATCTTTCGTTACTCATAAATAGGTGATAAATATGATCACTCCTGATAAAATGGTGGAAAGGAAAATGGTGACTGGGTAGGAATATGGTTGGGTTCTGGTGGGTGTAAAGGGTTGTGTCCTGTGGCCAACAGGGCATAGCTCGGCTATACCTTTTCCCTGTCTGTGTTAATTAAGGACCAATCATTGCAATGGACGCGAGGCAAGTCACAGATCTATTGTCCCAAGCACATACTTAGGTATGGGCGCAGAAAAGACTTGTTGCTCTCTTGTCATGAATCCAGCTCTTTTCAGACCAACTGATTGGAGGCGGAGATGGTGAGGTCCTTGCACCGCACTGAGTCCAGGACTCAGGAGTGGGGGCTTAGAGTCCAAGTTTGGATGGGGACCTAGACACCCTGGACAGGAGGGTGATGGGTTAGTCCTACTTGTGCCTGGGGTACAAGCAAGGTGTGTGTTTTGGGGGCACCCAGCTGGGCACATTGGTTTGTGAATCGCCGTCGGGTCAGTACAACTTATCTTACCTCTAGCATCGTAGTAAGAACTGAAAGTTGAAAGAAGAAGAAATAGAACTGATTGCTCAACTCTTGCTTGAAAGTAGAACATGTGCTTATATAGACCGGATAGATAATAACTTAATATGGCTGATAATAATAACATAAATAAGGACTCACTTTTAATATTGTTTTCTGCTAAAAGAAAACCAGCAAACCATAAAGCTTATCATATTCCTTAGAGTCACAAAATTATTCCCACTAGTTGGATAAGTCTTGTGAGTATATTGTGTACTCAGGGTTTATTTACTCCTGTTGCAGGTGATGCATGAGAAGTACCTTAGTGTAGAGGATTTTTCTGGTGGGCTTAGACGGATTCCTCGTTCTTATCGCTAGATGTTTATTTTAAATTTTGTTGTTTATCATTCCGCACTCTAACATTTGGTAATATAATAATATAATTTTTAAGAAACTCTGATGTATGAAATGGACCTGTATTGTCACTCATTCTCATTCTTGGATCATTGGAAAAAATATGGATCTTTCAGGTTCTCCCATGGGGTGTGCCCAATGGATACCGCCCGCTGTAACTTGCTTTTGGGGTGCATAGTGTCTAGTGGAAGGTGAGCACCTCCATAAGCATGTTATTTCAGATGGTTCTACCACAAAGGACGCCGAGACCCACCAGTGGATCCTCGACCTTCTGGCCAAGGTTGAGAAAGAGAGGGAGCTGAAGCTGGAGGCCGAGGAGAAGCTCATGGCCCTAGAGAAGAGGGCGAGCCTGGGTGCCATGGCGGTTGCCTGGTCGCACAAGGAGCCCGATGAGCTGCTCCAAACCTTAGAGAGGCTCTACGCCGAACATGGCGTGGCTCACGAGGAGCGGGACTAGGCCTTCCAAGAGTGGGACTAGGCCTACCAAGAGCGCGATGATGCGCAATAAAAGGTCGGCTCCCACTAGGCCGAGCTCAAAACGGTGGTGTCATAGAAGCTAGAGGCCGAGAGCGTTTTAGCCAAGCTAGCCATGGACCTCATCGAGGCGAGGAGGAATCTTTAGGCAGAGAGCGGCAAGCTTGGTATCCTGAGCGTCGCCCTCGGAGTGGTCCGCAACAACCTTGAGGTAGTGCGGTTAGAGGGGACTAGCTCGCTCATGGCTCATGCTGTTGAGATCACAGCTCAAGTGCGCCAGCTCGAGAGGAATGCCCTTTGCACCAGGGTGAATCAATCCTTCATGATTGCTCATTCTCATTATGGGGACAACATTGACTTGGAGGCAATGAGCCATGGCTTTGCGCCTGGCTATGAAGTCCACGAGCTGGAGGAGATGAAAGCGGTGGTGGCTTCCCTTTCGTAGGACCTGGCGGATAGGATAGAAGGCATAGTTCTCCCCTAGAGGGGCTAGTTAGTCAGATAGGTCAGATGATCATTATTGTAATCAGCGGACAAGTACCGTCCCTTATGTATTGTAAAAAACAAACTCGTCATTTCATTTTGTTTGATTGAATTTGTTTTTCCTCCTTTTTATGTGAAAAGGGGTTAATGCATTCTGACCCTTTCATTTGTTAAGAACGTATAGCTTGAGGTATTAGGACAGAAACTCTGATCATGCTGGTGAGCAAAGATGCCTTAGTTGTCGAGGTGTAGGTCTCTCGCAGTCCAACCAGCCTTGCTTAGTCGTTCATTTCTGTAGACCTTTCCACTAGGTTTAATGTGAGGAAAAGGTTGGGTGCGACGACTGTTTTAGAAAGGGTGTATTTATATCCATATCAGCCCCCGAGTGAGACCCGACCCCTTGCCATTGCTAGGGTCAGGTGTCACTAAAGATCAAGGAGAGGATAGCGAAATTAGCAAGAGAAAGTGTCTCTTGTTTTCGTGCATATCCCCTCCCTAGGATCTGAGCCATCGTTCTGTGACCGAGCGTTTGGTCTCCTTGTGAGTCCAATCTTTCCTTGATCCCCTGCACGTAGCAGGGGTCCAGTTGAGGGTCGGCTTGTCTTTTGTGGTCATCGCCCCGTCCGTAGTTTCCGCAACTGGAGGGGTTGAGCTAACATCACTTGCCTTGATGGCTCGAGTGACGCGCTCGGTGAGCTTGCTAATAAGCATGTTTGAGTGGAATCTAGGTCCATCATTTATGACGGGGTCAGCATAGCCCTCATATGGCATTCTACTGCTCCTTAGCTCGCCTCCCGGTAGATGCCCGTGTTGCTCCAGAGAGCGACTCGGGTGCCCCGATGGCCTCCCTACAATGGGGATTCTATAGGGTCGGCTCGAGGTTAGGATCGAATAAGAAGGTTGAGATGACCCTGTCCGCTTCTAAGTGGGTCAGGTGATGGCCGCTGGGGCTCATCTACATTTTCTCCCCTGGCTCTGTTCGATGCGAGGCGGCCTTAGGCCCTTTGCGGGCGGCCTTCGAACCTCGATCTCTCGAGTTTGGATCAGGCGGCTTGAGCCCCCAAGCCCCACGAGGCTCGGTAGGGGTCGGCCATTTTTCATGCATCACCCCATCCTTGGTTTTTGCAACCAAAGGGGCTGAGCTAACGACACTTGCCTCGATGGCTCGAGTGTCGTGCTTAGTAAGCTTGCTAATGGGCACGTCTGAGTGGAATCCGAGTCCGTCATCCACTGACAGGGTTGGCATAGCCCTCATGTGGCATTCCACTACTCCTTAACCTGCCTCCCGATAGATGCCCGTGTTGCTTTGGAGCGATTCAGGTGGCCCGCTGACCTCTCCTCGATGGAAATTCTATGGGCTTGGCTCGAGGTTAGGATCGAACGAGAAAGGTCTAGATGTCCATATCCGCTCCTAAGTGGGGTCGAGCAAGGCTGCTAGGGCTCATCTAAGTTTTTCTCCCCTAGCTCTATTTGACACAAGGCGGCCTCGAGCCCTTCATGAGCCGTCCTTTGAACCTTGGTCGGTCACCGCTCATGTCGAATGAGACAACTACCGCTTCGTGACGCGATACGAAGCGTTGTGGTGCAATAATTGCATATGCAATGCTTGGATGTATTAGATGAATGTATGAATAAATGTATGAAAGAACATATGAATGAATGTATGAATGCATATGCAATGCTTGGATGTATGAATGAACGTATGAATGAATGTATGAATGCGTATGCAATGCTTGGATGTATGAAATGAATGTATGAATAAATGTATGAATGAATGTATGAATAAATGTATGAATGCATGCATGAGAATGGATGAATGAATGCTCATGTACTTGAAAAGTAAAGTGGGGGTTGGTAAAGTTACATCGATGGCTCGAGTGACGGGTTTGGGGAGCTTTTACTAGATATATCTGTGTGGGGTCTGGGTCCATCGTTCATAACGGAGTTGGCATAACTTGCATGGAGCATCCTATTTTTCCCTACCCATCTCTCGGTAATGACTTGAGCCGTTCGATCGACTTGGGCAGCCTACGGGCCTCTCCTTGATGGAGATTCCGCAGGGGGGCTCCTCCGAACCCTTCTTGAGAAGGCGGAGGCTAAAGCTCGAGGTGCGGGGATAAAAACTCTGATCATGTTGGAGAGCAGAAACGTCGTATCCGCAGGGGTGTAGGTTTCTAGCGGTCCAACTAGTTTTTCTTAGAGTTTGTTTCCGCACACCTTGCCTTAAGGTTTTAGCATGAGAGAGGGATCGAACATCCAGAATATCTACCAAATAGACACCCTTGCCAGCCCCTAGGCATGACCCGACCCCTTGCTGTTGCTGGGGTTGGGGGCTCGATAGCAAAATTGATAAGAGAAAACATGCGTAAATAAAGGGCGACCTGCTGGCGTAGGACCTACCTTGATGGCATGAGTAACGGGTTCGGGAAGCTCTTACCGGACATGTTCGAGCAGAAACTAGGTCTGATATTCGTGATGGGGTCGACATAACCTACGTGGTGCATCCTCCTGCTTCCTACCCGTCCCTCGGCAGTGGCTAAGCCATCTGGTCGATTTGTATGATCCACTAGGATAGGACTTACCTGCGGAGACAGGGGATGAGAACATCCCATGCAAGTTAGTTAGGTAGATAAGCAAGGCTATGAGCTTGTAATAAATGGACAAGCTCTTGAATTACGTTATAGCCTAATAGATTTTTAGCCCTTCTCCCCTTTCCATATAAAAAGGTTAGCGCGTTCCAACCCTTTCTGTCATCAAGGCCATAAAGCTCGGGGTGCGAGTGAGCAAACTCTGATCATGCTGGTGAGCAAAGGCGCCGTAGCCACCAAGGCGTAGGTTTCTCGCAGTCTGACCAGTTTTACTCAGAGTTTGTTTCTATATCCCAAGCTTCTAGGTCTCAACGTGAAAGGGAGTCGGGCATGAAAAATGTTTGCCAGGTGGATATACTCTTAGACGCGCACCGACCTCTTTAGTAGCTAAGGCCAAAAAGCCCGAGGTGCGGAAAGAAACTCTGATCACGCTGGTGAGCAAAGGCCCCATAGCCACCAAGGCGTAGGTTTCCCATAGTTCGACCAGTTTTACTCAACGTTTATTTCCATAAACCTCGCTTCTAGGTCTTAACGTGAGAGAAGATCGGGCATAGAGAATGTCTACCGGATAGGTACACTCTTATTAGCCCCTGAGTGAGGCCCGACCCCCCGCCATTGCTGGGGGCCGACATCACCGAAAGATCAGGGCATTGATAGCAAAACTGATAAGAGAAAGTATGCGTATATTAAGGGTAGAAAGTGATGTAGCTGCTTGATGTTACAGGCATTGACAAAAACTTCGCCGTCGATGGCCTTGTGCTTGTAGATGAGAAGAAACACAACCATGTTTACAAGTTGAGAAAGGCTTACCTAGAGCATGGTATGAGAGATTGAGAGATTTCCTACTCTCTAAGGGATTCAAGATGGGAAAGGTTAACACCACTCTCTTCACCAAGAAGCTTGGAAATGACTCGTTCGTAATGCAAATCTATGTTGATGATATCATTTTTAGGTCAACAAATCAAGATTTTTGTGAGGAGTTTGGCAAGATGATGGCAGGTGAGTTTGAGATGTCCATGATTGGAGAGCTTAGCTACTTCCTTGGTCTTTAAATCAAGCAAATGAAGAATGGCACATTTGTGAGTCAACGCAAGTATATCAAGGACATGCTCAAGAATTTGGAATGGATGATAGTGAAGCTATTAGTACACCAATGGGGACAAGTGGAAGCTTGGATAATGATGCTAGTGGCAACATGGTGGATCAAAAGATGTATCGGTCTATGATTGGAAGCCTACTTTATGTGACCGCATCAAGGCCGGATGTGATGTTTAGTGTATGCATGTGTGCTAGATTCCAAGCCTCACCAAGAGAAAGCCATTCGAAAGCAACAAAGAGAATATTGAGGTACTTGAAGCATACACAAAATGTTGGATTGTGGTATCCCAAAGGAGCAAGATTTGAGTTGATTGGATATTTGGATTCCGATTATGCGGGATGCAAAGTTGAGAGAAAGAGCACATCGGGCACATGTCAACTATTGGGAAGATCACTTGTGTCTTGGTCATCAAAGAAGCAAAATAGTGTAGCACTTTCAACCACCGAAGCAGAGCATATTTTGGTTGGTAGTTGTTGTGCTCAATTACTTTGGATGAAGGCTACTTTGAGTGACTTTAGAATTAAATTCAAGCAAGTGCCATTGCTATGTGACAATGAGAGTGCCGTAAAGCTCACCAACAACCCGGTTCAACATTCAAGAACAAAGCATATTGATGTCTACCATCATTTCATAAGAGATCACCAACAAAAAGGGGACATTTGCATTGAGAGTGTGGGCACCAAAGATCAACTTGCCGATATCTTAGCCACTTGATGAAAAGAGGTTTTGTAAGCTAAGGAATGAATTGAACATACTTGAATCCTCCAATATGTGTTGATGCACCCCCATTATATGACATGCCTCTCATTTGAGCAAAGCAAGGTAAAGTTGATTGACATGTCATCTATCCATTGCTAAGGACTTTTTTAGTACATCTAGTCATTCCTATCATGTCCTAGGCTCATTCATTAAAATCAAATGAATTTGATGCTTGTATGGTACCACTATTGCTTGTATGTTTGAAATAATCTAGTGGTAGCATATGACATGTTTGTGGGCTTGTAAACCTAGTGTTTGATCTAGAAAATAAGCTACAAATGTTTAACTCAACATGGTACAAGATAACCCTTATTTGGAGGTGTGAAGAAGCTTGTCCTTAGATCAAACCGAGTTAAATATCTTTTGCAAGTAATATAGATTGAACCAAATTGGGAAAATGATCCTCATTTCACATGGTTTCACCTCAACCTATCTATAATCTGAGCTCACCTTTTGTGCTAATTGTTGATAAAGGGGGAGAAAAATTCACAAAGATAGTAAGATAGGAGGAGCAAACAAATGAAAACAAATGAAATGACATAAGGGGAGCAAGCTCATAAACCTTGTATGTTGTATTTGAATGTGCATTTCATATATTTGCTTACATGGCACAAGTTTTAAATTTCAATATCCATGCTTGTGTGGTGTATGCTAGTTACAGCTTGAATGATGAAATGAAAAACTAGCATGCATAGGCTAAAGTAACTAGACTTATGTTTATTTTATGGAAACTAGACCCTTGCTTGTAATGTTGATCTCATGGGGTATTCTAGTTTTTGTGTATGTATAGTTACTAATGGTGCTAAGGATGGTATATTGGTGCACTCCGATTGGTATCACGCTTCAAAGGTCCATCTCTTATACCTTAGCATCATACGGTAGAAATTGTCTCCTATATTTCCTATCTAAACATATGTGCAAGCTACAATCCAAACTCTTAGCACATATATAGGGGGAGCAATTGCTACCATTTGGAGTTTATGAAACTTGTCCATATTCTTTTACACATGGTAAATATGCTTGGGCAAGCAACGTGGATTCAATTAAATCTCAATTCATATCTTTGTGTAAGGGTTGTCATCGATTACCAAAAAGAGGGAGATTGAAAGCTCTAGTTTGGTTTTGGTTAATTGATGAAACCCAAAGTGCTAACCTAGTTTATCAAAGTGATTATGAGATAAGTAGCACTACTCCAAGTGATGAAGCAATGGCGAAGATCATGATGATGGTGATGGTATGGTGATGATCAAATGCTTGAACTTGAAAAGAAGAAAGAGAAAAACAAAAGGCTCAAGGCAAAGGTATAAATAGTAGGAGCCATTTTATTTCGGTGATCAAGACACTTAGCGAGTGTGATCACATTTAGGTTAGATAGCCATACTATTAAGAGGGGTAAAACTCGTATTGAAATGAAGTTATCAAAGTGCCACTAGATGCTCTAACTCATTGCATATACATTTAGGATCTAGTGGAGTGCTAACACCCTTGAAAATGCGTGTGAAAATATGCTAACACATATGCACAAGGTGATACACTTGGTGGTTGGCATATTTGAGCAAGGGTTAGAAACTTCACTAGTGGAGTGTCCGCCCATAGAGTGCGGACAGTCCGATGGTGCCAGCGCCCTATACAGAAAAGACAGGGGTTCACAGAGTGATCGGACGCTGGTGGAGCAGTGACCAGACGCTGGGTTTAGAGTTTGGTCAGTAGCAACAGTGAGCACGCGTCTCTATCTTGTGACTAGACGTTGGCACAAAGAGTGACCGGACGCTGGCTGGGTGCGTCCAGTCAGTGCTGACGTATGTGGACGTGAGGCGCACAGAGGAAACGTTGAGTGACTAGACGTCAGGTGAGTCCGGTCGAGCATGACCGGACACGTCCGGTCATCGATTTCCGCGAATGGATGCTTACTGGAAACGATCGGACGCTAGGGGTCCAGCATCCGGTCACTTCGCAGCAGTGCGTCTGGTCATCACTTAACAGTTGGGATCGGGCGCTCAGTATTTGAAGAGAGGGGACACGTGGCACACATCACATGACCGGACGCTGGGGTTAAGTGTCTAGTCGATATGATCGGAGCGTCCGGTCGCCCCATGTTCAGTGCAGTGAGTAGCCCAATGGCTCTTCGTGGGGGCTTCTATTTAAGCCCCATGGCTGGCTCAAGCTCACTCTCTTAGCCATTTGCATTGACATAGCAACCTTGTGAGCTTAGTCAAAGCCCTCTCACTCATCTCCATCATTGATCCATCATCATTGTGAGATTGGGAGAGAATCCAAGTGCATTGCTTGAGTGATTGCATCTAGAGGCACTTGGTATTCGTATTTCACTGCAGGATTCACTTGTTTCTCTTAGTGGTTGCCACCACCTAGATGGCTTGGAGCAGCGAGGATCGTTGAGCGGAGGCTGGTGATTATCTCCGGCTCCGATCGTGGTGACTATAAGGGGTCTTATGCCTTCCTCGGCAGAGCGCTAAAAGATAACTCTAGTGGATTGCTCATGTCATTGAGTTACCTCACTTGTGGGTAGGTTCTTGCGGTGTCCAATTGTGTGGACGAGGTTCGTGCAACACCTCTTAGCCGTTGAACCACCAAGTGTTGGTCGACACAACGGGGACTAGCGTGCCGGCAAGCACATGAACCTCGGGAGAAAAATTGGTTGTCTCTTGTCGTTTGGTATTCTCCCAATGATTGATTTAGTATTCATATTATGGTTGGTTCACTCCTCTACACGGTAGTACTACTCACTCATTTATATTCTTGCAAACTAGTTATAGCAAGCTCTTTAGTGTAATTAGAATTGAGAGCTTGCTTTGTTGTTTTAAGTTCATTTAGTGGAGCTCTTTAGTGTAGCAAGTGTGAGAGCTCTTAGTGAGTAGTAACAAAGTAAATTGTTGTCGATGTTTCACCACCAAAAGCCTACCATGAGGATACCTAGGGTAGTTTATTTGGGCTTCAGCGTATGTAGAACTCGACGGTAAACGCAAGAGACAGTCGATTTATCCTGGTTCGGACCCTCGATCGTGATCGAGTAATAGCCCTACGTCCAGTTGGCGTTAGCCTTTACGTTGGATTGATTATAAAGTGTTGTCTCTAACTCTTCCAGGAACCCCGCCCTACTTTATATAGTCAGGAGGTCAGAGTCCTAGTCAGTTTATAATGAGAGTTCCTAGTAGGATTACAGAATAATACTACTACTAAGATTACATGGAAAGAATCTTAGTTAGACTAGATCTTCTCCCTTCCTTGTGGGGTATCCCATGGGTCCCGTATCGACAAGCCCCCGAGCACTTCATGGTTGAGCTCTGGAAGCCTCGTCTTGTTCCTTTAGGTCTTGTCGAGCAGGAACAAGCGTCGTCCGAGTGCTTTCTTAAGTGAAACCGTGTAGCGCTTCTTGGGATCTTCGAGTGGTGTGTGCTTTTTTGAAGAAAAAGTACTCCTATCTGGGTGTAGCCCCCGAGCCTCTTGCTATTTGAAACAAGGAGCTAGAGGGTCTTGTCTTGAAATTGCTCTGATTCTTCGTCGAAGGGCTCCCGAGCATATACCCGGGTTCTTTATCAAAAAGAACTCGGATATAGCTCGGTCTGGGTTCTTTTTGTCTTGAGGCCTTGAAGTGGTCTATCTTGAAGAAGTCTTCTTGGTGACGTGTGCTTTTTCGAAGAAAAAAGTGCACTCACTGAGTGTAGCCCCCGAGCCTCTTGCTATTTGAAACAAAAAGTTGGAGGGTCTTAAATCTTATGCTTTTTGAAAACTCCTGTCTTGAAGAGTTCTTCTGAGTGATGTGCGCTTTTTTGAAGAAAAAATGCACTCACTAAGTGTAGCCCCCGAGCCTCTTGCTATTTAGAATAAAGAGTTGGAGGGTCTTGAATCTGAGTTGTTCAAAGAACTGAAAACCTCTCCTGTTGTAGCCCCCGAGCATATATCTGGGTTCTTTTATTCAAAAAGAACTGGATCTTGGCATATTCTTTGGTGGTCTGCTGTTTCATCTGTTGTAGGATCGCTCCTTGATAGGTCAAGCATTTGTATGGCTTTTATCTACGCCGTGTAATCAACTCGGTATATGCAGATCGTTGTCTTGTCAAATCTTCTTGATTTTGTCAAGTGCTTGTCAGGCTTTCGTCTGCGTCATGTAAACAAATCGGTATATGTAGATCATTGTCTTGACAAACTTTCTTGATTTGTCGAGTGCTTGTCTGGCTGTCGTGTAAACAACTCGAGTTAAGTAGATCTTTGTCTTGACAACCTTTTTGTTCTTGTTAGTACTGAAGAGACTTAGGACCAGCGATCTCAAGTATCTTCAGCTTCTTCTTTTTAGCTTTTTTGCTTAACTCGAGATGTGGCCAACATCTTGCTCTTTCCCTGGTTGTAAAAACATCTTAGGATCGGTTTGGGTGTTAGCTTATTAGCTACCCTTATCGGCGGGCTCAAGCATCTTTTCAACTCTTTTGCTCTTGGCTGGTATGCTCAGGCATAATTTCAGCTATTTTGCTTTTTTGGTTCGGGTGTTAGCTTATTAGCTACCCTCATCGATGGGCTCAAGTATCTTTTTAGCTCTTTTGCTCTTGGTCGGTATGCTTATTGAAAACAACTAGGGGAAAGCCATAATAAGACATATGTTGTCGAGAAACACCATCTTTATTGATCTTGAATGTTGATCTGCTTAGTGAAAACAACTAGGGGAAAGCCATATTAAGACATATGTTGTCACGGAACACCATCTTTATTGATCTTGAACGTTGATCTCTTGTGGCTTGTATATATATTCTTCCTTGAGTTGTTTTCATGCGTAGAATCTTCTTAGTTGGCTGATGTGCCATGTATTGTTGACTTCTTTTCCATCTTTAGTTATCAATTTATACGTGCCTGGTCCAGTGACTTTTGTGACAATAAAAGGACCTTCCCATAGACTAAGTAGTTTATGGCGTTCGTCAGTTTTTTGTATTCTTCTTAGTACTAGGTCTCTGATTTGAAGTGATCGAGGCTAGGTATTCTTGTTGTAGTGGCGTCTTAAACCTTGGAGGTATCTGGCTGATTGAAGGGTAGCATTTACTCTAACTTCTTCTGTACTGTCGAGTTCTAATCTTTGGGTGTGTTCTGCTTCTCCTTCATCATATTGTTCTATCCTTGGTGACGTCCAGATCAAGTCAGCAGGTAGTACGGCTTCTGATCTATAAACTAGGAAGAAATGTGAGTATCCGGTGGCTCTGCTTATTTGAGTTCATAGCCCCTATACTACTTTGGGTAATTCTTCAATCCATTTGGATCCATAGTCCACTAGTTCTTCATATAATCTTAGTTTTAATCCGGCTAGTATGAGTCCGTTAGCCCTTTCTACCTGTCTGTTGGCTTCTAGATGTGCAACTGATGCGTAATCTATGCCGAAGCCGCAATCCTATGCCCAACTTTGGAATTCTGTAGCTGTGAAGGGGGAACCCAAATCTATGATGATTCGATTGGGCATGCCAAAGCGATGCATAATGTCTTGGATGAACTCGACTACTTTGGCTGCGCTGTATTTTGCGAGTGGTTTGTATTCAATCCACTTGGTGAACTTGTCAATTACTATAAAGATGTACTCGAAACTGCCCTTTGCTTTCTTGAGAGGTCCTACTTGATCTAGCCCCCAGCAGGAGAAAGGCCAAGCAGGAGGGATGCAGATGAGATTGTGAGCTAGTACATGAGCTTGTCTTGTGAACATTTGACAACCTTTGCATTTTCTGATGAGTTCTTCTACGTCTTTCAAAGCGGTTGGCCAGTAGAATCCAGTGTGGAATGCTTTGCCGACTAGTGTTCTTGAAGCGGCATGATTTCCATAGTAACCTGAGTGTATTTCATCTAAGATCTCTTCGCCTTTTTCAAATGAGACATATTTTAGGAGTACTCCTGATGATACGGCTCTTCTGTATAGCTTGTCCCCTACTAGGATGTAGTTCTTGCTTCTATGAACAACTTGGGTAGCCTCCTCTTTATCTACTGGCAACTTATTCTCTTTGATATAATCAATAAAAACCTAGGTCCATGAGGTGGTGATTACCAAAATCTGGGTGCCTTTAGCTAGGAGTTTAGGGGTTATCTCATCGGGTTGTTTGATAGAGAGAGTTGATAATTCCTCTATGAATACGCCAGGTGGGACCTTCGCCCTGTTTGATCCGAGCTTGGCGAGGACATCTGCTGCAATATTAGAATCGCGCAGGACATGTAGAATTTCCCATCCTTAAAAATGTTTTTTGAGTTTTCGTATTTCAGCACAGTAAGCACCCATGTTTTCTTTGGTGTAGTCCCAATCTTTGTTGACTTGGTTGATGACTACTGCCGAATCTCCATATATGAGTAATCGCTTGATTCCGAGGGTAATTGGTACTCGTAGCCCATGGATGAGGGCTTTGTATTCTGCTTCATTGTTTGTAGCTTGCCATAATATCTAAAGGACATACTTGAGTTGTTTTCCATCTGGAGAAATGAAGAGAACGCCTGCACTGGCTCTACCTAGCTTGAGCGATCCATCAAAGTACATCTTCTAATGGTCAAGGATGGTATTTGACATAGGTTGTTGAATTTCTGTCCACTCGGCAACAAAATCGGCAAGGGCTTGAGATTTAATTGCCTTCCATAGGGTGAAATCGATATTGAGAGCACCAAGTTCAACTGCCCACTTAGATATGCACCTTGTTGCATCTCTATTGTGTAGGATGTCTCTGAGTGGGAAATCTGACACCACGATAATCTTGTGGCTTTTAAAATAGTGACAAAGCTTGCGTGAAGTGATCAGGAGGGCGTAGAGTAGTTTTTGCACATGTGGGTACCAGATTTTTGATTCTGACAGTACTTCGCTGATGTAGTATACGGGGCGTTGTACTTTATATATGCGCCCTTCTTCTTCTCTTTCTACAACTATCATTGTGCTGATCACAGTCGAAGTTGCCACAATGTACAGCATCATGTCTTCGTATTTCTTTGGAGGTGTGAGAACGGGCAAGGAGGTGAGGTATGCCTTAAGTCTTTTGAAAGCTTCGTTAGCTTCTTCTATCCACTCGAACTTGTATGTCTTCCTTAGTAGTTTAAAGAAAGGTAACCCTTTTTTGCCGAGTCTTGATATGAAATGATTGAGGGCCGCCATGTAGTCTGTTAGTTTTTGGATATCTTTGACACTTTGAGGAGGGTCCATCTCTATTATGGCTCGAATTTGCTTGGCGCTGGCTTTGATTCCACGATGACTAACCAAGAATTCGAGTAGTTGTCCTGAAGGAACTCCGAATGCACACTTGTTTGGGTACAATTTCCACCTCCATCTTTTTAGATTTTCGAAGGTTTGCTTTAAGTCTTCAATTAGTGTGTCCGGGTTCTTTGTTTTTACTACTAAGTCATCCACGTATGCCTCTACATTTTCGCCGATCTGTTCACCAAGGCACGTTTGGATAGCTCTTTGGTAAGTGGCTCCAGCATTCTTGAGTCCAAACGACATGGTCTTGTAGCAGTAGGCACTGAACAGAGTGATGAAAGATGTCTTGCTTTGGTCTTATTCCTTTAATGCGATCTAGTGATATCCTGAATAGCAATCAAGAAAGGATAATAGAGCAGATCCTGCTGTTGAATCAACTATCTGATCAATGTGTGGTAGCCTGAATGGATCTTTCGGGCAGTGTTTATTGAGATATATGTAGTCGACGCACATACGCCACTCGTCCATATTCTTTTTTTATACTAGAACTGGGTTTGCTAGCTAATCTAAATGAAAGATTTCTCTGATGAATCTGGCTGCCATTAGCTTTGTAATTTCTTTTTTAATTGTTGCCTTCTTGTCGGGTGAGAATTGTCATAGTCATTGCTTCACAGGCTTGGAGCCTTCATTGATATCGATTCTATGCTCAGCCAACTCTCTTGGGACACCTGGCATGTCGGCCGGCTTCCAAGCGAAGATGTCTTTATTGTCCCAAAGAAAGTTGGTGAGCACGAGTTCCTATTTTGCCGAGAGGTGGGCGATGATGGTTGCCGTTTTGGAGGGATCACCGGTGCCCAGGTCGATTTGCTTGATGTCAACTTCTTTTGGTGGTGTGAGGATGCTGGGCTTTTTAGCTGGTATCTCTAGTTCTTCTGGGCTCATTTCTGCGGCAATAGTGGCTATTTCTTTTCTACCATTGGCGGCTTGTGCTTTGGCTGCAATTTGAATTGCTTGAACGTCGTAGTTAAAAGCGTGCTTCAAATCACTTCGAAGGGAAAGGACACCGTTAGGCCCTGGCATCTTAAGCAACAGGTACGGGTAATGCGGTATCGCTATGAATTTTGCTAGTGCTGGGCGCCTGAGGATTGCATGATATGATGAATCAAAGTCTGCAACTTCAAACTTGATGAACTCTATATGGTAGTTTGAGGGAGTTCCAAAAGTAACTGGTAGAGTGATTTGTCCAAGTGGCATGGCTGCCTTGCCAGGTACTATCCCATAAAAAGGGGTGCTCATTGGTGTAATCATCCCGGCGAGTTGTAGTCCCATCTTCCTTAGCGTTTCTAAAAAAATAATATTGAGTCTGGCTCCCCCATCGATTAGTACTTTTATGATAGTCATACCGGCGATAGTTGGATCTAGAACCAGTGGATAATGGCCTATGTTTCCTACGCTAGTCCATTAGTCTTCTCTTGAAAATTGGATTGGATACTGTGACCAATTGAGATATCTTAGAGTAGCCAGTTCTACTGCCATGATGGTTCGTAGAGCTAGCTTTTCTTGATGTTTGTTTTTGGAATCTGGGGCCCCAGCGAAGATCACTGCTACTGTCCCCCTAGATTTTTGGAATCCCTTGTCTTCGTGGTTTTCTTCATCTTTTTCTGATTGTCTTCTTTAGTGCTTACCTTATTATATTTTCTTGTGTATCGATCATTGAAGGTGTAGCAATTTCTAATGGTGTGATTTCCTTTAGGGTGCCAGATGCAATGCATGTTTTCAATGTCATCATACCTTCTGGGTTTGGAAAACTTCCTTGGTTTGTTAGCCACTGCTATGGTGTTGTCTGGTCCATGTTTTCTTTCCTGATGTCAGATGTTTCGATGATTTTGCTTATCTGGGTTGTCTTGGTTGTTTCTATCCGGGAACCTTTCTCGTGTCTTCTCCTCTACAGTAATCATCTTTTCTACTATGCATCTGAATTCTTCATTGTTTCTCGGGTTTTCTTTGCAGAAGTCCTGAAATTGCCACCTAGCCATGATTCCGTGAGAGAAAGCTTCGATTACTTCTCGTTCGGTGATGTCATGTACTTGAGCACGTAGTTCACCAAATCATTGATAGTAATTTCTGAGACTGTCGCCTCCTTTCTACTTGAGTCCTTTTAATTCTGTGTGGGTGATGGGGGTGCGTAATGATACCCGTGAAATTTTCACAGAAAACTCTTTGCAAGTCCTCCCAATTTCTGATTGACCCTGGATTTAATTTGTCGAACCATTGGAGGGCCATGGTTTCTAGGGCCATGGGAAACAAGATCTTGATATCGTCGTCTCCTCTGGATAGTTCAATCGTCTGTGAGTAAATCCTGAGCCACTGCCTTGGTTTGGTCTTGCCATCATATTTAGAGTGGTTGGACGGCTTGAACTTATGAGGTAGTCGTATTGAAGCAAGTTGGTTTTCAAAACAGGGGAATCTATCATGCGTTCTGGCTTCTTTGTATTCTGATTCAGCACCTCCTTCTAGCCAACTGTTGTTTTGGTGAGAGTAGTTCTACGGGGCTGTCTGAATAGGTGCTTTGCTTCTGATCTTTCTTGGTTGTTTGACTCAATAGTTTTGACTATGGTCCCTTCTACTTTCTGTGTTGTGACTTCCACTTGGTCCAAGTCTCTCGAAAGTGGATTTCCTTTGATTTTGATCTTACTTCCAATGAGATGTTGACCTGGCAGGTAGTCTTGAGCGAGTCCTTCCGTCGTGCGTCCTTAGGGCTACTGACCGGAGAAAGTCTCGGAGTTGTTCCTATTTTTCACTAGGATGTGACGTCGCTCTGAGTTCTTCTAGTGCTTCTCGGATCCCATCATAGGGTGTATTCGCCGCGCATC
Organism: Miscanthus floridulus; assembly: GCF_019320115.1. Classification (NCBI taxonomy): domain Eukaryota; kingdom Viridiplantae; phylum Streptophyta; class Magnoliopsida; order Poales; family Poaceae; genus Miscanthus; species Miscanthus floridulus. The sequence continues at coordinate 544,121 of NC_089598.1, forward strand.
TTTCTTCATCTTCTTGCTCTAATTTTCTTCTATTGTACTCGGCTAGGTCTGACTCATATCTGGTCCAAGCTTCCATGCGCTGCCTAGCACGGCATTAGCGTCCTTGTTTCAATTTGTTTCTTCTTTCTCTGGCTTGCTTCTAATTCTCGATCTCACCATCATGCCCCTAGATAAAGGATAATATGTTGGACTCAGATTCATCCAATGACCTGATGTCGGGTGCTTCTGAGGGGACCAATGGTGATCGGGGATGTCGAACCATGAATACTTCTCGTGCGTGAATTGTTCCGTTATCGACATCGGTTTCCATACTGTCGTAGTTGTTGATAACTTTAGTAGAGGCTTCAAGGTCATAGATCGAGTCTCCTTCTTGGTAGGGTAGAATTGTTGTTGTCGTCGTGTCAACTAGTCGGGTACCGCTATCCTCAGGAACAGAACCTGACTAGTGGATGATGCAGTCTTGAGATGTTACAGTTAGTACGAGACCTTTCTGAGCTCCTTTTAGTGTCATTCTAAGCACCGGATCAAGGGATCCTTCAGGCAATGTCTGATAAGATTTTGCCATGTTGTGGAGTCCGAACGAAAAAGGACCCGACTTCTTGAAAGGACTCTGAGTGTACTCCGAGTTATATTCTTGATAGACCGAGGCCGCGTTCTAGAGCCCCACCAGAAAAGAACTTGGTTTCTCGAAAGAACTCGGGTAAGACTCCATCTCAGATGCGGAGCCTGAGTTTGAGTCAGATGCGCAAAGCCGCGAAATCTGAGTTGGATCGGACATCACGAGCAGCGCGAATGTTCCAACGAGTTGATCTATTATCGTCGCCAAAATAGAAAGGTCTTCATGGTGATCTGAATCTTTGAGGAGATGGCTTTGGAGCTTGCCATCATCGCCTGCCTCGTAGATCCATGAATCAAAGATGAAGGTTGATCCCGTTGAGAAGATCATGTTGTCGAGGTCCGTCGAGCTCTCGGATGCAAATTCACCGAAAGCCCCTACCTGGCGCGTCAGCTATTGATGTTTCACCACCGATAGCCTGCCACGGGGGTATCCGGGGCAGTTTGTTCGGGCTTCAGCGTATGCAGAACTCAACGGTAAGGGCAAGAGACAATCGATTTATCCTGGCTCGGACCCTCGATCGTGATCGAGTAATAGCCCTACGTCTAGTCGGCGTTAGCCTTTGTGTTGGATTGATTGTAAAGTGTTGTGTTGTTTTTGTCCCAGGAACCCCACCCTCCTTTATATAGTCAGGAGGTCAGAGTCCTAGTTAGTTTATAATAAGAGTTCCTAGTATGATTACAGAATACTACTACTACTAAGATTATATGGAAAGAATCCTAGTTAGACTAGATCTTCTCCCTTCCTTGTAAGGTATCCCGTGGGTCCCGTATCGACAATTATGTATCTAGTGATCATAGCAACTAGAGTTGTTGGATAGGTGGCTTGCAACCCTTGTAGAGCTAGAGTAAGTTTGCATTTCGCTATTTGTCATACTAATCAAATTGCTTTAGTTGGTTTGTAGATTTTTAATAGGCTATTCACCCCCCTCTAGCCATATTAGGACCTTTCACTCATCTCGCTTTGCCTTGCCCTTGAGGATTTGTCGGCCAAAGGCCTGAGGTCCTGGCAAGCTAGGGCTTAGGCTTCGGTCCTTGCCACTATCGTAGTGTCTGCCACGATGTGGGTGGTAGCCACGGCTAGCCCCCTCACTCACATCGCCACAGGTATGCCCACGGGCATCGAGAATGTCTCGTGCGTCATGGTGGAGGCCTAGACACTCATGCACCAGAACCACAGTGCATGGTCTGTCACCCTCGCTGCACTTGGTAGACCGACACATCCTCATCAGGTTGTTCTGAGGGCGTGTTACGCCTACGGGCATTGAGGGTGTCGCGTGCGCCATGGTGGGGGCTAAGACGTTCACGCACCAAAACCGCGGTGTGCAGCCTGCATGGGAGCACTATCGGGGCGCTCCGAACAAGGTATTCTAGAGAGAGCGGCTCTCCTCTAGCAAGCCACGTCATGATGTTGGCGAACGGAAAAGTGAGGTGGCATAGGTCCTCCTGGGACTTTCGAGGTCCCAGGAAGGCGCTGAGCTAGCACTCTAGCCTCCCGTAGTTGAAGTTTAGGAGCTGGTCGCTTCCGGTGCCACGGGCCTCTGGTGTGTGCAGCTGCAGCTCCTCCAGCGCCTAGACGATTGCACCGAGGTCGTTGGAGTGGAGAGGTTGGACAGCGGCGGGAGCCTGTGCCAACTCTCCTTCTGTTGTGGCGATGAAGTCTAGGTCCCTAAAGCGCACATGCATGCCCGGGACCTAGCTGACGTTGCGATTAGCCATCCGAGTCCTGGTGTGGATGTCAAGACGCTCAAAAGGCCCCTACCTGGCACGCCAACTGTTGGTGTTTTGAGTAAACATCAATGAATAAATTTCTAATATTACGCGTCTAGACTAGATGGTATACTAAGAGGACATGAGGTTTATACTGGTTTGGGCAGAATGTCCCTACATCTAGTTCGTTGCTGTTGCTCGTGTTACTAGTACTGAAAGTTTATAGTAGGGGTTACAAATGGTCGAGAGAGGGACAGGTCCCAAGTCTCTGGTGGAAAGAACAAATGGGTGCCGAGAGTTCGGTCGCTGCTCGGCTATGTGTTCAAGGTTTGATGTTAGTGGTTCTGATCTGATACGGTGCGATGCCCTCAGTGGGGTGCCCTGCTTTCCCTTTTATAGGCCAAAGGAAAGCATGGGTTACAATAGGAGAAAAGAGGAGAACGAGAGGGAGAGGAAGTCCTTCAGGGTCGTCGGGCCTTTATTTTCCTTTGTGCGGGCCCCGCTGACATGGCGGGTGGTGATAGGGACAGCTCCACGCCGAGCGCCTGTCCGCCGATGATGCCATGCCCTGGCGTTGTCAGCGGGTTGTAACGTCCCACTTCGCCCTGGTGGGCGGCGCGGCGAACCAGTATGCTGATCAACGGCAGTATAGGGAGTAGGCAGCATAGTGACCTCATGTTCGTCCCTGTGGGCGATGTGAGTTCCCTGGAATGACATGTCACGGGGATAGGTTGTGTTGAGATGTGACCGCTCCCTGCACGATGCCAAAAGTTTAACCTTGGGTTGTACTTTCTGGCCCGTAGTGGTTGACGGCGTTGTGAGCTTCCGTTAGGAGCTATGCCCGAGGGGTCGGGCGAGGTGGAGCCCGCCCTCAGACGTCGGGCGAGGCGGAGCCCATGTCCTTGGTGTCGGGTGAGACAGAGCCTGTTCCTAGAGGTCGGACGAGGCGGATCGCACGACCTTGGGGTCAGGTGAGGCAGAGCCCCCCTTAGAGGTCGGGTGAGGCGGAGACCACGGCCTCGGTGTCGGGCGAGGCAGAGCTCGTCCCTAGAGGTCGGGCGAGGCAGATCGCATGACCATGGGGTCGGGCGAGGCGGAGCCTACCCTTAGTGGTCGGGCGAGGCGGAGCCCGCCCTTAGAGGTCGGGCGAGGCGAAGCCCACGACCTAGGTGTCGAGCGAGGCGAAGCCCGCCCTCAGAGGTTGGGCGAGGTGGATCGCATGACCTTGGGTCGAGTGAGGCGGAGCCCGTGGCCAGAGGTCGGTCGAGGCGGAGCCTGCGGCCTCGATGTCGGTTGGAGCTATAGTTGCACCTTTGACTGCCTGGATGGATTAACGTATAACGACCATTAACCCCTCCTCTTTGGGTACCCTAGTATTGATCCTCGACAGGAGCTGAGGAAACATACCAAGGGTGTTGATACATCATTTTAGTGATCTTCACTTGCATAGTGCTTAGTGATTCATTAGATGATTAGCGTAGGTGTTTTGTGAAGTGCTTATGTTGATTAGACCACCGCTTATGCGCTTGCTCTAGGTTTAGGCCTAGTGTTTAGTGAGGTTTGCATACCTCTTATCACTCGATGCTTGCGCGCACCATTGTTGTACATCAGAGGGGCTTGTAGTCTTGCGAGATCACACCAACCGCGTTTGTGGTGTGGCCGCCACCGTGTACCGAAGGGAATAAGACCCGCAGTGGTTCAGCCGGAAGCTTGATAGTGAAGACGGTCCGGCAGAGGCTTGCCGGAAGACCCGGGGCTATCCACGGATTTACCTGACCGGGAGCTTGGCCCCTGTGAGGGGCTCCAACGAGGACTAGGGAGAAGCTTGCGCGCTTCTCGATACCTCGGTAAAAATACCGGAGTCGTCGATGGGAGTTTGCATATCTCTACCTTACTCTTTAACTTTCGCATTTACATTATTTGCATAACTCTTTTTGCGGTAGAGATAGCAACACACTAGCAAAACCGTAGTTGCATATTTAGATAATTTATTTTTTGCATAGGTTTTGCTAAGAATAGAAAAAGATACCATAGTTTAGAGTTAGACTTTTAAGTTGTCTAATTCACCCCCTCTTAGGCGTCACTGTCCCATTTCAAATGAGTTTTTGGAGATGCTCTAAAATAACTTGAATATCATCTATTGAGAAAAACAGTATTATTCTATCCTCTTTTATACACGTGTCTCAAAAAAAATCTAGTTGCTTGATTTAGAGCACACATATCATCTCCATTCTTACCCCATACGGGGAGTTAAGGTCTTGTTTGTCTCCGGTAGTGATTGCTAATTTGAGCTTTCATAATCTCTTGTATAAATAAAGAACTTCTAAATTATAAGTCACTTTGATTTTTTTTCATTCATTTTACTATGTATCTAGATATATTATTATATTTAGATACATAGCAAAACGGATGTATTAAAAAAGTCAAAGCGACTTATAATTTGAAACGGATGGAGTAACTTTCATCTCAGATTCCATAATTAGGTTGTTTACATTCTACAATATTCCAACAACCTACTAACCATAGGTTTTTTTTTTTGCACTATGGCATACAAACTTACCTACGATGCCATTATAGACATAATGTGTTGCTTCTTTTTTTCCCCTCCCACCAAGCTCATCTTTGTTCGTCGTGTCTTTGCAACTGTCTTTGGCAGAGTTAGAGCAAATCCGACGAGTTCGCCTGTCTTGTGGGTGCAAGAATTTGTGACCCATGAAAACTCAAACCACATGTAATTATGTTTTAAAATGGAGGAATTACTATAATGATACATAAATTGTAATTACTCGTATTAAGCAATGCAAGCACAATAAAAAAAAACTGATTTGATTTAGTAGCCATTGCATGACGATTACATATAGATCTATCCCCAGGAAAGAGGAAGCCAATATTAATCTCTGATGTGACTTGTTGCACTTGGCTCTCTACATCTTGTACCTAGTTCATTTCTACATCTGACTGTCTAGCAAGATAGATTGCTTAACTAATTGACTAACTCACTAATTTTTTTCTCGCTATCCAATCCAAGCACTCCCTGATACGTCACAACACTGACTTGCATTGGGTTGCTCGAACCGTGCCAACTCTGATCACTCATATCGTATCTTGCTTTGCAAGCATCTATAAATCACATTGCACTGTGTGCATACTACTACTAGCATATATACTGTATGTACAACTCTCTTCTTCGGTCTGGTTTAGTTCAAAAAATTTTCACCCCAAATTATCATATCGAATGCATGGAGTATTAAATATAGACGAAAAAAAACTAATTGCACAGTTTGGTTGAAAATCGCGAGACGAATGTTTTAAGACTAATTAGTCCATGATTAGCCATAAGTGCTACAGTAACTAACATGCGCTAATGATGGATTAATTAGGCTTAATAAATTCGTCTCGCAGTTTCCAGGCGAGCTATGTAATTAGTTTTTTTTATTAGTATCTGAAAACCCCTTCCGACATCACGAAACATCCGACGTGACATCCAAAAATTTTCATTCTGTGAACTAAACACACCCTTAGTTATGACTCAATAGGGCTTATAAATTACTCCTGTGTTTTGAATGCCAAATAGGAGGAAGCTAAATACGGGGTAACATAATAGCTAATGAGAACAATTGGTGGTTAGAGCCCATTAACTCTTATTAGCTTATTATTATGATTAACCTATGTTTAACCCATTATCATTGTTCGTCCTAACTACTAGTGATCAGAGTTGGCAAGCAACCAAATGCAAGTTAGCTCATTATGATTAACCTATGTAAGTTTAACCCTTCCGTATTCTTCTTCCTCCTGGAAAATGGATTTGGAAACGTTGCTAGGTCTCTCTCCCTCTCCTAACATTTGCCGGCGCTGCTGAATGATTCTCAAAGTCAACTCATCAAACAGCGGTCTGTCTGTGCCACAGTTCCAGACTTTCAATATATCTTCGGTCTGTTCGCTTGGCTGTGGCTTGTCGTAAACGATCGTAAATTTTTAATTAGAACAGTATTTTTCTCTCATACAAACTAGCTAGAAGTACTTTTTCACAGACCAGCAATGATATAAACCAGCCAAGAACAGGCTCTTAGCATTCGCTACATGACGATTTCTATCCATCGATGCGACAATTTGCTCGCCTCACAAATCTGTCCCTACTACTTTATTTATTTATATATTAGTATTATATCAGTCCAGTCAAGTTTATTTATATGTGCTATATATCAGTCTGTTTGTTTGGCTGTGGCTTGTCGTAAATGATCGTAAACTTTCAGCCGGAACAGTATTTTTCTCTCACACAAACCAGCCAGCAGTACTTCTTCACGAACCAGCAACAATACGAACCAGCCAACCGAACAGGCTGTATATTTATATAGTTTGCTTAGTAGTATGACCTAATCGTACAGTACATGACAGGGTTGCCAATCAGCAATCCAATCAGAAGATAAATCCCCCAACAACCAACACTTGTCCCACACCACTAGCGTACCACAATCAGCCGCCTGTCTCTGCCTGCTAAAAGCTTCAGAAACCGACAGCCGGAGACACTGAAGCAAAGCTCCAGAAACCAACAGCCATGCATTTGTGATTTGCCTGCCTGCCCCCATTAATCAAGCTGCTAAATATCACACATATATCAGGAATTCAGGATGAGGATGATGCAGTTACATATCACATTCCATCCATCCCCTTTCCGGCCTGTCCCTTCCTTTCCTGACGTGTCATATTGACTCCACATTGCATCATCAACATCACTGCATCTAGGAGCCAAAGCATGTATGTAACTAACACATCAGTTAGTCCTTTATACACATGTATGTAACCTGTCATTTATTCCCATGCTATTGCTTGCTTCTGTACGTTATGGTTATGCACACTAGTGACTAGTACATTCTACAGACTGCAGAGCTAGCATTACAGCTGAGTACCCAAGAGCCAGCAGAGTCTGTAATGTATGATTCATTCTGCCTTTCTCTTTCGAAAGAAGATTTATTCTGCCTTCTACTTCTACACAACACAGCTTATAAACTAGTGGAGTACATAGTATACACACGCGAGGAGGATCGGAGGCTGCTGCAGTAAGCCAGCTAGCTACTCTTTCTCATCCGCCCCAGCAGCAGGCTCGTTGCTGGTCGCCACTCCACCATTGTCATGTGAAAAATGGGACTTCAATCCAATCCAGCACTGGTAGTAATCGAGGTCTCGACACGGGGAATCCAGAGCCCATCGGCACACGCGAGGGATAAGCGAAGACTCGAACATGAACGCCAACGTACCACTGAGCCTGAATGGCTCGTTGGCACCAGCACGGCTGATCGTTGCCTCATATGTCTTGGTGTCTGGCCCATGTGGTGTCATGCAGCTATGAAGGCTGCCGCCTCCAGGAAGAAAACCATCGGCCTTAGCCTGCAGGTTCACAAACACAAACCACTATCTAGTTATGCATCGTCCTTGAGAAACCTGCTCTTCATGACTGCTGTAGTGCATTGAAAACATGCCAGAGACACAAAGACAGCCTTTCATCTGGTTCGTCTTACCTCATATATCCCATAAATGAGGCCCATGAATTCACTCATGCAGTTGCGGTGGTAGTACGGAGGGCGGAATGTATTTTCAGCAACCAGCCATCTAGGTGGGAATATTACGAAATCAAGCAACGCGACGCCAGGCTTATCAGTTGGCGCAGTTAGAACTACAAATCAATTGAGCAAAGCATACGAGGCACAGAATTGTTAGTGGTAGGCCTGAAGATGCAGCGGATTCCACAGAAACCGAATCCTACCGTGAAAATGAGTTACCTGTGTTTACTGATGGGTCACCATGGTCAAAGAGGACGGTATTGAATGGACAAAACTTACTCAGGTCATACTGAAAGGAAACACAATGGAGTCACCAAAAAAGAGCAGACACATTTTAATGACAAGTGCAAAGGACACAAGAGGTACTAGCTTAGAATTTGAGCTACAGTGGATACCTTGTAAGGGACATAATTCCCATGCCATGCGACCACATTGAATGGAGAAAAATCCTGCGTGGCAGTGAACAGCTCACCGCCATACTTCTGCACTATTGTGTATCCAGGGTGGTGGTCCTGCTGAAACCATGCTGTGGGGGAAAGGAAATCCCTCGGTGAAGCCAAGCCATTGGCACCTGCACACACAGTCAAGAGTTAGGTATACTCTTTTGGATTCTCTGTGTGACAAAATTGGAAAAGGGAAGCCATAAAAAAAGAAAGGCATGGGCACTATTACCAATTGGGCCAAGATCAGGGAGCTGAAAATGGGTGCCGAATATCTCAGAGACATAGCCACGCGAGGGGCCATCCGGCAAGTCAACAGCAAAGCGGAGACCTTGAGGAATCACGACGATCTCGCCGGGTGAAACGAGCAGCCTTCCGCACTCGGTTGTGATGAATAACCCTGGGCTTGTGTGATGGCAAAAGAACATGACAGATAGTGAACATGTGCTTTATTATCATTTCCACACAGAAAGAGAAGGTAAGCGCTGCTGAATAGACATCGCACCAAATATGCTTAGGACCCTCCCTGCAACAGCGATGGGGCAACCATTTGCTTTTGGCTTTGAAATCGTGGAGATAATAAAGGCAGGGTGGAAGGACATGGAGTGGCACAGGTGGAACACTGAAAGCGACGCCAACAGCATTTAATTTGTTTTTGGGGGGGAGCAACAGAAGAATGTGATGTGATTACTAGTCTAGTGATGTAGTGGTAGTTGAATTGTCCGGTGACAAAAGTCTAGTATATATGTCAAATTTGAAGCAAAAGAATATGTAGTTCAAGTGTTAGCTGACAGACAGACACTAGAGGAGAAGAGGTTCAGAAGAATGTAATAACGGGAATGAAATCCTTACAGGTGATCAATTAGGTGATAGAAGAACTTACTTCCTTGCTGGGGAACAATGAGGAAGTCACCGTCGGCATTGCAAAAGGCGCATCCATCCATGGACTTGTTAGCAGCATACCTACGTTACGTTACGCACATGAGGATGGATCCAAGGATTCAGTCAACTTCTAGTTGCTTGTAAGATAAGAAGCAGCGGCAGGGGAGGGGAGAGGAGAGGAAGCACGACATGTGGATGGCGTATCCGTGTCGGAGGCAAGAGCTGCCGGCGCCGCAGACGGTGTAGAGCCCGTCGATGAAGTCGAGGCCCGGGTGGAGGGGCACGTCGGCGGGCCTCCAGCGCAGCTGCGTGGGCGTGGCGACGGTGGTGGCGCGGTCAAACTCGCTGACGAGGCGCTCGTTGGTGGGCTTCCGCGGGTAGAAGGGCTCGTGGGTCACCGACGGCTTGATCCGGTACAGCCACCTGCAGCGGAAGCAAGAGGAGGAGCAAAATGAATCCGATCCCCATCCCTTCTCATCCCCATCCCTTCCCCACGGGGAGCTTGTGTGATTGATTGCCTAATTGGAATGGAACGGCAGAGACAGAGAGAGAGAGAGAGAGACGTACGTGCGGAGGTTCCGGGCGCGCGGGGTGGTGAAGGAGGTGCCGGACAGCTGCTCGGCGTAGAGTCCCAGCGGGCACACCAGCGGGCTGTTCTGCCCCACGGGGAGCGACCCCGGCACCGCCTCCGACGAGAAGCTGTTGCCCAGCCCCGAGAGGTAGCGCAGGTCGGGCGGCGCAGGAGCAGGAGGTGGCTGCTGCTCCTCCATGGCCATTGCTGATAGCAGCGCAGAGCCGACTGCCGGGGCTGCTTGCTGGTTGCGACCACGACGCCCAGGCCAGGCCAACAGCACGTCAGCAGAGCAGAGTACTCGGAGACGGCACGGCAGAGCGGAGTGCATGCATGTTTATCCTCTTCCGGACCGTCCGACATTACCCTTTCCTCGGCAGCAGCTGCTGTTGCTTTTTTACTTCTCCTTCGTTCCTTTCGCCGCTATCAGACAAACTAGGCAGGCATGTGAAGTCTGAAGTGATACTCTTGCATCTCTACGGCAAGGTAAACAGCAGCGACGGGATAGTATTCATTAATTTAATTTACATATGTAAAGCAGAGTGAAGAACTGGTCTATAGAGACTCAAATATACATTAGTTATTCATTATCGCTACATAAATGTACATGCTTTCAGGAAAACAGAAAACAGTATGCAAACATTCGAAATCGTTACAAAAAGTACAGATGCTTGACATGTTGTGGATTGTAGGAAAACAATAGATGCTGGACCCTCGTCTCCAAATTAGTTCATCAAGAATGAAACCACTGTTGCTGCATGACCTTTGTGCTCTCAGAATGTTCTCCCTGCAATCTCTTTGTGCAACTGTATCCTTTAGATACACCTGTGAATAGGCTTGTAAACTAATTAAAATTGTTGGTCAATAAAAATTTGGGATGAGCATGTCAAGCTCATTAGAAATAATTCCAACATCAGTAAGGTTGTCATTGACAACAGAGAATCTCAACAGCAGTGGGGATGATCAAAGGTTACATGAAACTTTTAGAAAAAAGAATAAATCAATTTTATATCGCCTAATGGAGGAGATGAACTATCTGGTTATTGGGTGTATTTCTGATGGGAGTTCATATTGCCCACACCAAAAAAAACTACATAATAATAAGATTGATCTTGGCAACAATTTATTTCTTAGGGTTAGGGATAATGACTAAATGCATTGAATTTGTGTGAGAACTGTCATATGATATTCTTCAGCAAAGAAGAATAAATCAACTTATCACCCCAAAGGAGGAGATGAACTATCTCTGCTCATCGTGTGCATTTCGTATGGGATTTCATATTGTCCAGACAAATAATATCTTATCAGAACCGAAATTAGAGAATCAATAATGCCATTCCTGTGAAATTTGCTTTCAATTTTCATTCCATTTTCTGCTCATCTAACTCAATTAAATCAGTACCCAAATATGCACAAAGTGAATGGTACAGAAGCTACCATGGTTCAATGTATAGTAAGGAGTCTAACAACCGTGGATACATTAGATGCTAACCTCAGCCTCATCGCATTTCAATTAAACTCTTCGGATGAAGCAGGTGTTGCCTAATTATAAGTGATGTAAAGAAATCTGCAAACTCTTCATTGTCATGTGCTCGAGTTAAGGGAGTAGGGTCCAAACTTGTCTGACACTTTTATAAGTTATTTTGTTGGCAAGACAAAATCACGCCAAATTTGGGATGTATCGGCTATAGGCTATTATTGAGAATCTAGGTGCTGAGCAGGGCTGCCAAAAAATTTGGGATAAGTAAAAATAGGGCATAACAATCTTTGAACTGAATGATAGAACCAAGAGTGATGCCTTGTGCAAATTAGAGGCATTTCATTCTTTCTCCTATAACTAATTGGTAAATACAGACGGACTGAGGCTCAACGGTATGTATTAAAGTACATACCATGACTCACCTGCTAGTATTCAGAGTTGATCTCATTGCTACTGAATATGAATCTCTGTTGAACATGGAGAGGTCGTAGTTAGGAGGGAAGCAACATAGGGACCAACACGGACTCACCACTTCTGCTCATATAGAAGAATATAATAGCATTAACCAACAAAAACATGCAGTACCTTGAGAAGGAAATTTTCTTGTTGAAAGAGACTTATCAAGTCTGTTGTGCCATGGTGCAAAAAAACTGAACTGCAAAAAAATGAAGGTCAGAACAAAGCTAATAAGAATATATATGGTGTTGTGAAAGTAGCGCTACGCCCGCATATTTGGTGTGTGAAAGTACACGTAAAGGTATCGTGACACGGTATTTGAAAACAAAAATGAACTTTTACCGTACAGTAGTCATTTCCATGGAAGAAAAATCAATCAAGATACATTCGGGCAAGAAAATGAATGTAAGGGCCTGTTTGGATCCTATCAATTGAAACCAATGTCTAAAAAATGTTTTCCATTTCATTATTAGATTCCTAATTTTTCTCAATTCCTGGGAAGCAAACAGACCTTAAGCAGTAATATTTGAGAACATCTCTCTCCTTGGCATCCAATCTCTGTTGGGCGGAATACGAATTGAAGACATGCAGGAAACATAATCAAGGATGCATAGAATATTGATCCAATTAACATCCTAAGGTAACTGGTAGGCAATTCCAGAGCTAAACTCAAAGGGTGCACTAAAAATCCATTCACTCAAAGGTATGAGGTATGACAGTGAGCAATACAACGAATTGAATCGTAGCAGCGTACGTGTTGTCCAGAATGGCAGGTCAGTGTCATGTGCGATCAACACGCATTACAACACCCTTTCCACAATCTGAAAAGGAAATGGCCTGAAATCAAAGGAAAAAAACATCTTAGTTGAGACTGGATCAGTCATGAAATAGCAATTGTATGAAAACATGAGACTAATATACAAAGCAGGTTGTTTGTCCCAACTTCACAGGTGAATGCAAATAATATTGCTTTGCACTATAACTTTTTATAAACATGGAGGCTGGCATATGAAACATTAAGAACCAAAGGTAACACTGAGTCTGTTTTATATAAATTGTAATCTGCACAAAGAAAGGAAAAGACAATAAATGTTATTGGAGTTTTCAGTTAATAGAAGCAAACTTATAAGACCTAGCTTCAGTGTTACCTAATAAGAGGCTGGCAAGTGGCAACAACAAAGAATGGTTCATTGCCCTCACCAATTAGTTTGTATGAACACTGCAAAAACCTATCTATCATATTTTGGCAATAGGATTTAGCTAGTTAGTGCCCAATGTACATGAAAGGAAAAATGATGTGAAGTCATCAAGGCAATACTCAATAGAAACTGAACACTGTTTACAAACTCAACCTCTAAACATTTATCACTAAAAATCTCACAGCCAGAATCTAAAAACGTCAGGCATCAACAGAGAGCAAGACGACAGATGCGAGATCTCTGAATACTTTGTAAATTATGGGGGGGGGGGGGGGGGGGGGGGAGAGAATCAAATAGGAAGAGGAATACATCTGAAAGAGTAGTTCCTATAGATTTATCTTAGGCAAGTTTCATCTAAATACACTACACTGCTACACTGGTGCAAATGAAATTTAGATTATATACAAAATAGCTAAATATATAGAATACCTTAACATGTTAAAGAAATCACATATGCTTTCACTTGTCAGCGCGTAATAGGATATTTCTCTGTCAATCAACAGACAGGGTATCCTAGGTGCAGCAAAACACCATAGTAGATCAGAGAAAGCAGAAAAACTGATGAGGCATAAAACTTTGATATGGTAAAGCAAATATATGAACCTGTTGTGGTGGGCGACCTTATCCCAATCCTGTTGCTATGGGCGACCTCATTGAGAAGAAAACTGCTAGGAAACGAACAGAGAAGCCGAAGAACCGAAATTACTCACTTCGTGGAGAGCAGAAGCCCGCGGATCGGTTGCGAATCCTCCCTTGCTGGCATGGATCCGGGCCCTTGGCCAGCTAGCCAAAACCGCACCTCCGAGCGTGGTCAGCCCCTTAGCCACGGATCTAGCCGCCGAGCGTGGAGCAGCCAAGCGTAGTGGTGAGGCGGGAGGAGTTGTGGTGACTAGGGCCCTTGCACCGCCTGAGGGGAAGAACGCGAGCAGGCGGCGATGGCGAGGCGGCCGGCCGCGGCATCTGCGCAGACTGCGGCTAGGGGAGAGGCGGCAACGGCGAGCCGGCCGGCGCGACATCTGCGCACTGCGGCTGGGGCAGAGGAAGAAACGGAGGGAGCCGGATTCGGAGCCGGATTCAGTAACTTGACGAAGCAACTTTACGACGTAACGTTATCTCAATCTCCACCCTCCAGCTGCCATCTGACGGCTACAGGGGTTCCCAATCCATCCAGCACTACCTTTTCAGCCCACGCCAACAAAACGAGGACGGAAACCCACGGAGGCGGGAACGGCGCCGCATTGAGCCGCGACTCCCGCCAACGCGCTCCGCGCCGCCGGCTCTTCGTCGCGGCGAAATCCTCGCTGCCGCGCGCAACCTTCCTCGCTGCTGCTGTGTTGCGCTCTCCTCCTCGCCGCCGCACAGTTCTTCAGTTGCCTGGCCGCGCTGTGCTGCCGCCCGTCGTCTGGTGCCCAGCCGCGCTGTCCTCCGCGCCTCTCCGGGGAGGTGGAGGCTGCGCCGGCCGGGAGGAGACCCGCCCCAACTGTGGGAGTTCTCTCGCTTCGTGCTATATCCAGGTACGAGGTTCATACCCCCTGCAATGGAGATGTCCGCGATTACAGTAGATTTCCTTTTGTTTTAGTGCCCTAGCATCCATGAATGCTTATCAATCTATCTCGTGTATCTACCAAAATGCAAAATGGAATGTAACCACGTGTTTGAATGCCATTGAATTTGAGAATCCATGAACCACAAACAATTATTTTGTTGAATTTCATGTAAAGGATTATTAGGTGCTCTAGCTTATTTCATATGTACTGTTGTGTCTATTATATTATATTATTTGAAGTTTCTACAAGAATTTTATATATTCTGGTTTGTCAATTATTTGGGTTACAGAACCAGTTGATGTGTGGGTTGGAGAACAAATTTGCGCAATTGTGAGTGCTGTCCAAGGCCATGGCAGAATTAAATAAGGGGGCTCCTGAAGTTGGTTTAAGGTTTAAAAGTGCAGATGAGGCTTGACAATTTTGGGTGGCATATGGGGGTCACACAGGCTTTGATGTGAGAAAAAGATATACAAATGTAAGCACCTTTGATGGTAAGGTGACCTCATGCAGATTTGTTTGTTCCAACGAGGGCCTCCGAAGGAAAGGGCAAACAAATCATGTGAGAAAGTGCTTTAGAGCTGAAACAAGAACTGATTGCAAAGCTCGAATGAGCCTTATGTTGGATCGAGGTGCAGGAAATTATGAAGTCACTGAGGTTATGCGAACACAATCACCTTCTTCACTTGCCAGAAACTCGACACTTGATGGCATCGTAGAGAAAAATTTCAGAATTGAAAGCTTTTGAAATAGAGACTGCGGATGATTCTGGAATTAGACCAAAAGCTGCACATGAGTTGGTTAGTCGTCAAGTTGGTGGACCACTTAACCTTAACTACACTTGTCGTGATCGCAAAAATTACCTGCAAAGCAAACGGCAGAGGGATTTGTCTTAATGATCATGGTCTGTTCTAGTATGAACATGTTAGTTAGATAGTCTTTTGGATAGGGCTGACTATAGTCTTTTGTGGCCTAATTGTATAAGTGAAATGGCCTAACTGTAGTCTTTTGTGGCCTAATTGTATAAGTGAAATGGCCTAACTGTCTTTTGTGGCCTAGCTAAGTAGGCATGTATTTGTGCTTTGAACCTAGAACTTCCAAAGTGAAAAATGCTAAGTTCTACTAATGATTATAGTATGGATGTCACTTGAATTATTTATTTCTGCACTCTTGAGAGTGAACTGGTGGTGGAAATTTTTTCTGGAATCTATATATTAGTTTGGCTATGATTTTGTTTGCTGAAAATTTTTGCTCGGCTGTGATTTTTAGTTTTGCTTGGGTTGCAGTAGCTACACCACTGCCTACACCACAGCCGATCAGGCTCAGAAGCCTTTGCTGGGAGTCATTGGTTGCAGGATGGAGACTGAAGTAAAGTTACGTTTAAACTTTGCTGAGCAAAGTTACTGAATCTGGGTCTGAAACGGAGACGGTGCCCTCCTCTATCTTGTATGTCTCTGTCTTCTGGATTTCTCCTTCCTTCATGATGCAGGATGACTTAATTCACCTAGGATACAGGGACCTATGCGTCAGACACTTAAAAAACTGATACATACGTACAACCAAACACAATCTTATCTCATACTAGACCAACAACAAAGACAATCAAATACGACCACTTGCATAAGCAACCTAGCTTCTTTGGTCCTACGCCCTAAATCGATGCTCACACACGCACCATGCCACGTGGCTGCATCAGATTTGCGCGGAAGCTAGGCGCTATATGGAGTTTAATCCTGATCATCAGACAGCATCTGACCCAATCGCATTGCTGCATCTGACCACGCTTGAAATGCAGGTAGCTCTATCCATCTAGAAAAACAAACAGTACCTTCACAACTGATTTGTTTACACAGCACAGTCTCTCTGCTCTTTTTTTTTAGATCGTGCGTTGGCACGTTTTTTATTAAGCAGGAGTAAAAAATTTGTTACAAAAGTAATGGGTGTGGTAAACTAAAGATTACCAAAACCCGTTGCCCACGCCTCTTGCCAAACTCGCACACAGTTGTGATTACGTAGCACTAATTTCGTGACAACGGACAACGAAGAGCTCAGTTTGATCGACGCCGCGAGTCAACGATACTTCCTGCTCAATGGACTCAAGCAGCCTCTCCGGCGACGCGGCTGAAGGTTCTCGTGTTCCTCTCTTCCCATAGAAGCCAGACGATCAGAAGGAAGAGGGAGTCGAAACCTAACTCCCGCGGTTACACCACCTCATGTTACTTCTGTAAATGAACTGATCCTCACCAAACTCAGCTGCAGTGAGTGGCTTCGTTGACTCTTCTATATCATGTCTGACTGTGCTACATTGGCAACTTGACATGATCATTCACATCAACTTCAGCCTCCGCCAAGTACTTTCAAGATTTGAGTGCCACCAAAAAGTTCAGGGGAAACAAATTAAGAATACACCTCCAAATACTTGCCACTGCAGGTGAGCAATTTTAGCCAACTTTTAACTTCTATCCAAGAATCTTCTTTCTTCAGCTCAAACAGGGAACAACAACAGCCACTGGGAGCACTGACTCATCATCTGCATTCCGCCTCCCTCTCTCGAATGAAAGCTCACACAAAGCAGCCCAGAGTAACCAAACCAGCCCCCACCTAACATGCACCAAATCGTCTTTGGAAGGGATTCATGGATTTCACAGGGCACCGCATTTTGCTCATACACTTTGCATATATACATGGGATTTCATGTCGCACTTAAGAGTGCTACATAGCCATACATGCATCCGTGGCTCTTGTCACCCCAAAGCCTGGATTTCTCCTCTCATCCTCATACAAGTATACAACAACACAAGCCATGAGGGGGTTCCAGCTGCTACTCATACTGGCATTGCTTGCCGGAGAGTTGCACTGCGCAAGAACAGCAGCACCACCAGCAGATGCACCGGAGACTGCACCAGAGTCTCCCGAACCACCACCAGCAGATCAGCAAACGCCACCGCAGGCGCCTGGGCCAACACCTCCTCTTCCACCTCCACCTCCACCTCCACGACGGCGGGGATCACCACATCGACGACCACCGGCACCACCAAAGCAGGATCCAGGACCAACGGCAGCACCAAACCAGGATCCAGCACCACCGGATCAGGAGGATCCGGCACCGCCAAGGTTGGTTGTGCCACCACAGGACCCTGCTGGGGTGGCAGCGCCGGCACCACCTGGAATGATCAACCGCACTACGGGCTGTACTACACTCCTTGTACTTGGAGACTCAACCGTGGACCCTGGAAACAACAACCATCTGCCAACCACAGCCAGGGCAAATTTCTTGCCCTACGGCTTGAACTTCTACGGACGCAGGCCGACTGGCCGATTCACCAATGGCCGGTTAGCCACCGATATGTTAGGTAACAAGAGCCATCCCCTTCACCTCTTGCTTATGATACTACCACTACTCTGTTTTTACAGCATGTACAGATAGATGTTGCGTGATGCTAGAACAAGATCAAGCGCATGCATGAATCCATGAAAACACTGCATTCCCCTTTCAAGGTGACTAATGTTTACTGAGAGCTTTGATGTTATGCAGCTGAGAAACTAGGCATATCGAGGATTATTCCAGGATTCTTTGACCCGAATCTGAGGTTGGCCCAGCTCAGGAGGGGTGTGAGCTTTGCATCAGGCGGCTCCGGATATGACGACAGCACTGCCAACAGAATAGTATGTCATCATAACATGAATTCACCTGCAATAAGATCCATCTCAACTGAACTGTAAATATCAAAGCTACATGGTTAAAACAAAAAATAGTTGTTTCATTGTTTTAACTGGTAATAAAGCTATAATAGAATTGATGAAGATCGAAATCAGATTTGAGCTATTCAAGCATTATACAGTAGATGGGGTAATAGAGCAAATTTCTCTCTTATATTATAGGTGTTTAGGTTACGCACACTAGTGCGAGCAATTTCACTTTGAGTTTCTGAACTACTAACCAGCTAAGCTTCCTACTTATAGAATGTGATGTCATTCTCTGCACAACTGCGCAACCTTTTCCGTTACAAGCTACTCATCCGAACACTGCTTGGACCAAGAAGAGCAGAGCGACTTGTTAACAGGGCTGCCTTTGTGATAAGCTCTGGTACAAATGATTTGCTTTCAGTCTATCTTGCAACAAATCGGTCAAATGCAATTAGTATGGAACTGTATGAGAATCACCTGATAGTACACGTCGCTAATTATACCCAGGTACACATTTCCATTGTCAAACTAGCATTTGGCATATCTGTTATTATCTGTAATAATTTGTAGCCCATACCATATGTCTCAGGCCATGATAATGCTTGGAGGAAGGAGATTTATTTTTGTCGGACTGCCCCCGATGGGTTGCTTGCCAATTGCCCGAACTTTGGTGGGCACAGGATCAGACAGATGCGACGAGACATTGAATCAGCTCGCAACTTCATTCAACTCAAAGCTGATTCAACTGTTGAATTTCATAAATTTTCAGCACCAGATAAGAACTTCATACATAGACACCTATACTACTATACATTCCGCGACGGTGGATCCTAATGCCTTTGGTATGCACCAGTTCTCTTTCTTGTATGTACCACACGCACAAGAAGTATATATTTTTATGGTCTGGCTAATCGATTGCTTGTGTTTCGGGAATGGTATAGGCCTAACAGAAGTGTCAAGAGGGTGCTGCGGATCGGGGGTGATTGAAGTTGGGCAAACATGCAGAGGGCGAAGAACATGTGGAGACCCTAGCAAGTACCTATACTGGGATGCTGTCCATCCAACGGAGACGACGAACCAAGTCATCGCAAATGCGATGATGGATTCCATTAGAGAACTCTACAGCTAGGCTAAAGTGA
This sequence comes from Miscanthus floridulus, assembly GCF_019320115.1. Lineage (NCBI taxonomy): Eukaryota > Viridiplantae > Streptophyta > Magnoliopsida > Poales > Poaceae > Miscanthus > Miscanthus floridulus. The sequence goes on from NC_089598.1 coordinate 563,402, forward strand.
AGATGGCCGTGATTTGGAGTCTGGATTTGACATCTTCATCAAAGATGAAGGGAAGGCTAGTTTAATCAGAGTCATGTGTATCCAAATGTACTAGAGCTAATATACATATATATAGTCTAGTTTGAACTGGAAGAGAGGTAAGTTATAGTGATTTGTGTCGAAGGAATGAGAGAGGTCAGAGATTACCAGCAGTGTCAAATTGCTGAGCGGTGTTGAGCTTAGTTGGGTGAGTGATGTCAATCTTGTTAGAAATGCGCATTGGTATGGTAATATACAGAATTGAACCAGATGCCACCTCTTGATTTCCTGAAATGAGCTCCTCAGCAAAGCAGTAAGACTGTAAGAGGAATGCATATCGATGAGGTGAGTGTAGATTGAGGCCAGTATGCAGTTGGGGTTCTTTCATGACGTAAAGGGGGGGGGGGGGGGGGGGGAAGATGAAAAAAATGAAAATGAAAATGAAAACAAACCACTACTGCACTTACTATCATCCATTCCATGATAGGGATCACAGGATGTCACCTAGACTTGGAGGGCATTGCGCACGAGGCAGGGCAACTGGCAACACGGGCTAGAATCCATACCATACGGATAGAGATCGACGGGGTCGCCGTGCGGCGGCAGAGGTCATCGGTTGGCAGCGGCCGGCCGGCAGCAGCGGCACAGGTTGAAGTGAACAGCTGCTGGGGGGCCGGACCTGACGAACGGCTTGGCTTGTATCCGTTTCTGTTTCCTCGCTACCCTCACCCAGAGCTGTTCCTGGACCCAGAGACGCCACAGGTCAGTCAGTCCTAGCCAGTCAAGTAGATGCAGTGTAAATTTTATGACAATTGCTGAACAGCACCGTCAATCTATGGATCACAAATTTGCAAACCAAACCACCCATTCGATTCAGCTCACAGGAACAGAGCCGACCACAACCATAAGTATATTACTGATACTACTATAGCAAGAATTTGCCTCAACGAAAAAGGCATCGCCACCATACCACGAAACTTAAACAGGCACTGCCAGCTCAAATGGATTCACAAACACACCCAACGTGAGAGAAAAAAAAAAGTAGTAGCATTAAGAGAGACTAGGCGTCACGGAACGGAAAGCATCAGTCAGACAGAACACCTGCTGCTGCTGTACATAATTCGACATGCTTCTTCAAGATAATCTTAAAACTAACAAGTCCCAATCGCCAGCCTTCCAGGATAATAATAACTAGATAGGATCATAGGAGCCTAACGCTACCGCCTCCTTAACGGAAATATATGTCCACAGCCCGACTTCGCCCAACAGATGGTAATATCGCTTCTGCTCATTCCTCTTCATCGACATCCACCAGCTCGTACTCCACCAGCGACATGTTGTTGTCTTGGTTCACCTTGAAATCAGCAGGCTGAGTCACCTCAATCCGGCCCCACTTGTCCACTGCCAGCCTCATGGTGCCCTTGAACATGTCAATCTTGGCATTGCGGAAGATCACTGTTGTATCTGGCTTCAGAAGGTCAACTGTCCACAATCACCCCCAAAAAAGGAAAGCACGGTTAGATTGTAACCAACTAACCAACAATGATAGATATCACAAACCTACTAATAATAAGCACATAACCGTAGAGCAATCTTTCATAGATTCCATGCAGGTATATGATAGAGAAAACACCAGGATTAGTGCAATCTGTAATAAATTAATCTAAACGACAATGTCATCTGGACACCAGAAACGCAGGAGAAAACCGACGGTTTTCCATATAGCAGAAGCAACCACAAGCAGTTTTCAAATGATTCAATGCCACATGGACATCAGCAAGAATCATCACAATGACAATTGTTTCTAAAAGCAAGAACGATCAGTTATGAACAGCACAATATCATGAGTCATCACGCAGGGGCAAACTGGCAACGTCTAAAACAAAAGCAACATCCAGCGGTTTCAAATGACACGATATCATGAGTCATCATGCAGGGGGGGCAACCAACGACGTTTCTATCTCTACTAACTCCGTCCAACAGTTTCTGCATGGCATCACGTCCGAGTTTATGTTACCACCATGTGACAGACAACAGAGGTCACCCAGAGTTTCACATATTGATTGAAGGCTCACAAAGCACAAAGCACGTATGGTCAATCAGCATCCCCAAAATAGCAACTTTAAGTGAAACTCTCACCAAGCACTAGAGCTATTTGACACAGCAGGAACCAATCTGGCAGGATATTTGACACCCAATCCCTCCATCCCTAGCAAGCAATAGGTAACAGTAGGAGCACACACAACATAATGGGCCATAGTAAGCAGATGGATCTAATCAAAACAGGGCAGAAACTATGATGTAGATGTACTCTATATGCAATGTAGGCGCCAGGTAGATGATGTTCATTGTGTATTAACTAATTATGAAAAAAAAACACAGATGTACTCTATATGCAACGTAGGGGCCAGGTAGATGATGTTCATTGTGTATTAACTATGAAAAAAAAAACACAGGCACTAATCAGTAGCAGTTATGCACATGAAGAAGCATGAGAAAAAGCATTCGCATCCGGGTCGTAAGGCTAGCGCCAGATCTGCAATCGTACTACATGTGTGATCTAATCCGACTAGCAGACTAGCAGATCAGTTGGTCGATGGATCGATGGAATCTGAAGCGCGAGTGGTCCATGAGCGAGAGAGAAAAGAGCACGCGGGGGAGGAGGGGGGAAGCGGATCGCAGGCAGCATACCCTGCTCGTTGCGGGCCGTGACGAGGACGGTGCCGGTGCTGTCTCCGACGAGGCACTCGGCGACGCGGGTGCGGCCGAGGTGCGTGGAGGGCTTGTCGAGGACGGTGCGGGCGGAGATGACGCGGGCGGTGAGGGTGTGGCCGTGCGTCTGGGGGCGCAGCTGGTCGATGGTAGTGAAGACGGGCTTGCGCAGGGTCTTGGCGCCGTCGGCGGGGCCTGGGGCCGCCGGGGCAGGGGCTGGGCTGGGCCGCGGCGGACGTAGCCGGTGCCGGGAGGCGGGGCGCCGCGGCCTCGGAAGGAGGGGCGCCTGGGAGCCGTCGACATCGGCGATCCTCCCTCCAAAACCCTAGAGTGGGCGGCGGCGGCGGTGTGGTGGGGTTGCAGTTGGAGTTGGTGGCGGACGATTCGAGAAGACAAGTTGTTGTTGCGACTTGCGAGAGGGCAACTGCCAGGTGGGGTGGGGGTACGCCCCGAATTTAACACTGCTCCACCAAGACAGACACGTGGGCCCCGGGAGAGTCAGAGTCAGGGACCCGCACGCACGACGCATTGGATGGAGAGAGAAAGGGTCACGCACCCATAACTTCATTTTCCTACGGCCGATGAAAACGAGAAGCCCGCAACGTCGCCCAGCCGAGCGTCGGGCCGCTCCCCGCCGGCCACGCGCTGCCGCGGACCCGCCTCACCGTGCTGGCCGCGCGCCGTCGCAGACCCACCTCGCCGCGACGACGACCTCCTCCTCCTCCACCTGGTGCTGCCTGCTCCTCTGTCTTCATCTTCCCCACGGCCGGTCACCGAGCTGCGAGCTCCGGCGTGAGATCCGGCGAGGCGCGGCGCCCCTTCGCGCGAACGAGCTCCGGCAGGGTCCCTGGCGCGGGCCCCTTCGCGGCGCGACCCCTTCATCCGTCGCCTCGCAAGCGCGGCCGCGGGCGAGCACCACCGCGGGTGAGAGCCGCTGCGCGCGAGCCGCCTCCGTCGCGCCTCCGTCCCCACCGCGAGCGGCACCTGCGACCACCTTCCTCAACACGAGATCCGGCCGCCCTCTCCTCCCCTCGCCGACGGAGCGGCACTGGCGGTGTGCCCCTGCGGTCCGCCGGAGCGGCACCTACGACCCCCTTCCTCAGCTCCGATCCGCGTTGAGCCGGCTTCGGTGCTGCGACCACGAGGCGTTGCTCTCGTCGGGTCGGGCTCCGGTCGTTCCCTTCCCTCGTGGTGGTGGGACTGGCGCCTGCGTGGAAACGCAGAAGGACGAAGAGAGGACGTTGCTTCCACCCAAAATGGGTCACTCATTTGCCTGTATGTTGGAGCTTGTTTTGTGGCTTTTTGAGAGAACTTCGTAGGCACGTAAAAATTTTGATCACCAGAAGAACTTACTCCTTTACAACTGACACCTTAATAACAGTATGGGACTCAGTGCCTTGACGTGATTGATAGAGTGTACGTTGTAGGGCTTCATCTTAGCCTAGTTTGGTACTGTTGTTGCTGCATAAACCATCTATTGAAGTTGCACCTACCTAACATATATCCACAATTCATTTCAATTCTGGAAGACTTTGTGCCTTTTTGAGAGAGAAGAAATATCATCTTTGTTGACTATACATCATGATTTTAGCTATTCTTGTCGTACCTATCGCCATGTATATGAACCTGTAATCCTACGCAAGAAAAAATGATATTAGATAGTGGTATTTCCATCCTGTAGTTTAGCACAGATCATTATCAAATGAAATAAGATATAAATAGAGATATACATTGTATTTCTGAATTCATATCATGTAATTCAGGTCTTGCTGCATTTTATTTTGGAAGAATCAGAAGACACAAATAGAAAAAGAGAGCCATTTTTGTGTTTAAGTGCCAATCATTCATTTTCAGTTGAGGGCATAGGTGCAAAGGTTGTCTGTCTATGATAACACACATGATACTTACCTTGGGGCGATAATTATATCCAGTTCATGTGTAGCCTACATAACATCTAAGATATGATCCATGTCCACAGACCATTATGCAGTTGAAGTGCCAAGGTTATCTGTGCTAGCTATTTTGCTTCACTGTCCCTACGTGACACAGGGAGAAAAATCTTTCAAAATTTTATTTGTTGATTGTAGGCTAAGTGGCTAGGCTAGCTAACTTAAGTCATACAGAAAGAAGGAAATAATTGACACACAACAGATATTGGTACAAAATGAACAAAGAATCTATCCCCTCAAGCTTAAATGCACGTGGTCTTCGACAATGAACTTTTGACTCACCAATTTGATCGAAATAATGGAGGTCTACATCGATGTGGTACCCGTTTAGTTCAAATAAGCTAAGTAAAACAACACTTGAAAATGGGCATAACTTATGAGATGCACCACACATAAGGAACGATTTTACTTTTGTGTGCGTAGGATTACAACCATGTCCACAGCATGTCAAATCTTGACGGGTAATCAGAAACATGAACTATGGCCCATGCTGATGGCATATATCCTAATGCTGAACATCGAAAAACACGACTCAGAGGTATGAGAAAAAACGGAGGTCCACCTCTGCAAAAGAGCAGTTTTAGTTTTCTGCTCAACAAATAGATAACCAAAGAAAAGTTTCAATGCTGATTGCAATTCACACAATGCACTCATAGATGTCTCACGGAACCAAATAAGGTGAATGTAATAGAGGAATCCTGGAGCCAAATAATTACTTGTAGATCAATTGTGTACTATATTGTTTATGCTAAAACACAATGAGAACCATACATACAGAGGGTAAAACGGAGAACATGAAACAATCTCACAGGAAAAAGAGATGGAGAAGTGTAAATTTGCAGTGCTGACTGTACTCTAGCAATGTACAAAATGGGCTCATTGAGATGTTTCACAGGATGACAGAATCAAATAAAGAGAAGTCATAGTAGAGCCAAATAATTACTCCACACAAAATTCAGAGAAATCGTAGAGCGAAATAGTTACCTATAGATGTTTGACAGAGTACATGTAAATCAATTTTGCACAAAATTATTTACACTAAAAAACAATCAGAATCATACACTCATCAGTCAGAACACAGAGAGGCAGATAAGCTGATCTGGGCAGTGACTCGTGTAATGTTTTTTTTTTGAGGGATCAGTAGGAGTTTCTCCCTGCTGCTTAAATATATATATTATAAATAGATAAAAGAGTAGTACACGAGTAGGATGTTGCACCTCGAGAACTCGTGCATCTGTCGGACATGGAAAATTGGAAATCACGTGGAGGCAAGTAGCCAAGACCTAACCAAACATAGTTTCTGTCCAAGAAGATCAAGATCGGACAGGGAAGGAGGAGGGGGCGTGAACCTTAGTGCTAGGAAGACGGCGAGGTAGAGTTGGGGAGCCCATGCTTACTGGAGGAGATGACGATGAGGGCGGGCTCCTATCGTCGCCTGTGCCCCATGGTTGCCGACGACCCAAGCGCCGTCGCCGTCACTGCCTCTCCGTCCTGGTTCCGCGGGGAACCGTAGGCAAGGCCTGCAGCCGCCGCCGAGCGTGAGAAAGCGCTGCAGCTGGGGGAGAGGAGGAGGAGGAGGAGGAGGAAGAAGTGCGGACGGTGGCGGCGTAGGCAAGGCTGGCCAGCGCCGCCGGGGGAGAGGAAGCGCCTCAGCTGGGGGAGAGGAGGAGGACGCAATACGGACGGAGATGGCGAGGCGCAGTGCCGTGTGATTTCTTTTCTTTTTTCTTTTTTGGCGGAGAGAGCGAGAGGTAACCGGCGCAAGGCCGTAATTAATCGGGAGAGGCCAAATCGATGCTCACACACGCACGAGCCCACGTGGATGTTCAGGATTCTTGAACAGTAACTAAACAGGAACCAAATCGACGCTCACACACGCACGAGCCACGTGGATGGTCAGGATTCGTGAACAGCAACTAAACAGGAACCAAAACGCTCTGGTTACGCGGAATCTAGGAGCTATATGGAGAGAGAGAGAGTGTATATATATATTCTCGGACAACTGTATGTATTTGTGCATTAAGTGGCGCTGAATAGGCTAATACTAATACGTATTAGAACAAATAGCGTGATTATTATTTAAATCTCTGAACTACAAGTTATCTAATGACATTAGTGTGCGTGCGTGTTGAGCATCTGTATTTGTGTAATAATTAAAAATAGGTATACCTTCTATCGGGTTCATAAACCCGGGGTCTCTAATGGGCCCGCTTTCCAGCAAAAGCTCGGCCCAGCAGACGGCATTACGAACGACGCGTAACTCCTGGGCCGGCCCAGAAACCTAACGACAGGCCGGAAGAGCGATCCAGTATCCGACCAGAAGGCTTGGCCAAGGAGGGGACGACGCTCGCTTCCGACTCCGACCCACTTCTCCGACCGGAAGGCCTGGCTAAGGAGAGGACGACGCTCGCTTCCGACTCCGACCCGCTTCTCCGACCGGGAATACACCAAACCTCTGCTTACGGCTCTTCTCCGACCGACGTGGTCGGAGTCAACTGGGAACGACCGACCGGGGACGCCCGCTCGGTGAGGACCTAAGAAATCAGGCGAAGCAGAGAAAGTAAGGCGCTCAAGTCAACCGCAATACCGAGGACCGTACCCTGCACACCAGCCTTCCAGAAGGGTACTTTGCAGCCTTCCAGATATGTCAGAACACAAACAGTGTTGTAGGCGTTGATATTTGTCCTACAGTATGGTAGGCGCCGACATTTGTCATACCAGAAGAACACGATGGAGCCTGCCACATGTATCTGGGCGTCAACAGTATTGTGGGTGTCGACAAACTATCTTGTACCCGACGGCGTGGGCAACAAGACAGTGGACACTCTCTCTCTCTCTAAACTTGTAAGACCATCCCCTTCACCTATAAAAGGGGATGCGCTCTCTCCCAACAAAGGATCATTCCGACTCTCTCTCTCTGCTAGGTTTAGACATTCTGAGCACTCGAACAGCTTCACGGATCTAGAATTCTAAAATTACACAGATCATACGTTCCAATACTTAGCGCACGTAGAAGTCCCCGTCACTCTTGGCCCTTCAGTACAGAGTCCGACCGGACCTCTAACACCTCCATCTTATTTCCACTCGTTTGTAACCCCACTGCAAACTTCGAGCACCTGGGCTCAGGAATAAAGTCACCGACCGACTAAAACTGGACGTAGGGCGCGTTGTCTGAACCAGTATAAACCATGTGTCATTGAGTGCTAGGCCACATTCGATCACAACGTACGGCAAAACTACAAATATTTATGTGTTGGTCACTTTTCACACCGACACCTTCTGTTGCAGACAAATTTTTCTCTCAGAATAAAATAGCATCGGCCAACTTATCCATCGTAGAAACCATAAGCCAACAGCTCGATTCGAACCAGCTAACGTCCTTGAGATAGATTCCTGTAGATCTCTCTCTACCAAACGGCACGACAGTACACACGCGGGAACGGGAAGCGGTGGGTCAAAATACACATGTGATGTGATGTGAGTGAAAAGGAAAACACAATACACATGCATGCAAATGTAAAAAGGAAAGGAATCCTTCTCTGTCTGAAACCACACATCCAAATCCGCGGCACATACTCCTGTGTCCTGTCTGAACATATTCGGTAGCAGCCGTGTCTACCTTCGTCTTCCAGAATCAGGAGAATTCGGAGTATAACAATAACAATAACAACAATAATAACAACAACAATAATAATAACAACAATAATATAGGAACTCGTCGCTGGCTCGCGGCGCCACCGCCCGCCTATTATATCTCTCCAACTAAAACATGTATAGCGATTCCGTCCACCCGGCTACGCGAAGTCGCCCCATAGCACGATAACCCGCCCGACACTTCCTCGCGCTCTCGCGCGCGCAGTGGCCCCGGCCTTCGCGTCGCTCCCCTGATATCGCGCCCATCCGGTCCGTAAAAGTGGAAACAAAATCAATCACCAATTATTTACTGCTCAGTCATAGGCATCTCGTCCTCAATCAACGCGTGCATGGCTGCATGCGATCTGCGTTCGCCTCCTCCTATTCGGGCAAATCGCCAACGCCTTTCCAGTCAACTTCCCAGCCAGAGCCATTGTGTCCAATCCAGCAGCCCTTGTGTTTGTCTACGCCGTCGACCCATGCGCGATCGGCACATCCATCGTCGCTGCACGAAGACGATCGTCATGCGCCCACGACCTGCACGATCGAGCTGTGTGGACGATCCTCCTCGCCGCGATAGTGAAGAGGTAGCAACAACAGATCATGAAATCTAGGATTTCCCTCTCTCCCTACTGTTCATGATCCGGCAATGGCCTACTGGCTTGAGCCACCTGGACCGGCTGGACGTCGGCGAACTCGTGTTTTTCGCGCAGGCGACGTCACGTTTGTCGTCTCGCCGATCCTAGTAGCCCCGTTGCTGAACTCGGTCATCACGGCAACTGCCCCGCTACGCCTGAACGTGTTCATGAATGGTCAAATGCTGTTGTTGATCAGGTCCTTGCAACCGAGGATGCAACTGATTAACAATCTGACTCCTACGGCCTTGGTCCTACAATCGTTGAACACGTGATGATTGAGTCCTGGTGATTGAGTTAGTTTCGGTTTAGAAAAAATCAGGGGAGGCGAGGGGTGCTTGCGAATGGAGACGCATAGCCTAGGGCTACTAGCTTGGATCTGGTTGAGCGGAGTGTTCAGGTAAAAAGGAGCACATAACCTTATTAGTTAGTGTCTAAATATATATTAATCTCTCAGTCAAGGGCCTACCATCTGGATTGTTTCACTTTGCATGTCCTCCACAAAGCCAAGCACAAAGGATCCAGCACTTGTGGCCTCTGTATTGAGACATAAGTAATAGGACTGAGTCTGTTCAAAGTCAAGAGTTACTGTAGTTATGCAAAGAATGGTTCACAGAGTTACTCCTTTTGCATGTGACAGTTTACTTCCAGTGTGGGGTTCCTTGCAAAACTGAGTAGGATATTTGTATGGAGCTTTGTGACAGGTCATGTCAGCCTGAACATAAAATATTTTCTGCAGCCTGAACATATAAAATATTTGTATGATTTTGCATATTCTCAAATAGCCTGAAATATTTGTATCATTTTGTCGTCAGTTGCTGAATCTGTAAAATGAAATAGCGATTAGCTGCATTAGGATGGTTTCACACTATTATTTTACATAACCATATTCAAGCAAGTGTGTACAGAGGCTAAAACACATAGTTCTCAAGGTGTCCCTTGCACTAGAGCCCACCAACTTGGAATAACACAGTCCAACACAAGATATCTGAATTCAGTTTATTGAAACACATAGTTCTCAAGGTCTACATTTTACCATTGAAATCTGAGGTGGTAGTCATTTTATTGAAATTGAATTCAGTGACCTTCCTGAAAATTCAGCTTCATGTTCTTGTTCCTGTTCCTGTTCAGTTTCTAGTTCCTGTTCCTGTTCCTGAAAAAATCAATGAGCCTACATAAGCATACAAATGTTCCTGAAAAATCAATGAGCCTACATAAACTCTCACGGTTTACCAAGTTATGTTAATTTTGTCATCATTTATTTCTTCCGTGTCAATAAATTGCTAACTAAAGCCAATAATGTTTAGGCAATGTACGCAATGACTGCATTGCATTGTTTCATATCATCTTCTTATCTGCACATAGCAGAAATTATGACTCCTTATCTATGTGCATTGTTTCCCAACATTTTCTTCTATCACTAATAGTTTACTGATTGAAAAAATTAGCACTTCAATGCAGGAAGTACAAGACACTGTTTTGGCAAAATAAAAGTTTCGCATGCTCATCTGGAACTGTTAAAGCATACAGATGTTTTGAATGATGCATTCTATATTTCACAACATGGAGTGTTTGGAACAATAAATAACCTCTGTCTTGGACACTCTCATGAGGTAGGCTACTGTTGTTTCCTATACATTAAAATGTGATTTTGTTTCATCCCCTTAGAGTCTTACCTCATTAAAGGTTTAATGGGAGGGCAACGCGTGGCATGAAGTTGTTGCATCAAGTTTGGTTTTGTAACTGATTTTGTCAAATAGTTTGAGCTGCAGTTTTTCCTCGGCACCTCGAGTGAAGATGAGATTCTGGTTTCATGTCAATTGGAATTGGGTTTGGTTTTGCACATGATTTTGTAAAATAGGCCGAACTGCAATTTTCTCTGTTTAGTGTACAGAAGCAGCTCGTGCTCTCTTTTTTGTTTTTCAGATCAGATTGTCAGTCCAGCAGCAGATTGTCAGGGCAAAGGGATCAATAAGGTCCGCTGGTCTACTCATAATTGCCATTGCCACATATTTCTTGGTAAATTTCTCATCTTGTTTGGTTTGGAGCTTTGGAAAGCTGATAGATCTTAGCAGTGATTAATAAATTAAATAAACATGTCCTGAAGTGAAGTATTTGTTCTATTAGAAACAACCACCGTTACTCTGTACCCAGCGGGATGAGCATGAGTACTATTGCAACAGATTTTTGTCAGGCCAGAGCACATATAAATATTGGATAAGCTGCTCAACAATATTGAATGTGGATAGCCAAAAGGCAAAGTTCTTTTTTTTTCTTTTTTCAATAACCAAGATGAGCCAGTACAAAAGGTTATGTTCTCTATCGTCACTCATTCAGCAGCGAGCTTCATCTTGTTTAGAACATTATATTAGTTTCTACTTCCTTTGTTTCATTTTGCTTGTAAGATAATCCATTTTCTTTCTTCTTGTAGTCACATTATTGTAATACATGATGATATGATAGCTCCTTCGATTAATTGGTTCAAAGCCTTTTGAAACAAATTTTTTCTGATAGTCTGCTACTTTTCCTTTTTTATCATTTTTGACTGACCCTTCTCCCTTTAAAAGACGATGCAGGATGAAAACAGGACAAATTAAAAGGTGCCAATGCAGAAAAAAGCACAAGATGATTGTTTACAAGTTCACAACCTGCTTGATGCCTCATTTGTAGTAAGGAATGTTTCTTTTCAATGTATAGTGTAGATACTAAGTTCAGAAAATTCAGTCTCATGTGATGCTTGAACTTAGTCACCATATTGTCCACATAGGGCTAATGAAATTGTTGTTTTTTCAATGTAATGACCATATGCTAACTCAGACAGAAAGAGCTGAAAATCTTGAAACTATTCCCACTAGAAAATGATTTGGAAGTGTCATTATATATGTTGAGTTGAGAAAACATCATATATATATACATGGTAGCTTTTGAAGCTTTTTTTGTTACAATAAAATCTCAATCCAACGAACTTACATGTATGAGTATTCTTTTTATAGCATGTTCTTACTAGAAACAATTTTTTCGGTATGTTGCATTTTGACATTTAATAACAGTGAAGCTTTCCTGTTTTTGTCAGAAACAACAATCTTGATGCTTTAGCAATAATGAATGTCCAGATTCAACGGAGGATGATCACTATACCTGCGTAACTTTTGTAGCCACTCCTATTTTGTTAAGTTTTAGTTCATAGCTGCGATGGGAAAGATTATTATGGCTACTGGCTCTCGTTCTTCGTACCTATGTATAGATGTAGTTATATGCACAAAATTTTTCAATATGAACCTGTTGTCTGATGTTGATACTGATTTATGAATGCATGCTTCCTGTGTGGTTGGATGGAGTATTTGTTGAAATTAGGATGATTTAATGATTTAACTGGTCTTGGTTTCTATGATTAAGTGAAATGCTTTTTTTGACGAAATCTCTTGGAACAAACCTTTGCTTGAGATTTTAAGACTTGTTTTATTGTTTTGATGAACCAGTTTTCCAGGACATAGAATCTTAACGCTTTAGTGGACAGAGTGTTGGCACGTGCGCGTTCCAACGATCCTAGTAAATATATATATGTATCTCTACGCCATCGTCGTCACCGGGACCCGGGAAACCGAACAACCGAATATACTGAGGGCGTGCTGTGCTCGCAAGGTTGTTGAGGTCTTTATTAAGGAGGTGCTGTGGCAGCACAGCTGCGAAGCCAGCGCCGCAAAAGCCAAGAGAGAGAGAGAGATGGCCATGGCGGAAGTTGACCACCTCGCCGCCGAGAGGGCCACCGCGGGCTTCGACGTCGAGGAGAGTCGCGTGGGCCGGCTCACGCCACGCCGTCCACGTCGCCGACCGCATGGCACGCCTCGTCGCATCCGACCCTGTAAGCCGCGGCCAATCCCACCCGTTCTGGGTCTCGCTCCCCTACCTCATCCCCTGCAACGCGCGTGCGCCAAATTCCGCCTCCTCACCTCACCTCATCGGACGCGCAGATTGGAGGACAAGCGGGAGCCCTCCCGCCAGATTCCTGCATCTACCTCTTGTAGCTGTAGCTCGCACACGTGCTTCGCTACTTCACTTCCATATATGCAGTAGCCAGTAGTACAATCCAATCCATGCTTGGCCTTTTCCGGATACATACATTCACCATCTGTTCCCTTCTGATTGATTCATTTGCTCCGCTGACTTTTTTTTCCTACTATATTACTGTACTTTACTACTCCATGTCTTCTTCTTCTTTTCTTCCTAAAAAAGCAACAGCTCTTTTGCATCTGATTCCGTACATTCGCTCCCTCAGTACCAAACGGAGAAAACAAAGGAAGCGATCAAACGGTCGGATGACCCGCTTGATTCAGCTTTGGTCACATCGTTAAGATTTTACGAATATCCTTAGCTCCACTGTTGACTGCCTGCTTTTTTATTGTTTCCCTCCCTGCCATGGTCACCTCACCTCACGATGTTGACTCCAGCCACAATCTTTTATTTATTTGTACTCAAACAGTAATCACATGTTACAGTAACCTTGGTCTCCACTTTCAAACTGGACACTCAAACCACTGTAGAACATTGCCCTTTTGTTCAAAAAGGCAACATTAAGATTGTAACGGTCATGGTTTTCTTTTCCCATACAAAAATCTTTTTTTTTTTCATGCTAAAGAGGCTAATATCGACATACCCACCCTCTGCTTTGTGTGCCCAGCTCAATACAGCCCATTACAGGCATCAAGATATATATCTGATTGACATTACAATCTGTTGAATCCCCCTTCCCCTTACATCTTTGCGCTCTCGATATGTGTAGGTCTTCCGCAAGGATAACAGGACCATGCTCTCTAGGAAGGAATTGTTCAAGGTCACTCTGAGAAAAGCAGCCCATGCGTGGAAGTGGATCGTCGAGCTACGTCTTACAGGTCCCAATCAACCCCCATCTGTTTCCATTAACAACCAAAGATCCGTTGATCAACTGTGCTACATACAGCACTCTAAACTAATGTAATGTCTCGTTTGATGTCGATTAACAGAAGAGGAAGCAAATTTGTTGAGACAATATGTCGACCAGCCTGGTTACGTTGATCTGCATTGGGTATGTCTATCCATTCCTTTTTCCGTTAGTAATAATATGTTCTTATTCATACCTCAGTCAAGCCTTTATTGTGTGTGTCAATCTTCATATGGTTCTTGGGTTTCTGTAAAAACTAGGGCCTTACCTTTGATAGCAATCACAGAAAATTCATGCCATGGAAGGAACAACAAATAGTTGCTTTGTACAAGCTTCTTCTTCTTTTGTTAACTTACGGACACAATACGATCTTGCAGGGCATGTTCGTGCCAGCTATAAAAGGGCAAGGAACTGAGGAGCAGCAGCAGAAGTGGTTACCGCTGGCTTACAAGTTCCAAATAATTGGGTGCTATGCTCAGACGGAACTTGGTCACGGCTCAAACGTTCAGGGCCTTGAAACAACTGCTACATTCGATCCAAAGACTGATGAGTTTGTCATCCACAGTCTAACTCTCACGTCCAGCAAAGTAAAGTTCTATGAATCAACTGCCACCTTATTGATTTGTTTAAAACATTTGCTCTTTTCCCTTCTTAAAAATTACTTTAGCGGTTTAGCCATTTGTAATTAAATTGATATAAAGACGCTGCCCCGCAATTCATTACATGTTTCTTGTTGGCAGTGGTGGCCTGGTGGCTTGGGGAAAGCTTCCACCCATGCAGTGGTGTACGCTCGGTTGATAACTAAAGGAAATGACTATGGCATACATGGTAGTGTTTTGCTTCTGGGAAGCCTTTATTGATGCACTCTCTTTCTTTGCGACTTATGCATGTCGGTGTTCCAGGTTTCATTGTGCAACTGCGAAGCTTAGAGGATCACTCCCCACTTCCTGGTGTTACCCTCGGTGATATTGGTGGGAAGTTTGGTAGTGGTGCATATAACAGTATGGATAATGGTGTTCTTCGATTTGATCATGTGCGCATCCCAAGGGACCAAATGCTGATGAGGTTTGTCCATTTGGATCATCATACTTCATTCTGTCACTTTATCTCTTTTTTTTTTGTCTTAACCTTCCTTAAACTTGACATGGTTATATTCTTGCTTTCTAGGCTTTCACAAGTTACAAGGGACGGGAAATATGTTCACTCAAATGTTCCAAAGCAGCTGCTGTATGGGACAATGGTTTATGTTCGTCAGTCAATTGTTGCAGATGCTTCTAAGGCTTTGTCCCGTGCTGTTTGCATTGCTGTACGATACAACTCAGTCCGAAAGCAGTTTGGCTCTCAAGATGGTGGCCCTGAGACTCAGGTACTTTCTCTGTTAAATATTTGAATAAATTTCGTATTGTTATTATTTGTTCATTTTTCTGTTAATTGTGAAGAAACTTTGTTAAAAAACTATGCTCTCGACCATAAATTGAGCTGACCATATAAAGTAACTAATAAATGAGATCTATGCACTAGGCGGGCATCAAATACCTATTTGGTTTGATAAATGTCCATACTCTTATCTATAAACTTGATCAAATGTAAGATAGATAGTTTGACCTGGGAGAAAGATAGAAGTAAAGTCTTTTTGGGACGGAGGGAGTACATGTACATGGATATTTCTGCATCTTCTGGCTACCAATGAGAGGTGACTAATGTATACAAACTGATTACAGGTCCTTAATTACAAGACTCAACAGAGCAGACTCTTTCCATTGCTGGCTTCAGCATATGCATTTAGATTTGTGGGTGACTGGCTGAACTGGCTATACACGGATGTCACTCAGAAATTGGAAGCCAAGGACTTCTCAACACTGCAGGAAGCTCGTGCATGCACTGCTGGTTTGAAGGCTGTGACAACATCTGTAACAGCTGTATGTATTGAGTTTAATTTCAGTAACCCTTGTGCTGTTCTACTTGTTATTAATGGTTTATATTTATCAGCCCTCTTTGACTCTCTTATACAATTATGATTGGAGTGGAGTTGAGTTAATATTGATCATTCCCAAGTACTCGTAGTATAAAAGTGGTTTGTAGAAGTTCTGAACTACCAATTGGGCAGTTGTTGTCTTTATCACTAAATCTTTCTTGGGTATTTCAATTGTAGCTCGTAATTCAGGTTTCATAGGCTGTCACTAGATACGATTTTTCTGTCTGACTTGCCTGACTCCATTCCATTTTAAGAGAGTAGGCTCTGGTCTGATGGTCAAGCTTATGCATGTTCTGATGGTCTAGTCACTATATATAACAAAGGACAGTTTTACAATTCATTGTTGTATAAAGGGATATTTCGCTCTGTTACGCAGGATGCAATTGAAGAATGCCGGAAGCTCTGTGGTGGACATGGTTACTTCAGTGGGCTTCCTAAATTGTTTGCCGTCTATGTTCCTGCTTGCACTTACGAAGGAGACAACATTGTTTTACTTTTGCAGGTTTGTATGCTACTCATATTCCTTAGTTGTGATGATGTCAATCATTTGTCATGCTTTTAGCACGTAGTTTATTTGATTGAAGCCCTTTTTTTTCATTGTGTTTTTTGTCAATGGTGTGGTAATAGCCTTTGGTGGTACCTGCAGGTTGCAAGGATTCTAATGAAAACTGTTTCTCAATTGGCATCCGGAAAACAGCCTGTTGGTACAATGGCCTACATGGGCAAAGTACAGTATCTGATGCAATGCAAATCTGCTGTCAATTCAGGTACATAATTATAGGCTGACACATTGTGTGGTCTCCTTGCCCTTGTTTAGTTACCCAAAATTCAAACTTTGGCACTATGCAAAAAGAAGATTCCTCGTCACATCAAACTTAAGGTACATGCATGGAGTACTAAATGTTGACAAAATCAAAAACTAATTGCACAGTTTGGTTGTACTTTGCGAGACGAACGTTTTGAGCCTAATTAGTCAACGATTGGACAATTATTACCAAATACAAACGAAATGCTACAGTACACTACTGTACGCTACAGTGAATCCGGCGGCGCCAGCTTCTGGCAACTAAACGCGGCCCTTGTCTCTTAAGGAGGTGATGTATTCGTGCTGTGATGGTAATAGTCCATGTTTTGATGACTGTCAACAGCCGAACATTGGCTTAACCCTGCTGCCATACAAGAGGCATTTGAAGCAAGAGCGCTCAGGATGGCGGTAAACTGTGCCCAGAACATAATCCAAGCTGCAAGCCAAGAGGAAGGTTAGTATTTATTTTACACCCATTAGTCTGGGAGACAGGCAGAAAAAAAAATATTATATAGCTGGTAAAGTCTGGATGGAAACTAATCAACTTTAGCAATGACGATCTCATTCCCTGCAGGTTTCTACGAGCGGTCCCCAGATTTGCTTGAGGCTGCGGTAGCTCACATCCAAGTGAGTACCAAGTACACAACCATGTGGAGGAAGCATGTGCAATTCTCTTCCATGTCATTTTTCATATTTTTGGAAAAGAAAAGAGCAGAAAAGAAAATGAAAGGAAAACCGATGATTCATTTGCTACTCTTGTTGCTTGTCGCCCAGGTTCATCGAGAAGGTGCAGCAGGACATTCCTGGACACGGAGTGAAGGAACAGCTCCAGACCCTCTGCAACGTGTACCCTCCACAAGCACCTGGGCGACTTCCTGGCGACTGGGTGCATCACGCCCAGGCAGGGAGTGCTGGCAAACGAGCAGCTGGGCAAGCTGTACGCGCAGGTATATTGTATAGGTCGAAGGAGGAAGCACAACGATGAAAACGGAGTGAAATCCAGTGAAAAAGAAGTGGGGCAGCAGGAAGTGAACTGACGGCATATGATGACTTGTTACAGGTGCGGCCGAGCGCTGGTGGATGCGTTCAACTACACGGACCACTACCTGGGGTCCGTGCTGGGGCGGTACGACGGGGACGTGTACCCGGCGCTGTACGAGGAGGCGTGCCACGAGTACCTCCGCCCCCTCATCAGTCTGCAGCAGCTCAAGCTCTCGAGGCTCTGAACGAATTCTCTTCTCTCTGATGTGGTCCGCTGCCATTAGCGCGTGACCCCTCTGAATTCGAGGATCATATCATATCCATTTCATACGTTGGTGCTCAGTTTCATACGGTGTTATTGAGTAATAAGCGAGCGAGAGATTGAGCATATCTCTGCTGCTGGAGTACCTACGTAGTGCAAATTTGTATCGTAGAGAGAAGAACTGCTGTTACTGAGGATTGAATTGGTGCAGGCATGGAATGCTCCAGCACTAGTCTGTTGCTGCTAGTTTTAATATTTCTTGTATGATTAGATCGTTGGTTAGCTTAGCTAACATTCTATAGATGATAGATTGCTGTTGTAGTAGAGCAGAGTTGATGATGATGCACCCCTGTGGTGGTTTCTGCTTTTCTGATCAGTGGTAGCCTGCTACTGCTAGTGCTTGTGCTAGGTGCTCTCCAGTCCAGAGAAAGCGAAGTAGTAGTAGGAGTGCGTCTTCACTAGAGGGAAGACGTATCCAACCTCCTCCTGCCATCTTCTTCTTCTTCCCGCCTGCTGCTGCTGCAGCCTCTAGTCTCTGCCTCTGTCTCCTCCCTCCCTTATCCTCTTCTACCTCCACCTGGCAAGTGGCACCTTGATGATGGCTCCTCCGCCTCCCCTCCTCTCCCCCACCGCCGCCCGCCGGCACACCCCGCTGCTAACGGCGCCCTCCGCTTTGCCTCCTCCATCCTCGGCCAGCTTCTGTCCTCCTCGCCACCGCCCACGCCCACGCCCACGCCGACGCCCTCGCCTCCCTCTATCTTCTGCTGCTCCCGCCGCAGCAGACGGCGACGCTTCCACCTCCTCCTCAGCCGTGTCCGCTGCCAACCAACGGGGCTCTCCCGCTTCCTCCGTCCTCACCTTCCAGCAGGCCATCCAGCGCCTCCAGGTTCGTTTCGCTCGCTGCTCCCTTCCCCTCCCCACTAATCAAATTCAAAACCACCAATCTCCTCTCTCCTCTGAGTGACGTCTGACCCCTCTTCAATTCCAATTCCATTTCCACAGGAGTACTGGGCCTCCGTAGGATGCGCTGTCATGCAGTGCAGCAACACCGAGGTAACCTGCTTTCTTCAGCATTGTTACTTACCCCGACCCTTACTAGTAGGTAATAACGTTGTTTTTTCATCCACATCGAATCCAGGTCGGAGCAGGCACAATGAATCCGCTCACATTTCTTAGAGTCTTAGGTCCTGAGCCATGGAACGTCGCGTAAGCTCGCCCTCTCACCCCTCATCCTGACCACTACTAGTAGTATTTATCAACTCAACTCCCACCCCTTTTGTTTATGCGCCGCCGTCTAATTTCTCCTCATTGCGCTCCACAGATTATGGCTTACAATAATTTCCTTATTATATATAATAATAATTCCTGTAATCTCAAAGCACTGACATGTAAGAAAAGCTTGTCCAACACCGGTTGAGATGGTTTGGACATGTGCAACGGAGACCTCCAGATGCACCGGTGCGTAGCGGAATCCTAAGTCAGGATAGTAACGTGAAGAGAGGCAGAGGAAGACCGAAGTTGACTTGGGTAGAGGCAATAAAAGGAGACTTGAAAGGATGGAATATACCCAAAGACTTAGTCTTAGATAGGAGTGCTTGGAAGACAGCTATTCACGTGCCTGAACCTTGATTGCTCTAATGGGTTTCAACTCTAGCCTACCCCAACTTGTTTGGGACTTAAAGGCTTTGTTGTTGTTGTTGTTGTAATCTCAAAGCACTGACATGTGATGCTCTATATGAACGGCAGTATATACAAAGGCTACAGTGCTAACTCCATCTTCCTTTCCTTTTTTTTTCTTTTTGTTGTACTGTATTTTTCTCCAATTTTGATCCTCAAGTTACGTGGAGCCAAGTATAAGACCAGATGATAGTCGCTATGGGGACAATCCCAACAGGCTTCAGCGCCATACTCAGTTTCAGGTTGACTCAAGTTTTGCTGCTTCTTTTTTTCCCATCTTATTTTATTTGATTGGCCAAACTGTTACCGGTGCCTGATTCAAGGAATTTAATCATTCCTATGAATAGGTAATTCTGAAGCCTGATCCTGGAAATTCGCAAGATCTCTTTCTGCACAGCCTTTCAGCAATAGGTATTGCTAAATAATATTATCTGCCTTCAGTTCTACTAGACGCTTTGTACAACAACCAAGGAACACTAATGTGATAAATGTTTTTACTTTTGGGTATTAATTAATGAAAGTCCCAACTGGTACATTATGATGTTCTATGTTTCGCTCTAATCACATTTTTAATGAATATAAATGGAGTCAGTGAATGGTTGAGTTGTTTTTCTCACAGGTATCAACATCCGTGAACATGACATCCGCTTTGTTGAAGACAACTGGGAGAGTCCGGTGAATTTCTACCTTCTTTCCAGTGTTCTTTTTTTTATGCCAGCACATGTTGTCCTGGCTAAGTAAACTCCAACGAATTTCTTCTTATTCATGATAGGTTCTTGGTGCTTGGGGACTGGGCTGGGAGGTTTGGATGGATGGCATGGAAATCACACAGTTCACATATTTTCAGCAGGTACAACTAATTAAATAGTACTATGTATCACATCATGACTCTTTCTACTGGGACCACACAGCTGTTTCATCTGCATATTTAGGATGTAGACGAGGAATGCAAATCAGACCAAGTGACAGCTGACTTATTAGATTTTTTAAGAAAAGAAAAGAAAACTAGACCATCCAGGAGGAACTATGTGATCTGCACCAAGAATAAAATAGCATCCAAAAACGAAACTTTATTTATTCAGAACTAGATGACCTATGAGAAACTAGATGATTTTGCATCATCACTTCATGTACTAAAAGTTTTCACGTCCTATTCCTGTCTAATCCCTGTACCTTTTTTTGTATCTCAATTGTTGCAGTCAGGAAGCCTTCCATTGCAGCCGGTTTCTGTTGAAATAACATATGGACTTGAGCGTATCCTCATGTCACTTCAGGTAAGCCCAGTGATTATTTTGTACTCGTCTTGTATGAGTCATACATATACAGTGCTTATTAGCATTCTTTTCTTCCTGGATAGAATGGTAAACATAATTCCTTGATTTTGTTGATTATTGATCCTTGACTCCTGTATGTCTATAGCACAACAACTGTGATACTAACTTCTCCATTGAGATCATACTATGCTGGGTAGCATGACCTTTGAAAAAGCTGACCTTACTTTAATTTAGATGCTGTGACAGGGAGTTGATCATTTCAAGAATATACTATACACCGAAGGAATTACATATGGAGAACTGTTCCTTGAGAACGAGTATGCTTTTTTCTTGACTGTTTTTCGATGCTATGCAGATCTTTTCTTTTTCTTTAGATTTTCCCTCCATTTCCTCCTATTATATACCATGGATACTGATTCTGTCATGTGCTTAAGCTTTGGACCTTGTTTCTGGTTTCTTGACTTCAGGAAGGAGATGAGTGCATATTATTTAGAACATGCAGATGTCAGTCACATTCAAAAGCACTTTGACAATTTTGAAGAAGAGGCTCGCTCTTTGTTATCACTGGGGCTGCCAATTCCAGCGTATGCTTGAATGTTTTTATACCGTCTCTTTTGGATTACAAGCAATTAAGTGATAAAATTGACAAGTTGGCTCTTGATTTGCAATGAACTAGGTATGATCAGGTTCTGAAGGCCTCTCATGCTTTTAATATATTAGATTCTAGAGGTTTTGTTGGTGTAACTGAGCGTGCAAGATATTTTGGTCGCATGCGAAGGTGCGGAACTATTTCCCTTGTTTTCTTTCTATCTTACCTCATCAGGTATCATGGAAACTTTCAAGTGCCTCTTTGTTCCTAATTAAATTATATATTTCCATTAGAGCAACAAATATCTCCATATCACCATGTTTTTCTTTTTCTTGGAGGTTTAGCAACCTGCATTTTATTTTAAGCTCTAATATTCCTCACTACCCATATTTTGATTGCTTTTCCAACCTCATTGCTATGGGCTTTGAATTCAT
This sequence comes from Miscanthus floridulus, assembly GCF_019320115.1. Taxonomy (NCBI): domain Eukaryota; kingdom Viridiplantae; phylum Streptophyta; class Magnoliopsida; order Poales; family Poaceae; genus Miscanthus; species Miscanthus floridulus. Next base: position 585,264 of record NC_089598.1, read on the forward strand.
AGTTGAAGATTGCTTCATCTAATATTGTTTTCTTATTGAACTGATTTGGTGTTTAACCATTCATTATTATGTTACATTATTTGATGTTCGTTCAATGTTCTTCTTTCATCTAGCTTCTGCATTAAAGTCAAAATAAAATTATGATCTTGCTGACTGCTTTGTGCAGCCTTGCTCGTCAATGTGCTCAGCTTTGGGTGGAAACTCGAGAAAACCTTGGACATCCTTTGGGTGCTTACGAAGAGGATAACCTTATCTATCCTCATGTCTCCGAAAAACCTCGTAGAGAGGTAGTTCATTTACATTGCTATCCGCTGAGTATTTTTTACGAAGAAAATCACATAAGAATGCACATATGATGTTGCAGACTACACAAAACAAAACACATGTTGTGACCTAGAAATTTGGTTTCTGCCATTCAGGAAGTGCCGGTGCAACCACGGGCGTTTGTTCTTGAAATAGGAACAGAAGAGTTGCCACCCCGTGATGTCGTAGAAGCAATTGAACAGGTAAACATGGCTTTCCATTTGTATCTAAAGAACATGATGATCCTTGCTTTGCAAATTTTTCTTTACTAGAATTTGCTGACTTTGTTTCATAGTGGAATGACTTGTGATCTGTTGCTTGTTGATCTTCAGCTTGAGAAATCTCTAGTTAATACATTGGAGAAACGTAGATTGGCCCATGGGAAAGTGCACGCTTACGGGACACCAAGGAGATTAGCGGTATCATCCTGACAATTTTCATCTCACATTTAGTTTCCTGACCAGCCTTCTTGATGTATTTTTCTACACTGTCATATCTGTCAAGCTTCATCAGAAATTGCTGTCATGTAATGTCTAAAATCTCTGCAATATTTGTATTCCTTCTGTGAGTAGAGACCAGGAGCCAGTTTGGTGTGTGTTCAGTTAGAAATGAATGTGATAACCTGCCTGATGACTAAGCCAATTGCATGGTGGAGAACTTTTCTTACTCATTAAAATTTCCTTTGCTTAGTATATTAGGGATGTTTGTGCATTTTAGTCACACGGAAATATTTAAAACGGTGTACATGAACACGAAAACATTTTTGAAAGAAGTGATTTCTTGGTGGGCATCTTTTAGTTATGTTTGTTATATGGAAAACCCTTAATATATTAGACCACTATTTTTTTTACATCTACACTTGTCCAATCTGAAGCAATAAGAAGTCCAGCTTTGTTTTACAGATTGTTGTTGAAAATCTTAGTATGAAGCAAACAGAGGTAGAGGTTGAACTACGTGGTCCACCAGTTGCGAAGGCATTTGACGACGAAGGAAACCCCACTAAGGTTGGCTATCCACAAGAAACTTGGCTATACTCTGCTGTTGTGATATTGCTTATTTTTGTGTCTCTTTTGTAGCCTGTAGCCTGAAACATGAATATGTGCATGTGGAAAATAAAATCTAGTTTGGTTCTTAATTAGGAGGAAGAGAGTAGCATCATTTACAAAAGCTGCATTTTTTACCGTTGCTGATAAGGACCTTATCCTCTTAGAATAATTTTCTTTTGATGGAATTTTTACAGAATAATTTTCTTTGTTCCTATCCAGGCCGCTGAGGGATTTTGTCGAAAGAATAATGTCTCTGTCGATCATCTATATAGAAGAATAGATGGTATACAAAACAAGCTCTTCCCTTTTAAATATTTATAATTGCCACTTCCTTTTAGAGTTGCCAATTTCTCTTTCTAGCTTTTGGGTTTATCTTCATCATTGCACCATTTATATAATTATATTGCTCATTGTGATTGGTTGCCAACTTACCTACCTACAGTCATCACCACTTCTTGTTCGTGCTTGCTGTGTTCGAATCACCATGTGGAATTGATAGCACGGAATTTACTATAGAGCTGATGACCTGTGTAGATCATTCATTGATATTACATTTAGTTATTTTATAGGATAACCTTAGCTTTAGTTTAGTTCTCATCTGCTTATTCTCTATAAACTTATTCAGTGCTAGAAATAGAGGGACTGAATTGATTAGATGAATCCATATTTTATCAAGAGAAAATTGAAGTTTTTTTTTCAGATTTATTATCTGCTTCCTATATCTTATTACCAGATGCCCATGTTGAGGCCTTATGCTTATATATAACACATAATACTGCTTCCCCCTTATAACCCCCTTTTTCTTAATTATCTCTTCTTGTTGTTTAAAGACGCCTAAATTTCATGAAAAAAAATCACACTTTACAGGTAAAACAGAATATATCTATGCTAGAGTCAAAGAGTCTGCTCGTTGTGCTGATGAGGTTATTTCTTATCCTATATATTTGCTTGACAGAAGATTGTATTGGATACCTGAAGTAGGGCCTTAGTTGATCAACAGAGTTTTCAAGAGTTAAAAAGTTCTTCCTCGTATATTCGTGGTGTTTATAAACAATGGACTTTCTGGCACTGGAATGAGAATGATATATGTTGCATTTTGCTAGGCTTTCTTAGAGCAGTTTGCTTGTATTCGGATCAACATACTAATCTAGTCATCCATTTTTTTAATTGTCAGTACCAGATGGCAAACTCTAATGTCTAAACAGATTAAATGCTCCATCCTATTTACCATCAGTCAACCTCCATAAACTAGGTGCTATGTTTTCTTGTGCGAAGTGAAAGCAATAGGATTTCACGGGAAATTAGTAGATTGATTATGAGGCCAAGAGGCAGGGGTACATATAGAGGCAAGGAGGACCCAGGGTTGGTTTATAGAAGTATGACCACCGTCGGATCTCCTTGCCTATTATAAGAGTAATCAATCTATAATAACCATAATGGGCCAACAGCCATGCGTTGCTGGGGCTGCAGCAGAATTTCTGCCGGATGATCTGAGCAGAAGGACAAAGAAGAAGGCAATGCGATCGCTGGACATCCTCGGTGAAAATGAAGGTATTGACCAACAAGCTCAGGATGATTACACCAAGTTGTTTAGACATCCTCTGTCTGATTCACACCTTCGGGCGCTGTCTGCTCTGTTCAAGTGGTCCTTGCCTGTGGACTTTGGCCAAGGGGTTGACAGTGAAATGTTGGGATTGCTTTCTGTTATATGTTTGGTCGGCTTCAAATGTGTTTTTATGGATCCTGCAAAAATTTTAATTTGGAATGTTAGGGGTCTAAATTCTACCTCCAGGCAAGACTCCGTATGCTCTATTGTGGATTCCTCTCGGTCGGACATTGTGTGTATTCAGGAAACCAAAGTCACAGATATGTCTCGCAGAATTATTCTCTCTAGTCTAGGCTCGGATTTCTCTGACTTCATCGCTGCTCCTTCTGTTGGAGCCAGTGGAGGAATCTTGATCGCTTGGAGACAGCATATTGGAGTTTCTCTAGCTCGGCGGGTTGATAACCACAGCGTGACAGTTCAGTTCTCTACAGAAAATGGGCAGTCACGGTGGTTGACCAGTGTGTATGGACCCCAAGGCAATGACAACAAAATTCAGTTTCTGCAGGAGTTAAGGGATATTCGTGCAGCATGTCCGGGACCATGGGTGGTGGCTGGGGATTTTAATCTAATCTACAGAGATGAGGACAAGAATAATGCTAATTATAATACGGCAATGATGGGTCGTTTCAGAAGGTTCATCAATGATTTGGCTCTCAAAGAGATACCCCTGCATGGTCGCAAGTACGCATGGTCAAACCAGCAAAACTCTCCAACCTTGGTAAAATTGGATCGAGTGCTATGCTCAGTCGACTGGGAGGAGAAATTTCCCAACTGCTTGCTTCAGAGTATGGCTTCAGATGATTCTGATCATTTCCCTCTTCTGCTGGGCCTCCAAGATAATAGACCAGGACGACCCAGATTTCACTTTGAGTCCTTTTGGACAAAACTCGATGGGTTCCAGGAGGCTGTCGCTTCAGCGTGGGCTTCAACCCCTGCTGGCCCATGCCCTTTTATAACTCTAAACAAGAAGTTTAAAGCTGTTACCAGGGGCCTGCAGAGTTGGAGTGATAAGGCGGTGGGCCAAGTTAGCTTTCAGCTTGCCTTGGCAAGAGAAATTTTGCATCAGTTCAAGATCGCTCAAGACAACCAACAGCTTTCTCCTGGAGAATTATGGCTCAAGAACAATTTGAAGAAGCACAGCTTGGCCCTAGCATCCCTCAAGCGTACAATGGCTCGCTTACGCTCAAGGATCAGTTGGCTCAAAGATGGTGATGCTAATACAAGACTCTTCCATATGCACGCCCGGCACCGAAAAAGGAAGAATTTTATTGGGAAGCTTATTGCGGGAGAACGGGTTTGCACCAGCCATGAGGACAAGGCTGCAGTCATTGATGACTTTTATGAAAATCTGCTGGGAACCTGTACAGTAAGGGAGCACACGATCAACTTGGCTGATTTGGGAATTAATGCACAAGATATGTCGGAGCTTGAACTTCCCTTCACTGAAGATGAGGTGTGGAGGACAATCCAGCAGCTACCTTCAGATAAAGCCCCTGGGCCGGACGGGTACACAGGTCGTTTCTATAAATCCTGCTGGGCTATTATAAAAGAAGACATTATGGTGTCAATCTCAGCAGTATGGAGCAGGAAGATGGTGAATTTTGGAACTCTCAATTCAGCCTATATCACCCTCCTCCCCAAAAAAGAAGGTGCGGAACAGCCCAAGGATTTCAGGCCCATAAGCTTGGTCCATAGTTTCGCCAAACTAATCACAAAGCTGCTTGCTAATCGCCTTGCACCTAGGCTGCAACAGATTGTTTCTCCTAACCAAAGCGCCTTCATAAAAGGGCGTTTTATACAAGATAATTTCATGTTGGTTCAGCAGACAGCGAGGTTCCTACATCAGCAAAAGCAGCCCTGAATTCTACTCAAGTTGGACATTTCGAAGGCATTTGATTCCGTGTCCTGGCCCTTCCTACCTGAGATCTTGCAGCAGCTCGGTTTTGGACAGATTTGACGGGATGTAATCAGTGGGCTGCTATCCTCTTCGTCAACTCAAGTCTTGCTAAATGGGATCCCGGGTGATCATATTGCTCATCGACGAGGGCTGCGGCAAGGTGACCCCCTCTCTTGTTTATCTTGGTTATGGATGTATTGGGGCACATGATTTCGAAGGCCGAGAATGATGGCTGGTTGCAGCCACTGTCTAGGTGCAGCTTACAGCACAAAATATCTATTTATGCGGATGATGTGGTTTTGTTCCTCCGTCCAGAAGCTGGGGACATTGATGTAACTTTGGGTATCCTCAATTTGTTCGGAGAATCAACGGGGCTCAAGACAAACTTACAAAAGAGCAATGTGTTGCCCATCAGATGTGGTGATGTGGAGCTTGCAACAGTGCAAAACCTGCTGTGCACTCACAGACTTCCCATGCAAATATTTGGGATTGCCTCTCTCTCTGAAGAAGCTCACCAAGGAACAAATTCAGCCCATTATTGACCGCATTGCTGATCAGCTTCCTGGCTGGAAAGCGGATTTGATGACCAAGGTCGGAAGAAAGGTTCAAGTTCAGTTTGTGCTCACTGGTATGCTCATCTATCTAGTTATGGCTTTTGATTTCCCACCTTGGGCTATTAGAGAAGTGGATAAAATTCGGCGTGGGTTCCTTTGGAGAGGCCGCAGAGATGCAAAAGGAGGCACTGTCTCGTTGCTTGGGTTAAGGTATGTCTCCCTGAAGAACTTGGAGGTTTAGGAATTTCAGATCTTAAATCTCTGGGCTGGGCACTGCGAATGAGATGGGTCTGGTTACAAAAAACAGAGCCGCATCACCCATGGGCTAATCTTCCAATCCATGTCCCAGAGCAAGTCAGAGCCTTCTTCAAAGTGGCTGTTTATTCCGAAGTAGGAGATGGAACAAAAACCCTTTTTTGGACAGACCGTTGGCTCCATGGACAATGTATCGCAGCGTCTTTTCGCCATCATTCCTAAAAGGAGGATCAAACAACGAACTGTCCAGGATGCCCTCACCAACCAGTCTTGGATTTCTGACATAGAAGGGGCCACCACAGTAGGTGTAATTATTGATTATCACCACCTATGGGATGTCCTATCTGATTTCTTTTTGCAACCGGATGTTGAAGATAGACATATTTGGCGGTTTTCATCAGATGGGCAATATTCGGCCAAGACTGCATACAAGGGATTTTTTGTGGGGACTACATCTTTTGAGCCTTATGAGAGAATTTGGAAGACTTGGGCGCCGCCCAAATTCCGCTTCTTTGTTTGTTTGGTAGCTCATAATCGATGTTGGACTGCGGATTGCCTTGCACGCCGTGGGCTCCCTCATCCTGAGCGCTGTCCTTTGTGTGACCAGGCTGCTGAAACTATTGATCACCTCTTAGTTCAGTGTGTCTTTGCAAGAGAGTTTTGGTTCCGCTTCTTTTCTCGGATTGGACTCTAAGCCTTTTCCCCGCAACCTGACAGAAACATCCTTCCATTTTTGGTGGGAGAAAGTGAGCAATGCTGCTAGTGATACGTTAAGGAAGGGAACCAACTCTCTCATAATCCTTGGAGCTTGGACCTTGGACCTTATGGACACACCGCAACAAATGTGTCTTGATGGAGCAGCCCCAAATGTTGTAGGCGCACTTGCTGTAGCTGAAGATGAAAGAAGGTCGTGGTCTTTGGCGGGGGCTCGAGGGTTATCCCTCTTGGATGCCCTCGCTCTGGGTGGTTAGAGCCATGTCTACCTTGGTCGTGATCTTTATGTCACGGGCGCGTTAGTTTTCTAGCAGCAGCAGTGTAGTGTGTGTGTGTGTAGAGTTGTGTGTGGTTTTTGTGTGTGTTGTGTTGTATGGGTTCTTATCCCATTTTATTATCTTCTTAATATAATGATGCGCATCTCTCCTGCGTTTTCGAGAAAAAAAAGGCAGCGACTGGCGCCCTAACACGAAGAATTAATAATACAAGAAGCTATCGATGCTTAACAATAATTAATTACTTAATTATTAAGTACTGTGTTCAGAGTCCATGTCTTCCAGTACCTGACTCGACATGTGTGGCTTCGCATATTCTTTTCTATTTCCTGCAGTGTGTATCTCTCTGCTTCTGTCCTTAATTGTAGCATGTCAACTGCAGGTCCTAGCTGAAGATATACCTACTATTGTTTCTGGTATTTCATTTCCCAAGTCGATGCGCTGGAACTCCAATGTATGTGAACCCTGAATGGCCTTTATGCTGCCAATGTGCTATTATGTTCGAGGAATCCTAGTCATCTATCAAATGATCTAATGCCACTATAGTTTCAAATTAAACTGATTACATATGTGTTAACTTGTATCAACAGAACTCATAACTTAGCTGTAGCTAGTTCTCTTCTGTTGTTTCACCTAGGGGGGGACCCTTCCTGAAAATAATACATAGATAAAAGGGTAATATAATGCTTCTTCATAATTATGTACCTTTGTTTCTTCTTGGATAAATTCTCAACAATAGTTACTTCTTTCCTTTTCTGTGGTGAGGACAATAGTTACTTATTTAATTTGGGCAATGAGCTTTACAGATCCCATTACAAGATCAATGTGCATGCCACTCACTCTAGATTATTTCACTCGCAGATTGTTTTAGTCGTCCAATACGCTGGATCCTGGCACTTCATGGCGATTTTGTTGTGCCATTTTATTTGCTGGTATCTCAAGGTACTACATTTTGTATTAGTTCTCGATCTTGTTTTGTCATAAATTTTGAGCATTCTTGTTTCTATCAATTAACAAACAAGGTTTGCATTGGCAGTGGGAATCAGTCATGTGGCCTTCGTAACTCTTCTTTGGCTAATTTTGAGGTACTAATTGGATTGTTGTTTGTATATTTCATCTATTTTGCTTCTTTTGTAACTTCTATTTTGATGGTTGTCTTGAGTAAGAATGTTGCTGCATAAACTAAACTTTTATGATATTATACATTGTATTTCAGCAAAGAATACATAAAAGATTCTTTTCTGACACCTTCCCTTTCTCTTGTATTGTACATAAATAAAATAACTAAAGCAGCATACTACCAGCTCATCATATGTACCATGGAAAGTAATCCGAATTTTTTCTCCAATTTCAGGTGGAAACTGCAGAATCATATTTACGTAGTGTGGAAAAAGCTGGGATCTTGAATTAATATGCAGGTGAGATGAGTGCATATAGGTTGTTCATACACACTTAAGTGATCCACAGACTCATTTTTAATTTTTTTATTAACAAAGTAATGTTTTGTTTGGAGGTTTCTTAACGTCAAATCTCAATCTCACCCAATATTTGTCACTAAAATATGGGTTTGAACTTTTGATCTTTGCAGCTTTAGTAGCCTGCATGAAGCAGGGAAAAGGCTAAATGGATTCATTCATAATTTTTCAAGTGCTCAGCACTCCAGATGTTACTGTAATGAAGTTTCATAAAATATTCTACTGCAGGAGCGGAAGGAAAAAGTCTTGCATGCCTCTACTGTATTGGCTGAAGGTGTCGGTGGCGATTTTGTTGCGCCTGATAGCTTGCTGCAGGAGGTAGATATCCTTTTATTATTCCATTTTTATTTTTTTATCTTAATTTTTATTGTCAAAAAGTGTAATTTCAAACCACATTATGCAGGTTGTCAATCTTGTGGAGGCGCCTGTGCCCATCCTTGGTCGATATGATGATTCCTTCTTAGAACTTCCGAAAGATGTACTGATTACGGTATGTTCAGCCTTTTATTGTGGATGCGTAGAAGCTAACTTTTTTTCTTCAATTCTTGACAATTCAATGACCAAAATTATAAGCCTGCTAACATGTAACCTTGTTTAGAAATATAATGCCTTGTAATGTGCTGCATATTAGAGGAAGGCCAACAGGCTTGTACTACTTGAGATTGATTTACAGGAGAGATTACATATATATAGGGAATACAGGAAAGCCCAAAGGGCCAAGCCAGCCTGGGAGGCTGCGCATACAGCTAGGGGACTAGGGGTAATTAGCACAAGTACCTAGGACTAATAAAAGACCAGCAATGATTAACACAAGAACCAAGGAGATATTCTAACACCCCCCCCGCAGTCGGAACGTCGGTAGAACGAACGTTCAGGCTGGAGCGAAAGTCCATAAAAACAGAAGAGGGAAGCCCCTTGGTGAAGATATCGGCGAACTGCGACGTGGTTGGAACATGAAGAACACGGACGGCTCCAATGGCGACCCGTTCCCGGACGAAGTGGAGGTCGATTTCCACGTGCTTGGTTCGCTGATGCTGAACAGGGTTGGTGGAGAGGTAGACGGCGCTGACGTTGTCGCAGTAGACGAGGCAGGCAGACTCCAGAGGGTGATGAAGTTCCTGGAGAAGCTGCCGTAACCAGGAGGCTTCAGCGACACCGTTGGCAACGGCACGGTATTCCGCCTCGGCGCTGGACCGAGAAACGGTGGGCTGGCGCTTGGACGACCAGGAAACAAGGCTGCCTCCAAGAAAGACAGCGTAGCCTGAGGTGGAGCGGCGGGTGTCGGGGCAGCCGGCCCAATCAGCGTCGGTGTACACGACTAGCTGTGTTGGAGTAGATCTGGGAATAACCAGGCCATGGCTGAGAGTGCCCTGGAGGTAGCGAAGAATGCGCTTGGCAGCCACTAGATGAACGTCCCGAGGATCATGCATGTGGAGGCAAACTTGCTGTACTGCGTATGCAATGTCAGGTCGAGTGAAGCTCAGGTACTGAAGAGCTCCCACAAGGCTGCGGTAGTCTGTAGGGTCGGTAACAGGAGGACCAGCATCTGCAGGCACTTTAGCACATGTGTCAACAGGGGTAGAGCAAGGTTTGCAATCGCTCATGCCATGTCGGGCAAGAATGTCCAGAGTGTACTGTCGTTGTGAGAGAAAGAGAGCATCCCTGTGTCGCTGAACTGCCATGCCGAGGAAGTGGTGCAGGGGACCGAGATCTTTCATGGCAAACTCCTTCTTCAGGGCATCAATCACACGGTTGAGGAGCTGCTCAGAGGAGGCAGTGAGGACAATATCGTCCACATACAGAAGCAAGTAGACAGTCTCGGTGCCACGTCGATATATGAACAGAGATGTGTCTGTCTTGGCTTCAGTGAACCCCAGTGATAGCAGAAATGAAGCAAACCGGCTGTGCCATGCGCGCGGTGCCTGCTTTAAGCCGTATAGGGATTTGTTGAGCTTGCAGACGTGTCCAGAAAGGGCAGGATTAGTAAAGCCAGTGGGCTGAGAGCAGTAAACTTTTTCTGACAAAGTCGCATGGAGGAAGGCGTTCTTCACATCAAGTTGATGGATGGGCCAATCCCGAGAGTGAGCCAAAGTGAGGACAGTACGAACTGTAGCCGGCTTGACGACGGGACTGAAAGTCTCATCGTAATCCACTCCGGGGCGTTGTGTGAACCCACGGAGCACCCAATGAGCCTTGTATCTGTCCAAGGTGCCATCTGCATGAAACTTGTGTTTGAAGATCCATTTCCCGGTGACGACATTAGCCTTGGCAGGCCGAGGTACTAAATCCCAAGTATGGTTGTCCAGGAGAGCGGCAAATTCTTCTTCCATGGCCCGACGCCAATGAGGATTGGCAAGAGCATCCCGACAGGACCGCGGCAGAGGGGACAGAGCCTCGGTGTGTAGAGCAAGGCGAGGCTGTCGATACCCAGACTTCGCGCGGGTCGCCATGCCATGAGAGTTGGCGATGGGCGGGATGGAGACAGCTCCTGTTGGCAGTGCAGGGCCACTCTTGACATAGCGCGGTGTATGGTGCCAGTAGCTCCAGGGAGACCTGCAAGAGGAACAGGGACTGATGGAAAATCGTCATCAGTTAGAAAATCCAGTTCATGTGTAGGTGGCGAGGGCCGGTGAAGGGAGAAAGGAAACGTTGTTTCGTTGAAAACAACGTGGCGAGAAATGATGACCCGGTTGGTAGTGAGGTCGAGGCACCTGTACCCCTTGTGATCAGGAGAGTAGCCAATGAAAGCGCATAAGGAAGAGCGCGGGGCAAGTTTGTGAGGGGCAGTGGCGGTGAGATTGGGGTAGCAGGTGCATCCGAAGGTTCGGAGGTCGTGATAGGATGGATGAGTGCCATAGAGCGCGAAGAAAGGAGTGCTCATGTTCAGCGTTGTGGTGGGGAGGCGATTTATGAGGTAGGTGGCAGTAGCAAGAGCATCAGCCCAGTAAGACGGGGGCATGGAGGCTTGGAAGAGCAGCGTGCGAGTGACATTGTTGGTGGTGCGAAGCATGCGTTCGGCTTTGCCATTTTGCTGCGAGGTGTAGGGGCATGACATGCGGAGAGAAACACCTTTGGCAAGGAAGAAAGCACGAGAGGCGGCGTTGTCAAATTCACGACCGTTATCACATTGCACGGACTTGATGATACAGCCAAACTGAGTGTGCACAGAGGCAAAGAAGTTGGAGAGGACAGTGAAGGTGTCAGACTTTAGGCGAAGAGGAAAAGTCCAAAGAAAATGAGAGCAATCATCGATAATAACGAGATAATATTTAAATCCAGATACACTGATAATAGGTGACGTCCACAAATCACAATGTATCAGATCGAAATTTTTTGATGCTCTAGACAAGGAACTAGTGAAAGGCAAGCGAACATGGCGCCCAAGCTGGCAGGCATGGCAGAGGGAGTCATCTTCAGACTTGCTGCAGATAATTGAAGAGGACTGGGCGAGGTTCTGAAGAACAGCCTTGCCGGGGTGGCCGAGGCGACGATGCCAGGTAGTTGGAGAAGGAGTGGCCACAAGAGCACAAGGGCCAGAAGGCGATGACGGGAGCTGCAAGGTGTAGAGGGGCCCTGAGCTGTTACATCGAAGGAGGGTGTTCCTGGTACGAAGATCCTTCACAGAAACACCCAGAGGGTCAAACTCCACAGAAACAGAATTATCAGTGGTGAATTTGCGAACGGAAAGGAGGTTTTTAATAATGTCAGGAGCTATGAGGACATTGTTGAGATGGAAAGGGCCAGGAAGAGTGGAGTATCCGGTGCCAACAACCGGGAGAGTGGCGCCATTTCCCACAACAATGGAGGAAGGAAAGGAGGAGGATGGAGATGCGGTAATCATACCAGGGTTGGAGGCGATGTGAGACGAAGCACCCGAGTCGATCACCCAGTCCGATGAGTTCGGTGGCGGGGTGAGGGTGACGGTGCTGAAGGCGTTGGCGAGGGACTGAGGGTCCCAAGGGGACCATGCAGGGGGCGTCGGGGGTGCAGCAGGCGTCCAGGCAGGAAGAGGCGCCTGAGGGGGCACCTGGTGGTAGTAGCCTGGAGGCACGCCGGCTGCCAGCGCGTGCTGCTGCATCTGCGCGTGCTGTTGTACCTGCTGTGAGGAGCTAGGGCGAGGTGGAGGACCGCGAGAGCCACCAGGTGTGGACCCGGGCCACATGTGGATGGACCCGGTCCACGGGTTGAAGACGAAAGGCCACTGCGAACCACCAGGTGAGCCGCTGTTCGAGCCGCCTTGGCCACGGCCGCCACGACGACGTCGGCCACGGCCACTGCCACTGCCAGCCGAGCCCCCCCCGGTGTTCTGTGGAGAACGTGGGGGTGCAGGTCCGGAGGCTGGCTGTGATGCAGGCGGCTTGCTGGACGTAGAAGTAACGAGTGCCGATGGAGGTGTAGAAGGCGCCATGTTCAGCTCGGCCAGGCGCAGGTCGGCGCGGACGTCCGCGAAGGAGGGGAACGGCTTTTGGCGCGTGATGAACTGCGCCATGAACTGGAAGCGTTCGTTGAGGCCTCGCAGTATGTTCAGCACCAGAGTACGGTCATGAACAGGCTCGCCCAAATCAGCCAGTGCATCAGCCATGCCCTTCATCTTGCGGCAGTAATCGTCAATGGAGAGAGCGCCCTGGGAGAGGGTGCGAAACTCAGCATCGAGAAGCATGGCGCGGGACTCACGGTTGTTGAGGAACTGCTGTTCAATGCCGAGCCATGCTGCCCGGGCGGAGATGCCGTCGCGCTCGTGGATGACGTCCAGAAGGTCGGGGGAGATGGTGTTGAAGAGCCAGGAGACGACAACACAGTCCATCCTGGACCATGCCGGGTCGTCGAAGCGAGAGACGTCACTGAGGACGTGGTCCTTCAACTCGAATCGGCCGAGGATGAGGAGGACGTAGCCGCGCCACTTGCTGTAGTTGGATGACTGAAGATCAAGAATGATTGGAATCAGGTTCTTGATGTTCTGGATGGCAGCGGCTTGGCTGTGTAGATGAGCAACAGCCGCGGCTTCAGAGATGATGGAGCGGTCGTCGTCGTCGTGGGAGTCATCATCGCGGAGAGACTCAGCACGAAGGCGGTCCCTGAGAGCAGCAGCTTGCTGTTCCAGGGCGTCGGCCTGCGCTCGCTCCTGCTCGAGGGCGGTAGCGGCGACGCGAACGCGCTCCTGGGCGGCAGCGGCGGACTTAAGGAGTTCAGCCTCGGTCTGGAGCTGTGTGCTGCGCTCGGTGTTGGAGGAGCGCAGGGAGGCGGCCTCATCCTCCAGCGTCTTGGCGGCAGCGAGGGCCTCGTCACGGAGCTTGGCCGCGGTGACAACGGCCGAGGCTCCGGAGGAGTTGCCGGAGGGAGCCATGGACGCGAGGGAAGGGCGCGCGCGCGGCCAGGGAGGCGTGCAGTCGCGACGCGAGGAGAAGGGGCGCGCGCGGCCAGGGAGGCGCGCAGCGCGAGAGGTCGGGCGCGGCTCGAGACGAGCACGCACGCCGAGGGGTGCGGAAGCGGGTTTAGAGGTCCAGGATTAAGCTGATACCATATTAGAGGAAGGCCAACAGGCTTGTACTACTTGAGATTGATTTACAGGAGGGATTACATATATATAGGGAATACAGGAAAGCCCAAAGGGCCAAGCCAGCCTGGGAGGCTGCGCATACAGCTAGGGGACTAGGGGTAATTAGCACAAGTACCTAGGACTAATAAAAGACCAGCAATGATTAACACAAGAACCAAGGAGATATTCTAACAGGTAGAATGGTAGCTCATAATCGATGTTGGACTGCGGATTGCCTTGCACGCCGTGGGCTCCCTCATCCTGAGCGCTGTCCTTTGTGTGACCAGGCTGCTGAAACTATTGATCACCTCTTAGTTCAGTGTGTCTTTGCAAGAGAGTTTTGGTTCCGCTTCTTTTCTCGGATTGGACTCTAAGCCTTTTCCCCGCAACTGACAGAAACATCCTTCCATTTTTGGTGGGAGAAAGTGAGCAATGCTGCTAGTGATACGTTAAGGAAGGGAACCAACTCTCTCATAATCCTTGGAGCTTGGACCTTGGACCTTATGGACACACCGCAACAAATGTGTCTTTGATGGAGCAGCCCCAAATGTTGTAGGCGCACTTGCTGTAGCTGAAGATGAAAGAAGGTTGTGGTCTTTGGCGGGGGCTCGAGGGTTATCCCTCTTGGATGCCCTCGCTCCGGGTGGTTAGAGCCATGTCTACCTTGGTCGTGATCTTTATGTCACGGGCGCGTTAGTTTTCTAGCAGCAGCAGTGTAGTGTGTGTGTGTGTAGAGTTGTGTGTGGTTTTTGTGTGTGTTGTGTTGTATGGGTTCTTATCCCATTTTATTATCTTCTTAATATAATGATGCGCATCTCTCCTGCGTTTTCGAGAAAAAAAAGGCAGCGACTGGCGCCCTAACACGAAGAATTAATAATACAAGAAGCTATCTATGCTTAACAATAATTAATTACTTAATTATTAAGTACTGTGTTCAGAGTCCATGTCTTCCAGTACCTGACTCGACATGTGTGGCTTCGCATATTCTTTTCTATTTCCTGCAGTGTGTATCTCTCTGCTTCTGTCCTTTAATTGTAGCATGTCAACTGCAGGTCCTAGCTGAAGATATACCTACTATTGTTCCTGGTATTTCATTTCCCAAGTCGATGCGCTGGAACTCCAATGTATGTGTACCCTGAATGGCCTTTATGCTGCCAATGTGCTATTATGTTCGAGGAATCCTAGTCATCTATCAAATGATCTAATGCCACTATAGTTTCAAATTAAACTGATTACATATGTGTTAACTTGTATCAACAGAACTCATAACTTAGCTGTAGCTAGTTCTCTTCTGTTGTTTCACCTAGGGGGGGACCCTTCCTGAAAATAATACATAGATAAAAGGGTAATATAATGCTTCTTCATAATTATGTACCTTTGGTTAATCTTGGATAAATTCTCAACAATAGTTACTTCTTTCCTTTTCTGTGGTGAGGACAATAGTTACTTATTTAATTTGGGCAATGAGCTTTACAGATCCCATTACAAGATCAATGTGCATGCCACTCACTCTAGATTATTTCACTCGCAGATTGTTTTTAGTCGTCCAATACGCTGGATCCTGGCACTTCATGGCGATTTTGTTGTGCCATTTTATTTTGCTGGTATCTCAAGGTACTACATTTTGTATTAGTTCTCGATCTTGTTTTGTCATAAATTTTGAGCATTCTTGTTTATATCAATTAACAAACAAGGTTTGCATTGGCAGTGGGAATCAGTCATGTGGCCTTCGTAACTCTTCTTTGGCTAATTTTGAGGTACTAATTGGATTGTTTGTTTGTATATTTCATCTATTTTGCTTCTTTTGTAACTTCTATTTTGATGGTTGTCTTGAGTAAGAATGTTGCTGCATAAACTAAACTTTTATGATATTATACATTGTATTTCAGCAAAGAATACATAAAAGATTCTTTTCTGACACCTTCCTTTTCTCTTGTATTGTACATAAATAAAATAACTAAAGCAGCATACTACCAGCTCATCATATGTACCATGGAAGTAATCCGAATTTTTTCTCCAATTTCAGGTGGAAACTGCAGAATCATATTTACGTAGTGTGGAAAAAGCTGGGATCTTGATTAATATGCAGGTGAGATGAGTGCATATAGGTTGTTCATACACACTTAAGTGATCCACAGACTCATTTTTAATTTTTTTATTAACAAAGTAATGTTTTGTTTGGAGGTTTCTTAACGTCAAATCTCAATCTCACCCAATATTTGTCACTAAAATATGGGTTTGAACTTTTGATCTTTGCAGCTTTAGTAGCCTGCATGAAGCAGGGAAAAGGCTAAATGGATTCATTCATAATTTTTCAAGTGCTCAGCACTCCAGATGTTACTGTAATGAAGTTTCATAAAATATTCTACTGCAGGAGCGGAAGGAAAAAGTCTTGCATGCCTCTACTGTATTGGCTGAAGGTGTCGGTGGCGATTTTGTTGCGCCTGATAGCTTGCTGCAGGAGGTAGATATCCTTTTATTCCATTTTTTATTTTTTTATCTTAATTTTTATTGTCAAAAAGTGTAATTTCAAACCACATTATGCAGGTTGTCAATCTTGTGGAGGCGCCTGTGCCCATCCTTGGTCGATATGATGATTCCTTCTTAGAACTTCCGAAAGATGTACTGATTACGGTATGTTCAGCCTTTTATTGTGGATGCGTAGAAGCTAACTTTTTTTCTTCAATTCTTGACAATTCAATGACCAAAATTATAAGCCTGCTAACATGTAACCTTGTTTAGAAATATAATGCCTTGTAATGTGCTGCATTTTTTTAATCAGAATTGCAACTACAGGTTATGCAGAAACACCAGAAGTATTTTGCTGTAATCTCCAAGTCCACAGGCGATCTGCTACCTTATTTTATTGCTGTGAGAGATTTTCCTCCATCATATATTTGACAATTGAGTAATGCCTTTTTACCCTTTTGTTTAACTCACTTTTCCCTTAGGTTGCCAATGGTGCAATTAGCGAGGAAGTTGTCCGCAAAGGGAATGAAGCTGTTCTCAGGTTATTGAAAGGCCCTATGATGATTTTATAAACAAGTTGTGGCATGCATTGCAAAGTCAAGATCTTTGCATGAACAACAATCGCCATAGTCAACTAAACAGCATTATGATTGAAGTGTTCTTTCTGTGCCCTCTGAATTTTTTGTTTGATTAGAGGACTTTACTACTTTAGTCAGCTTTAGATTCTGAATTGTCGTACAATGCAGGGCAAGGTATGAGGACGCCAAATTTTTTTATAAGATGGATACACAAAAGAAATTTTCTGAATTCCGAGGCCAGCTTAGTGGCATTCTTTTTCATGTAAGTATACTGTCCTGAATTCTTACGCTATTTCTTTTGTAATGTTTGTCTTTCATAATAATTACATCCTAATTGAATAGGAAAAACTTGGCACAATGCTCGATAAAATGACACGTGTTGAGAATACTGTTGCTGAATTGGCCCTTATTCTCGGAATAAATGAGAGAATGATCCCAATCATCAAAGATGCAGGCTGCATTGGCTATGTCAGATCTTGCCACTTCTATTGTCACAGAATTTACTTCACTTGCTGGAATTATGGCACGCCATTATGCTTTGAGAGATGGCATCCCTGAAGAGGTTGTGATTCTTTTTTAATGTGGTAAATTTGGTACCAACTTGTCTTAGCATTCTGTCCATTTTGGCTGATTACATATTCATGTCAAAGATTGCAGAAGCACTATTTGAGATAACACTTCCTCGGTCTTCGGGTGATGTGTTTCCAAGAACAGATGCTGGTATAGTCCTTGCGGTTGCTGATAGGTACTTGTGCACACAAATGTAGCCCACTCAGTCTCAACATGAAAAAATAACTTCTGCATTTCATTTGTTAATTCTGTTAGCGCACAGAAATTTTGTGGCAACTTTCCGGGTAGTACTGCATTTCATTTGTGCAAGAATTTATTCAAGCTAGAGAAGCTGCTACCCTTTTCTCATTTGTTTCACAGATTGGATAGCCTAGTTGGATTGTTTGGAGCTGGATGCCAGCCAAGTTCTACCAATGACC
Source organism: Miscanthus floridulus (assembly GCF_019320115.1). NCBI lineage: Eukaryota > Viridiplantae > Streptophyta > Magnoliopsida > Poales > Poaceae > Miscanthus > Miscanthus floridulus. Next base: position 602,961 of record NC_089598.1, read on the forward strand.
CATTTGGACTTCGAAGGGTCTCTTATGGACTGGTAAGGGAGTTAGAAAAAGCCCAATTACCATCACATAAAACTTTCCCAATTATCATCACATGAAACTTTCTCACATGTATTTTATCTAGCTCCAAATATTGGTTGAGAACAAGAAGAGCTTTGACCTCAGGCAAGCTCTCACCTTATTGGCTGGGGTGCAACCCATAGAAATAGAGACTAATGTTATAGATGAGGTCAGTATGCATTTCAGATAATGTTTATGTACTATGTTCATTTAGTATATGGTTCCTGACAGATTTATTTTCAAAATCCTTTTTAGGCAGTACAATTCATCACAAGGAGACTGGAACAACTTCTGGTACATATTATCTTGATCTTTAATGACAATTGAGTTATATACACATATTAGGATTTTTCATTTTGGGTGTTAGCTAGGGATAGAGATACACTGGTACACACTGGTACATTTACCATGGAAAACATTTTTTTTTGGATGGTTATCATTATTTCTCCAACTGCTGTGCTGGTCCTTTATTTGAATAGGATTAACATTTTGAACTGATACATCTGCATTTCATTTAAAACTCATTTTGCTCCATGTAATCAAACTTTTGGTCGATGGAATCCATTGCCTTTTTTCAAAGTGGCATCTATTCTTGTCATTGCCATCAGGTGGATGAGGGAATTAACTGCGAGATAGTCCGGTCAGTGCTTATGGAGCGTGCAAACTGCCCTTATCTAGCAGCACAAACAGCAACTGAAGTAAGATGTTATGTGCCCCTCACCAATCCGCCCCAAAGTTCTACAGTTCTTCCGAGTATTCTATAGTTTTTGTTGTGTGGACACTTGCAGATGGAAGCATTTTCAAGAACGGACACTTTTCCAAAAGTTGTTGAAGCGTATTCAAGGCCAACAAGGATCATCCGTGGAAAAGAAATTGAGTCTGTTTTGGAGGTACTGGCTTAAACATGTATACCATCATAAACTACAAGTTCAGTTCAAATTACAGCGAAGTTTTTACTCGCAACTAGCCCATCACTAGTCAAGAGTACTCATTATTGGTGCAGTATTTCTCTCCTGACTCTGATTTTATGTGTAGGTTGACCCAAGTGTATTCGAGAAAGATGAAGAAAAAGTTTTGTGGAGGGCCTACTTGGAGGTTGCTGATAAGATCCATCCTGGTACACGTTTTTCAGTTTCATTTTTGTCGTGAATGGCTTGCCTCTCTGCATTATGTCTGATTACCTGTGCTGTATCCAACAACCCATCCTGTAGGTGTTGATATTAAGACCTTTGCCGATGCTTCTCTTCTCCTGATTCAACCCCTAGAAGATTTCTTCAATAGTGTCTTTGTCATGGCGGTGAGTTTGAAATGCCCTTGAAAAACTTCTGTTGTTGCTGATGATGACTACCCTTGCTGTGTTCCTTACTGATGGTGTATATCATGTACAGGAAGACGAGAGAGTTCGCAACAACCGGCTAGCGCTGCTGAGAAAGATTGAGAGTTTGCCCAAGGGAATTGCAGACCTGTCAGTTTTACCTGGGTTTTAGCCGGGTGAGCCTGCCTGTAGGCACCAATAATTTCACTGCCGTTCCAGGGGTGAGTGAGTGTAGAGAGTGGGTGCCGATATATGTGAGGAGATTTTGCAAATTAATTATCCTGGAAAGCAAATGTTTTAAAAGCAAGTTTGTTGAAGAAAGAGAAAATTGGCGTCTAGTGGAGAGCAGCGGCACAGCACTGCTTTGCTGTTGCTCCAATAGAGCACACGCAAGTTATGAGTATTTTGCAGCTGTAGCGGGGAGATGATTTTACAAGTACAACAACAGGCAGTCGAGGCCCGATTACAGCAAGGTGCTTATCTCATAATAATGTTGCTCTGAAGAAATTCCAGTACTGAACTTTTGGACCCGATTACAAGCTGTTACTAAACTACCTTTAAAGAAAAACAAAACCTCCTCACAGAAGGGCAATCAGCAATGCACGCTATCCCAGTGAACACTGTAGAAGGAAACATTAATATGTTTGGAAGATCCATCTATAAATTACGCATGGCCAGTCAGGAAGGACATATTAGGGCACCAATCAACAAACGGAATCATATCTCAATCTTGTGTACACATTGATCTAACCACCAGATTGACAAACAATACAGACCTGTTCACAGCGATCTACTATTATATGGATGCTGTTTTTTTTAATGCTGCAAATAATGTCTCTGTAAATCTTTGCAGTATTGGCCCCATTTGCTTCGCTGAAAAAAAAAACTAAAACACTGTTTCGGCTAATTTGTTGTGAGAGAAAAATACCGTTTCGGCTAAAAAAACAAGCTAAAAATACGGATTATAAGAAAGTGAACAGGGCCATTATGTATTTCTACGTGTGTGGACACTTGAGTTTTCCAATTATATCAGACTCAGAATACGAGAGGTGTCAATATTATCAACTCAGAAGTTTTAGTCGAGTTAAATTCAGAAAAAGAAAAGGAAAAGGAAAACAAGTTCTAGTCAGGTTCATTCATGCATGTTTTACAAGATTACTCTCTTTACCCACAAAAAAAAAACCACGTAAAGGTTCAAATTTTGTCCCACAATAAAGCCTTCACAGGTTTCTGCAGCTTCCAATATACAGCCAGCAGTGCAGGAGAAAGAAAAACAACAGCACAAGAGGTAAGCATTCCGAAACCAATAGCTCAATATACAAGGACACGACCAAAAAGAGAGAAGGTTACAGCGGTATTACATTTAATCAAGGGAGAGGTATCGACCTGTTCTGTACAGTTGATTACATCCTCGGCCCAACAAATCAGGGTTATTAAGTACTATCAATGCAAAATCAGGCTACAAAGCTCGTCAATGTGCCCTCACCTACCTACCTTGATACATACACACAGAGACACTTGAATCTGAGCACCATCCAGCCCTAATTTTCCTGTTTAACAGCTACATGACAATTAGTCACCCCTCTAAGTTGTCTCTCCCTTCTCTGCTGGTTGAGATAGATACTTATCAGCGTAGTGTAGAAGCCGCCGCATCCTTAGGACCATGTCACAGTGGAAGGGCAGGGCAGTGCGCCTTTCTGTGTACACCGGGCTTACTGTCAACCAAGAAAGGGAGTGAAGCTCCGCGGCCACAGCTTCCAGCACATTATGCATCTCCATCTCACAGTCTCGAGTTGTTGTTTCCTGAGTGAAGTTCCTTGCCTGTTTGCTCATGTTGCTGCCACCACCGCCTCGGCACATCTTTTCTTGAACAGTGGCAATGCTGCCTCCATAGTGATCAATGATGCTAACTGAGAGAACAGAGGGTTGTTCATCCTTGGTGAGCTGTGCAGAGTCCCTCCTTACAGGTGGGACGGCTTTGGAGACGACATAACACATTGCTAAGGGAATTGCAGTCCCTTTGCTGTGCAATAGATGGGCAAGCGGTGGTGATTCTGATGTGAGGCATGTCGGGAGCTGTAATGTTGCAGGAGAAAGATATCTCATACTCGGTGAAGGAACTAGGAGATATGAGTGTGATGCTGGCATTGACCCAATGGACTTCACTGGAGAGAAACCTTCCAAGTAACTCGAAGGGCCACTGCTGCCTTGATTCCCTTCGCCTGTAAAAAGGGCCACAATTTGACAAGCTTAAATCTTTTACTATTGATTTCCTTGCAAACAAAGGGTTATATGCTCATGTAGTGATAAACTGCTGTAGGTTAAAATGATTTTTAAGTGGTCAATAAGTAACAAGTAATTAATCTGTGTTGGAACAAAATGCATCACTGAATAGATATCCACATCAAATGGGCATAAAGTGGTATCTTCTGGAGTATTTTAGTATATACGGTGGTCTATATACAGGAGGTTCTTACCAGAAGCATGTCTGGTCAACAGATCCGCTTGGCATGTGAGATGCAATGAATGATCTTGTGAAACTGCAACCAAACTGATGCTGCGAACTAGGTGCAGTGATCCCCTTGAAGTGTCCATTCCAGTTTGTTCCACAAGTATCTGCTTTTTGTTGCCAGATTGTCCAAGTGCACCTTTCATGAAGCTTGATTTTGAATGAGGGTACAAAGGGTTTGGTGAGGAAGGCATGTTTCTATCTTGAATTAAGGCCATGTCTTGTTGCTGGAGTGTAGGACCATTTGAACTAGGTGGAATACCCTCAGGTATGGATCGCCGTAACTGCACAGGCCACTTTTTGACTTCATTACCGCCAAAAGTGTATATTGCCTTTTGCCATTCTGCAGACAAAACATATTAGATAATCGCATTAGTCTCAAAACAAAAGGTATCTGAGCGCCTGATAAAATAAGTGAGTACCTTGAATTTCAAGTTCAAGGAAACCTCCAATACGTGTTATTATGACATCTCGTGGTCTCATATTGCTAGCCTCAGGTGAAGACGACATTATTTGACAACCTTGCTGTAGAATTTGGATGAAAAGACTTTGGAGAACTTTAGTGTCTTGGCGGCTACTAATACCACCAAAAGGAAATATTAAGCTGTCCAATAATTCTCCTCTAGCATCTGTCCAAATGCATACTAACCATCGCCAGTCCTCAGTCCAACCATAACAGCAATGAAGACTTGCTGCACTGTCACTCTCAGATACATCAAGTAGAGGGCTCACTCCACTATCAGAGTTACTTCCTGACATTGAGCCATAAACCCTGCTGCCACCTGTATCTGCTCCAGATTTTGACGGTTCCATTAAAGCATTAAGATCAGCAGACCCAGGGTCTGCTAGTATGAAAAGTGGCTCAAAGGCATATTTTCTATCATCCTGAGCACATAAATCTGGCATCTTACTTGGGTCCAGCAGTCCTCCAGAACGAGCAGGCTGCCATGAGTTATCCCATGTTGCCGACCTCATGGATGCATCAAAATCTGTTTCTCGAGAGAGAGTTGACCCAGACATTCGAGGAACTAAACATTCTTTCCAAAGAGTAGGAGCAGGTGATGTAACATGCATCATTGTGGACTGAGATCTACCCAAATAAGTTGGTGACTGAAACATGTCGCTTGTGGAGACAGCCCGTGGGATTCGTCGTGCCTTGTTGTACACTGTGAATGCTATGTCCTTCAAAACAGCAAGCTCCTTGCTTGGCTTATCAATTCTCAGTACAGTTTCAATAGTAACAATCTGCAAGACGAGCTTAGGTATACTGAACCCAGATAGCATAACGACATTTGATGCTGATGCTTCATCTGCAGAGGCACTGCTGTTTAGGGCTTTGGCAACCTGCGAATATAGCGACTTTCTTTCCCTTTCCGGGGATGAAATAACATACCCAAGAGCAACAGAACATTCTACTAACGTCTGCAGAATTGCACAAGGTTCTGGAAATGGGCAAACTACATAAATTACCTGCATGGATAAAGGGCTACTGGTGTTAAAAATAAGGTGAATAATTTACCATGTTATGAATATCATTTGTATCCATTATGAGGGCTCTAGGCCAGAATATATACACAGGCAGGTTTGTGCAAATATATACAAAACCTACAGCTGAGAAATACAAAACATGAATATACTCGAACAAAATTATCATATAGTGACTACGTAAATTATCATCCAAGTGGAATTCAATAATTTCCATGTGGATACTCTAGGTTCTTGGGTCATCCCGGGCCTTCCAAACAAGACCAGAATTGTATTTTTAGTCCACAACACTACCAGGTAAAAGATTTGATATCAAATCAACCAAAGACAAGGCAAGAATTAAATATCATGCAATGTTAAAAAGTTCCTGGCATTGAAAAGAAGTTCTGCAAAAAACAAAGACAGACAAAATTGTGAACAAATTAGAAGGTTAAATCATTTCCATTCCCAGGAAAACGTGATAATTAGGTTGAAATACATGTCATAAGGAATATGATGTGAGCCAGCTTTGCTACAAAGAATGCAAGCATGTTGAAGCAGCAAGCTTGGGCCCCTCCACATCCAACATCTAGGTGCCATGGTTGGCAATTAGACAAGGGTAGTGAGGATAGACAAGAGAAATGAAGACAAGTTCCTGGATAGCAATTCAAAGGAGAGATCGATTTCTTTCTTGTCTGTTCCAATTAAGGGATCTATTAACAACACATGCATATTGTAATTGTATACTACATCAATGCCTTAAGAGGAAGTGAATATTTGAACTATGGATTTATCCATGGTACCATGACAGGAGCCCTGGTTATGGTAGCATCATGAAAGAAGAAAAGTTCTGTTTGCACAGATGAAAGTAACAAAAAACTACAAGGTCAAAGAACAAATCATACCACAAAACAAAAACCTCTGAGAATCATTATATCCTATAGCAAAGATGAAATATATCTCATTAAAGAAACGCCTAGACTAAATATACTCACTTCTCGTTTGCAACAAAAAAAAATTGAAGGGGGGGGGGGGGGGGGGGGGGGGGGGGGTTGTTTGAAAAAAAAAAGCAAAGGAAAAAGACACTGCAGAGTTGCAAAAGATTAAACAATCAAGGTAGATGGAATAGAAAGAAAAAATGAACATAATTATGCAGAGTACCACTACAAAGCATTCCAATGGGAGAGAAGCAGCTATTTTATTGTTAAGTTACATGAATCAGATCAATGGCAAAGGAACAAAAAGGAAAAAGGCCTTACTGTGCAAGGTCCACTACTGCTCTCTTTCTGATTTGTAGAGATGTTTGAAGTCAGCTTTATATCCTTAAGTATCCTTGAAATAGATGTTACAAAGCTTTTCACACTCCAATGTTTTGAAAAAGCTTGAAGATAGTCACTTGTTGAACTGATGGCACTTAAATGGCCACAGCCAACCTTCTTCAACTGTTCAGGACACTCAACTAGAACAAGTCCTGAAGGCAAATATTTTCCAGGAGATAGTTCCATTTGTCCTCCATTGTTTTGTGGTGAATGAGTTCCCAGTTTGCAAACTTCATAAACTACAGGAACACAAAATTAATGATGGCAAATGCTATTAAAAAGTAAAAACACTTTGCATCATAATGAACTGGAACAGAGGTTTGGAGATTAAGAACTTGCTAATGTACATAAATCTGCTGGAGTGACAAAAGAATTTCTTGCCTACATCAATCATTTTGTAATGTTGTCAAAAAGGGAGGAACAAGTGAATCATGTTTATGGTGACATCTGGTTTATGTTAAAAATATAATGTTATGAGTGTCCTCTTTGAGTTTTAAGTACCAAAATTTCTGTCTAAAAAGCATATAAACTTATGTATCTACATGAATTGGCAATTATTTAGGGATGGACTCAACACAGGGAGTAGCTTATATCAGCAATATTATTCACGAGAAATAACTAAAGAAAATATGGAGCAAGAAAAACATGACTTACCTGTTCCAAGCTGCATGAAAAAATCAGCTGCAGCCGAAGTCAACATATCAATGTCAGGGCAAAGTGCATAGTAAGTAACCTAAAAGAGAGAACAGATGAGAAATCAATGAGTCAAATATATTAATCTAGAGTCACCAACTGTATATGAATACAATACAATGTTATGCTGCTGTGCCATTTGCACTATGGTGTCTTTGCTGTTACAAAAATATTCACAATTCCGGCTAAAAGCAGTGCTAAAAAGATAATTTCAAGTAGTTAGGCCCTATTTGGAGACTTTTTTGTTTCCCCAAAAGCAGCATGAAGGGAGAGGAGGGAGAGAAGGTAGTGACAGAACACTGCCAAACTAATCTTACAGGCTTCGGCAAGGCATAAGGTTCAAAAGGAGCTTTCTCCCACGTTTTAAGACTATTCACCGAGGCCTTTAACCAATCATCCTGGTAACTGCAGTTTTAATGCTTGCATCAGTAACTCATTTAGATACATATGCTTACGTAGGATAAAACAATTCATGGAAAAGAAAAGATACACTACCCAACTAGCATAGAAGGTGAAGGGAGGACAGCAATGGTTGGTCTGACACGGTGATATCCCTTTTGGTACTCTAGTTCTGAAATGCCTGCAGTGACACATAAAAATCCCGTGATACAAATCGTCGTCTCTTCCTCCCTTTGGCAATATTATTTTTGTAGCAAAATTATCAAGTTCAGAGTGCAGGTCACAGCAGGTATACCTCGGTTGCTACTGGTCGGCTGGGGTGGGCTCAATGAATCTCCACCAATGGACAGTGAACTTGATGGCTCCAGGATATCACCAGTGGAGTACTGAAAAGAGTATGCATCTCCAGTACCTGCAGACTCAGCTGCATTGCCTCGGCCCCTGCACCAATCAATTACTGATAATGGGCCATCCATGTTTGCAAAGGCAGTTTTAAGAGCTACTCTTACATCTGACTGCAACAAGCTAATCATGGATGACTCTGAAACCTGTACCCAAAGGGGACTGAACATGAATACTGGAATATATGGAGAAACAATGTACGGCACAAGTATCAGTGATAATAAAAAAGAAAAAGGAAGCGAGCACAAGATTTTACCTCAGCAGAAAGTGGATCAACTAAATCAACACCAGCACAATCCTTTGAATGGCATGTTCCTAATAGGCCACCACAGCCAGCATGAACCATAGAAGGATCACAAGAAAATCCACGTCTCTTTTGCTCATCCAGGGAAAGCCAGAAAAAGGAACCATCCCCGTCATCCATATCAAGTGACATATCAACAAATGAAGTAGATTGTTGAACAAGCAGAGCCATGGCACAGAGAAGATCTACAACAGGCTGTCTTTGTATAGACAGACTTGGGCTTGCACCAGCTAATGTGTTAGCAGACAAAGACTCAAGAGATTTTGGCCCTTTAGGCGCAACAGGCCTCCAAACTCCCACATTGTCCGTTAAGGATCTGTCAAACATTTCATGATCAACATCACTTGATAACCTTACAGGCATAATTTCTTTTTTTCTCATGTCATACTTGGGGGTGAGATCTGATTTGTTGCTGACATTTGCCCGCATAAAACTGGATGTTGCAGTGTTAAACTCGGCAGACGCTTTGCTTCTCAGAGACAATAGTGTATGCCTAATTCTGCACATGGCAGCCTGGAACGTGATGCATTCAATTTCAGTTGCCAGAGCAGTCTTCATAGACAGCAGAAAATAGCCGGCATTGAACATGCTGTCACTCTTCTTTTGTGAAACAAGAGAAGAACTAAATGAAGTCACACCAGAAATAGGCGGTGACGTTTCTCCCTTAGAGGGCTGTATGTCAGTACTCTTTAAGCTCTTGTCACTCTCTTTCTTCCCACCTTGGACAAGTGTGTATAAGTTTGATGAACCAACATCATGTAAATGATTACCAGATGTTAGTTTAGAAGGCTTATCAGGCTTGTCTCCTGTGGACTCAATTTGAGAGCTTTGTGCAACATCATATGAATAAACTCTTGAACTAAAACTAGAACTGCCTGGTTTCTTTGATCTGGGGAAGTATGGATTTGTAAACAATGGTGTTGGGGCCTCAGCAATAGAAATTTCAACAGCTGCATATTCTGGAGCAAATGTGAGCTTTGCTTCAGCTTTGGTGAGATAATCAAATCTTCCAGATGATAAAACTAACGAGTGGGACTGTGCAGGTGTTGCAGTATCTTTATGAGGTTCTTGAACTTTAGAAACAACATCCTGAGCAGGGGCCATAATTTGGTGGTCAAATGCATCCAAAGATGTGAAACCAACAGGAGAAAGTCTTTGTTCAGGGATATCCATTGCTGTTGATGGACTATCTGTGAATGTGACATCACCATCTGAAGCAGGAATTACTAGAGCATGTGATTCAGCAGTACCTGGAGGCTATACGAAATGGAATTTTCAGTTACATGAATTAATACTACAGGTAAATCACAAAGATTCCATTCTAAACAGCCATGTCATCATAGGGGGATTATTTCCCATCAAAGGTAGCATGCTAACTCCTTCAATAAAACTTATATGATGATAGTTTCCCCATCATCAAAGGTAGCATGCTAAATCTTTAAATAAATCCAAGGAGTAGATAACTTCAATAGTCATTTCACAACAACTAGCTAAAGTATAGAAGTTAAAAAGGGGATGGGAATGCACATTATAAGAAATTTCTTTCACCTTTTAGTGACATGACAACTAAATGCTTTTCAATCAATGAGTTCAAATTATGATAAACTCTAACAGAGGCCATTGGTTATAACCTAAACAATATAAAAAAGCAGTAGTGAAGTAGTTGGTTAAAATAGAGACAAGGCACCAGTAGTAAATTTCTCTTGTAACATTAGTGTAGCAATACAGCAGTATTAAATGCAACTCAAAGAGTCAATACAGTTTATTACAGTTAGCAGATTGCGACTGATGACATATACAGGTCAATGTACTGGATTTGAAATGTCATATAGACCGTCATTCTATCATAGGCTCATAGCCATTTAAGTTGAGCTCAGCACTATCACAGAGCTCCTCATACTTAATTAAGTCACTATTTGAATGTTATAGTAATGGCTCCGAAGGTAAATAAAATACTACAAGGATATAGAATGCCTACCTCACCAAAGTCTAACTCCTCTTCTTGAAAGAAGTCACTAAAATCTCCAAACTCTGAGAGAAGTATATTGATGTCCATAACGACACCCTCATCATCCCAACCCCAAGAGCGTCCAACCTGACCATTCGCGCCTTGTGTGTTTTCACCAACATCTTTGCCAGTATGAGAAGAAACTTCTGTTACTTCAGAACGAGGCCGCTTGGATACCTAATTACACAAAGCATAGCATCATGATTATACTGATGCCCCTACATTCATGTACAGAGTACCACAATATTGTTTATAAGGCCGGTGCCAAAAAAGAAATGGTTAAAATCTCAACAAGATGTGATTGAATCACACAAACAGAACTTTGTGCACAGCGAGCTCCATTAAGGCAAGAAATTACAAACCACTCTGATGGTTTTAGCATTAAAGGAACAAACACATGGTCAAGGGCCACCATTTTATCTAAGCAGAGGTCCAGGCAGATTTATATTTGCGCACAGATTATAGTCACGCAAAATATTAACGTGCAGGAATCTGGCCTAGTTCAGTCAGAATGTGGGTGTACACCATCATCAACTAAGGTGGTCATGGCTCTTTCTCAAAAGAAATCTATGTGATAAGTGAAATATGTACAACCGTGTATAACCACTCCATTTATGATTTATCTATTACTAACCAGCTTTGTGTTTCATTTTTAACTGCAACCAAAATATAGTACTTAAAAGTATCATATATTTTAAATCAAAATTATGAATATATTCCCTCCGTTCCAAATTGTAAGTTGCTCTGGCTTTTCTAAATACATAGCCTTTACTATGTATCTAGGTGCGTAGCAAAAGCTATGTATCTAGGTGCATAGCAAAAGCTATGTATCTAGAAAAGCTAGAATGACTCAAAATTTGGAATGGAGGGAGTAGGTCACATCCTTTTCACATTTCTCTCTCTCAGGATGACTAAAAAAAAATTCAATGGTATAAATTGCTCCCCACAAATAAAAAATAAGAATATAGTCACTCATACTTAATTATTTATTACTTCAAGCGTTATGCATTTACAAGAAGAGAAAGCTGATGGTATATTAAGCCAGTCTGTCCTCTCTTTTGCCTTTGTACTTCATTCAGGATGGTTGGTAAAAAAATGAAACTCGATATTCACATGGATAATCTTCCATATATCACAAGTATATCACACAATCTCAATAACTTGTCGAGAGAAAAGAACACCATTTTGTGTTTTAAATACAGGAAAAAAAGGTCAACTCAGTATACTGAAATATGTGAGTAAAGAAGGAATAGATTACAGTACCGTCTTACTACCGATATTATCATTGTTGGATGGCATATCAGACTGACGACCGTACACAGAGTCAGCATCAGCTACAAGATCACCTTCAGTAGCAACTGCACACTCACTTCCATCAGAAGTGCTACTCACACTACTAACACTGCTGGCCATGCTGTTGCACTTGTTTTTTTTCCTTCTTAGTCTCAGATAATTAGAATTGACTCCAAGTCCACAAGAAGATCCAAGGAAAGAGCTGTTAACAGAGGACACCAATTAAAGTAGGAGAAATTATGGACACGACAGAGATTATAACCAGTACATATAATAAAAACAACGGAAACGTCATATTGAACAGTTTACTACTATTTCTTGTGTACAATCAAACACAATTGAGTTTTACATGGTAGAAATAAATTCGTTTTTTTTTTGCAGGAATTTTAGTGTGTATGAACCATGGTCCGTCAGCAAAAAGCATATACAGTTCTGAGGAGCTCTCAGATGTACTTGGTAATACTCTCAAAATCTAAATGGAATAACAAGTTCACACCCTGCTGATGGTTCTAGCTCTTGGGAGACTGAGGCCAAGATGGTGATTCACACAGACACGGATCATGTTCTAGCCACCAACTCAAGTTACAGGAAATGAACAGGAAAGTATGGGGTTCAGTTGCCCATCCGTAGTTTAGATTATCAGCAGCACAAAACAGAAGACAGTTAGAAAGAGAGGGTAAAGGTTAGCAAAGGATCATGGGTTGGGAGAATAGAAGTGCTGGAGATCAAAATGCAAGTGTTTTGATTTCTCTTCTAAACAAAAACACCTGTGATTAACTCTTTCAAACAGTGGTTTGAGAGAATACTAATCCAGTCAAACACAAAGTAGCTTAAAGAGGATTTGGAATACGTACAACCAATGATTAGGGGGCAACAAGTGCAAAATTTTCTTTGTAAGTGCTGATTTTCATGGAGCTCCTCAATTTATAGACAACATCGTGAGTCGACAAACATGTTTACAACGAATAATCAATTCTCGCTTTAGTATCATTGATAGAGCATGCCAAAGAAACAAATAACTTGAGACTGACCTGTTCTGAAAGTAAGAAGACGGAGAAAAATTCCAGAACGGCCATTCCTCCCACGATGAACTTCCCAGCGAGCCCTGTAAACACATTCTGCAAAGAACAAAATATAAGCCATGTCCACTACAATCATTGCAAGGAAAAGAGTAAGACTAGTACCTTTTGCTCGAAAAACGAACAAATGCTTGATGGACCATAGGTACCAAAACAGCCTCAGGTGGGTAAATAAATGTCCTCTCAAGAACTGGAAGGCTATCAGGTGATTCTACCTTACGCAGTCCATCAGCACCAACCTGGGCATCCTTCGCTGGATCCAATTCTCTTTTTATCTGAATATGCTCGGACTCAGAAACTTTGTCCGCTGAAGCAGCTGGAAAGCCAGGTGCAACTTCAACATAGTAACTTTGGCCTCTCAGCTGGCATACAGTAGGTTGACTAAAACCTGGTAAATTAGGTGCCGATGATTTGCTGCAATTGTTAAAGGAACTTAACGTGAGACGACACTGTCAAAGTGAACAATCTGTTCATATGGACATCCTTAAAAAATAACTGAATACACAATAATTTCATAAAAAACATCTAATGAAACTAATACAAGTGCTTGCTTGTAGATTACATTGCGACCATCTCATCAGTGGGGATTAATGATTTTTCTTTAGAGAATATTCGCACACATAGATGCAGAATACTAGCTTAACGTAATAATAAATTTCACTTCTTTTGAAATACCTTGAATATACTTGTCTTACAAGATCACTTGGACAGCAACCGACAAGCCTACCCAGCATCCCACTAGGAGCAACAACAACTGCAACATTCAATGTAAGTCATGAAATAAACACATAGCACAACTTATATAAGTGGTGGAAACAACAGAGAAAGGTGAAATTACATATTAATCAAATAAGTCGAGCTCAGAAAATTTAGTAAAAATCAGTAAAATCTTCTTTATTCTTGAGAACAACAACAACAACAACAACAACAACAACAACAAAGCCTTTAAGTCCCAAACAAGTTGGGGTAGGCTAGAGTTGAAACCCAGCAGAAGCAATCAAGGTTCAGGCACGTGGATAGCTGTCTTCCAATCACTCCTATCTAAGGCTAAGTCTTTGGGTATATTCCATCCTTTCAAGTCTCCTTTTATTGCCTCTACCCAAGTCAACTTCGGTCTTCCTCTGCCTCTCTTCACGTTACTATCCTGGCTTAGGATTCCACTACGCACCGGTGCTTCTGGAGGTCTCCGTTGGACATGTCCAAACCATCTCAACCGGTGTTGGACAAGCTTTTCTTTATTCTTGAGAAATGAGAAGTATTTTAGAAGTCTTACTTCAAGAAACGAGTCCAAAGATCACTCTGTCATACTATTCAAGATCACTCTGTCATACTAGTCAAATCACTCTGTCATACTAGTCCTGTTTAAAGAAATCAATACTTCCAATAAAGCTAATTTTTTTATCTCAATGGTACGAACATGAAAGAGACATCCTTGTAAGTTGAGCGGTGAAGAACTAACTAATTACTATCCTCATACTTTTTCTTTGTTGTGTAGCTCAGCAAAAGTGTACTTTTTTGTTTATTGTTATAGGATTTCGAGAAGCGACATACCTGCAGACCCTACCCTATTGAGTGTTTGCTACATTTTTCAATGCCCAATTCCTTTGTTCATTGGTCACTGAAGCCTGAAGGTGGTTGACGAGGCAAGTTAATTTAACACGGTAGCTTTAAAGACATGCTATAGGTTTATCTTAATATCTGTGCACAAAACTACAAACACTAGAATATCGGGAGTACTTCTAAGATATAACATGTCACTGTTTCTAATTGTATTTGATCAAAAAACTGTTTCTAATTGTAAAGGAGACAAAAACTAAAAAACACATTTTGGAATTTTTGGAATTCTATAATTTCGATGACTCACCATTCATGAAGCATTTTTACGAATTGGGTTTTGGGCAATACCGTTTTGGATGGTTTAAGTGTTCCCTATGACCCTATCGTAAACGAAATTCAACACTTTTTCCGCTTAATCCTAACATATAAATCAGCCAAAAAAAGATAAAGGAAGTCTTTGAAAGCACTGCAATGGTACAAAAGAAGCAAGACACGAAACATTGTTGAGGGATGGAACAGTACCTGGAAGACCTTCACCAATGGAGGGAGGAGAATGAGTGAGAACTTTCTCTATGTCATCACTACAAAGGTTCCGAACATACCTTGTAGAATATTATTTCAAGTAAGGTCATCAGTACATATATACACTGAAGAAGATCAGCAATATATCAGGCATTCATAGCATCGAGTACTTACCTAGCAGATATTACAACGTGAACAAATATTGCTTCCTCGGTGGCAGCAAAGACAAACTCAACTGTAGGCTGTGCTCTCCTAAAACAATGATAATGAGAATAAAGAAATCAGGAAAGGTAGAGTCCCTGAATACTACCAGCTGTGGCAATATGCTCCTATACAAGATAAGGTAACCAAACAATCTCTTCAGTTCAGAGCATCTACACACCCGCATATCATATAATAAAGGTTAACAAAATGGCACGAAAATCATTGCCAAAACCTACGGTGAAAGGAAAAACAGCAGACTATAAAGTTATATATAGTTACAGTGCAGTTTGATGATCCAATTAGGACTGTTCAAACAAAGTAGTGTATCAGTATATAAGCAGAAGCCTATCTAAACACAAGACTACAAGAGTAGGATCCATTACATATTTCGTGTCTCGCATAGTATATCGTATATATTTAAGTGCAAGACTTGTGCTGTCATTTGTGATAAAGTGTGCCAACATATCCTCCAAACCCTAGCAAACCAAGCATGGAACTTTAACTGACAGCTTATCATGCATTGATAAGTGGAAAAAGAACGGAATAAGCAAATAAAAGTGTAGGAACCTTTGTTAACAAACCTAAAGCTGTTTTGATTTCTTGTAGGGGGGTTGTATTTTGTAAAAACATCACCAAACCTTGCATACGAAAGCCCTTTTAGTGATCTGCACGCAAAAAAAACAGGAATATTCATGTCCAACTAGCAAAAATATCGATGGTTTCTTACTGCAACAATTATTTAAAAAAATACAAGAATACCTTTCTAAAGAATTTCTTAAAGCCTGAGACAGTGCAGCTGCTACCTCTTCTGAGTTGCCTGGGGCTACCCATAAACCATTTGAAGCAACTACAGAGCAAAATAATAAGCAGTAGGAAGATGCAAATACATAAGCACTGGAACATTGGATTAAGACATCATAATAAAAAGAAATATCAGCCAGAATCAACCTCTTAATTTGTTTACAGCAGGTTGGGCGTTTTCAGATACCGATGAGTGGCAGCCAGGAAGAAACAACCAGAGCTTGATCTTCTCATCTGTAAGCATAGCAAAGTCATGTGGTATGCATCATCCAAGACCAAACTTAAGGTGAAAGAAAAATAGATAGACATTTAGAAGCCAATACATATGATCATTACCAGGGTTATGCTCTCCTTGAGATGGATCCCATGGACCAACAAAGGAATTAGTCCAAGTACTTAGGAAACCTTCACTTTGTAAGTGAAGATATGCCGAAAGCACAATGGTATTAAGAGCATCTTTCTGCTCAGCCTTTGAACTGAAATAAGAACGTGTGGTACACAAAACAAGCAAATGAGTCCAAACATAAATAACGAATGCCCAAAGACAACTAAGATAAAGCACAAAAGGCCATCAAAGGAGCATATACAGCACCTCTTCTCAGACGCTGCACTTGCATCGGGTTCGATAGGAAGAAACTGAAACCACGAAACTGTTTGGAGCTCCCCCTGTTAGGGCAAAACATAACCATAAGAATAAGAAAGAAGTATGTCAGTCATGATATGAAAGCACGGGTAGTCAAATTTGCTGAATGGTCCAAACAAAATATGAGTTGCAACTTCTGGGTTTGACAATGTAAAATGTGTTGGCCTGAGTTGTAAAATGCTCTGCTCACAGATTCATGGCATTTCTTGCTCTTCGAGGTCTCAAGATGCATCTTTAGAGATAGAAATGCATTATGTTGCTCAAAAGTATTTTTTGAAAAGAAAATCAACTTAAAATGACTGACAACCAGATGATTTAGCAAGAAGCTACAATTAAATAAAAAAACTGGAAAGCAAGCATATTCCAGGATGGAACAAATTGCCAAGTTTTGGTGCTGCACAAATGGAACTGCATCAGATAGTGGAGTAAGGTCTGGCTTACTATTTTGAAAATGTTGGTCCACATAGTTATTGCAGAGGCAATGGTACTGCTCTATAAAATCACCACAGAGCCAGCCTGGAGATAACAAGATGATGAAACCCAAAACATGTCCTGCCACAAGTGATGTAAAAAGCTCTAAAGTCAATCGTATATGCACATCCAAAAAGAATGAAATAAACGCAAGAAAGAATGGGATAGTTCGCACTCCCTCCGTTCAGAATTGTAGGTCGTTTTACTCAAACTCGTCTAACTTTGACCAAGTTCAAAGGAAAATAGATTATAACATCTATAATATCAAATGAATCCACTATAGCAATATATTTAGTGAGTATGTAATGAACAGGGGCGGATCCAGTAAACTTTTGCAAAAACTTCTAAGTTAGGAGGCTTGTCAATCAAATAGCTAAATAGCTTTAGGTTAGGGTTTCGGTGCTCAGCTTCGCACAGCATGAAGGGAAGAGGAGTACCTGGTGGCCGTGGTGGGTGCTCGTCGCCGGCTAAGAGACCAACGAAAGCCTCAGCACCTGGCTTAGAGCGGCGGCGGCCCACCTGTCGTCGGAGAGCGTGAGGGGGGGCCCACCTGTCGTCGGAGAGCAAGAGAGGGGCGAGAGAGACAGACAGAACGCACGCGGAGGAACGCAACGGAGCGGAGAGCGGGCGGAAGGAAGGGGATGCAGCGACGGTCGGCCCAGCGAGAGCGCACCCGCACGGCTGCGCGGGCCTTCTTCTTCTGGGCCCTTTTTTCACACATTTCTTTACAAAAGATTTCTTTCCTATTATTATTATTACTGCTACTATGCACAAATATTTATTATGGATTTTATAATTTATTAGAAAAAACTGCCGCGCCTTATCTTGAGTGTGTGACCAGACGAATCGTCGTGCCACACCTTAATCAGGTGCTCGTATTTTCTTAGATTTATTCTAGGATTTAACGACGCTATGCTTTCAGTGGTAGGTGATTCTTGTCGATAGCGAGGCGTTCGTGGTGACTTCATGAATCTCGAGATCTGTCAGCTCAGTCCTTCGAAAGTGCTCATAGGGATAGAGGTTTGTATACGTGTGTTCATGGTGAGTATGCGTGCGTATTGAGTGGCTACGTTGTACTGTGTAATTCTTAAAAAAATGTATGCTAATGCACCCTATCAAAAAAAAAAGTATGCTAATGCCCCAATCACGTTTTGTTGCGCTACTGTACCTTCACTTTGTATCTCAGCGATGTTATTTTGTAAGTATTGACCAAACCTTGTATATAGAGTAATAATTAATTCCCTTTCCCATTATCATGTCCATTTAAATTATTTCTTGAGTTTAGTTTGTGTTTTGCTGCTTTTTTCTTCATTGTAATATGAGCATCATTTTTTTTTCTTTGCGCAGTTAGCGTAACACCCAAGTGTTGAACACTATAGACACATGACATTTCATTCCATAACCCTAACATGAGCATTCTTAATTTTTAAAAGGAAAATAATTTGCTATCACGGTGAAGATAGTCATGAAGGGTTAAAGCTGTGTTAAAGAAGGTCAAACTCAGTTTTAAAGAAAGCTACAAAAATAAACTCAGCTTTTAAGAGAAAAAATAATTAAATAGTTGTTAAATAACATTTTATGTTAGAAACTGCCAAAACAATTCAGGAGTGATGATCATGAACTATATATAATAGCAATTCATCATCATGGATGAAAAGAGCCAAAACTAGAAAAAAGATGGAAAGCTCGTCTCTTCGGCCTGTTTGCTGGTTGGTTTCTGGGCTGGTTTGGACTGGCTGGTGCTGGTTTATTGTGAGAAAAAAATACTGTTGGCTGGCTGTTTAGGCTGACTGAAACCAACAAGCGAACAGGCCGCTTATCTTTAACACGGATTTGGAGGAGAACTAGCACCGAAATGGATGACGTAGGCCATTTTGTTTTCCGACCGTGAAGAGAGAGAGAGGAGGCGCACAGCCCAGGGCAGAGCCCCTAGAAGAAACGCGTCCTGTCTGTTTGTGTCTCCTGAGCAGCGTGTGCTGTTATAAAATATGTTGCTAGCGGCTAACATATTTCTCTCTTCATCTCTCATGATTAATATAATATATGAAAGTAGAACATACAGACATAAGAGATAGGAAGACTATTATTTGTTTCTCTGAATATCGATGATTACAACATAGAGCTCATGCGTATATATAGTCCTGCCAAGGCTTAAGAGTTTGGTAAGAGCCTACATACAAACAGATTAAGTTAGGGTTCCTCCTTCTCCTTTCCTTCTATAAAAGAGTCTGGATGTTTTACGACACTCCCCCTTGGCTGATTACCACAATATGCACATGCCTTATTAAAAACTCCATCCGAGAATCCAGTGGGAAAGACGGTTCTTGAAGAAAAGAGTACATCACATTCGTTAATTGCATTGCACATGTTATCTCATTAAAAACCTTACGTGAGAAACCTTAAGTAAGAACTCACATAGGAAAAAAGAGTACAACATTTAACCTTTTTGGTCATGTATTCTTTAGGATATTCTATTCTTCATGAATAGATATTTATCTTCATGATCTATACATAAACTTCAATGATTTAGCAAATATTATCTACATGATCTTTATAATTCTAGCGGTTTTAATTATCTTCAAGGTAGATTTACTTAAATTGCTCCCCCTCGTAAAACCATCCTTTGAACTTCATTGTTCAATCCACACTTTTTTATAAATGTGTGCTTAATAATGGTATGCAGTAACATAATACCAAAATATTGGCTTACCATTCTTCAATAAATTATAATATAAGGAAACAAGAGCAATATGCATCATGCATAAATAACCACTTATTAGTTGTGCAAAATAAATAAAATTTATCCTTCAGGATAATAAATTCTTTCAAAAGATTAGGGGATAAATAAATTACAATATTCAATATCTTCTAGATAATGTATCAAACTTATACTAGAGTTTGAATACTTATAATCCTTCCTTAGCGGATTTCAAATTATATGTTCTTCAAATCTTTAAGATTTTAATTGTACCACTAAATAATAAATCCAGTCTTATATTTGACATTTAGGGGATAATTCAATTGCCAAAATCACCATTATTATTATACCTGCTATGGTACTTAGAGGATATCAATACTTCGTTGCTAGCTTTACAATATACACTTTCTGAGTGTTTGTATGACACCTTAATGGTGTTTAGGATTCCTCATTTTGTTTCTCTTGGGTCTATATTCACTTCTACGATTAATGATGTTCATTTAAGAATCGACTGGTAAATCTTTCGTGGATTAACTCCTTCAAGAATGTTCTCATTTTCGGTGAATAGCATTTCTCTTCTATGAGATATATTCTCTACTATATGAGAAATTATTATGTGATATACACAATGAGATAGTGTTATTCACTATAAAGTCATTTGATGACTCTATTCCTTTCTAGAACATGCTCTTCTTGATACTTCAATATTCATTCACGAACATATTCTACCTTAGACTTCTTAATACTTATATGAGATTTAATTTTTATATGTTGTGATTTATATTTTTTTAGGAACTATATGGATCTTCATAATCCACTTATTAACTACATATTTTATATTCATTCATTACATTTGCTAGAGATATAGTAGAATATTTATTTCTTCTTAGTAGGAGATTCAACATCAATTGATTTCTTCATTGACCCGATATAATCACTACAGGTGACTTTGCCATGAACTTTTATTTTTTGGATCCGGGTTCTCATAAGAGAAATATTTGCAATTATATAGGTAGCGTTGTCAACAACTATTATTTTCTCCCAATATTCTCACAATGTGAGATTATCCTATCTCTTTGTCATTTCATAGACAAGAGATAATTTATTGTTCTGCATACCCAACACTATGATGTGCGCGCTTAGTGTGTTGGATTTCATCTTCATGATGATCCTCTTCATGATGTGCTTAACCTTCTTCATGAGGTGTTCTCTTTATGAGAATGGAGGAGTTTATTCTTATATTATTTAATAAGTATACACTAAACTAGAACCCACAGGCGTCCCCATAAATTTTAGCTCGAAAGTATACAACATTTAGTTTACTACTAGTAAACACAACTATTGGTTTGTAGCTTCAAGTTACTCCTCTCATTTTTCAAAAATATCTGGCATATGCTCCACTTCATGCTTCACAAGAGCATTAATCAAACTATTGTTTGATGTAGTGTGTGATACTATTCCTGCTTCAAGCTTCAATGAATATTTTACTCTTAAGATTATTTTCCTTCTTTGAAAATAATATTAGGCATTCAAAATAGGTTTTCTTTCCCTCTAATATCAATATTAGATCTTTAATAGCATACTTTAAAAGATAACCCCCTATCATAGGCTTAAAATAATTCAAATTTATATCTCCAACTACAAGCGAAAGCCCATCCATGTCGATGCGGGACCCACGAGATACACCGCAAGGAAGAGAGGAGATCTAGTTTGATTAGGATTCCTCCCACGTAATCCTAGTAGTAATACTAACATGTAATCCTACTAGGACTCTACATTATAAACCGACTAGGACTCTGGCCTCCTGACTATATAAAGGAGGGCGGAGTTCCTAGACTGAGACTAAGGCACCACAATGCAACACTTGACAATCAATCCAACACAAAGGCTAACGCCGACTGGACGTAGGGCTATTACTTGATCACGGTCGAGGGCCCAAACCAGGATAAATCGACTGTCTCTTGCGTTTACCGTTGAGTTCTGCATACGCTGAAGCTCGAACAAACTGCCCCGGGTACCCCCGTGGCAGGCTATCGGTGGTGAAACATCGACAGCTGACGTGCCAGGTAGGGGCTTTCGGCGCAATTGCATTCGAGAGCTTGACGGACCTATTTCTATTTAAGATCAATCTCTCGGTTCGACATGACTCCTGTCGATGAATCGGGGATAACACTCATCTATGACCAAGTCCAAAGCAGAGTCAAGTCTGGATCGGATTGAAACTTCTGTTTTCCGTCTTGGCGAGTCATGAGTCAGAGCCGGTGCTCAAGACTACAAAGCTACGTGTTGTGGAGATACGTCGAGTCTGTCATAGGGCCATCGCTGCATCGCGGCGGAGAAGGAAACTGCTGCACATGATCGAGGCGGAGCTCTGAGATCATCACCGACAAGTCCAACTCTGATGTGCTAACCTCATCCGTCTTGGCTTCGAATCATCCAACACAATGGCGCTGCTGTACAGCTTGGATTAGACATGGTCATTGGTTTTTATGACTACACGCATCAAGTGAAGAAGGTGGCGTGCATGAACATGCAAGACGACTACATTATTGATTGGGCCGGCTAGCAAGGAGTCTATACACCATGCAAGCAAGTCCTGGAAATTAGAAAGTACTCGGCCGGGTGTCCGACTACTCGCCGCAATTTCTGACTACTCGAACCCGACGCACAAGTTGGGACAGGCTCTGAGTACTCGGCCACCAACTACTCGGCCACGAAGGTCAAGATGACGCCCGGGGGCTTATCACTTCACAGCACGCCGACTTCTCCACGCGGCCGTCAATCAAGCTAAGTCATGGTTTAATATTTTTTCAAATATTCTTTAATCATCATATATCTCCGGATATTATCCATATGCCTCCACGGCTCTACTATAGTTGCATCCTCAACTACTAAAGTCTTCTCTTAACGGTTGTTAATTTACCTGGGTTGTTGAGGCCTTAATCCGTGAAGCCTACTCGCCGGAAAGGTGCGATAGGTGTTTAAACGTAATAGGCTACCTACCTAGAGAAATTACATAGCCTAGTAAGAGTAAGATGCGAAAAAATTTAATATGCATTTTATAATGTCTTCTCTTAACAGTTGTTAATTTACCCGGGTTGCTGATGCCTTAATCCGTGAAGCCTATTCGCCAGAAAGGTGCGAGAGGTGTTTAAACGTAACAAGCTACCTACCTAGAGAAATTACATAGCCTAATAAGAGCAAGACGTGAAAATTTTTAATATGCATTTTATAATACTGGGACATATTTCCAACTTGATATCTTGTATATCAATTATTACATACTTTCGTATGATTACTTTGCAGGGAACCATTTTCTGGACCACGTCATCAAATAAGGAGCTCGCCCACCGCTGGCTGCCTTACTTAGCAAGATCCTACATATCCTCAGAAGAGGTTTTTAGTTCTTTGAACAACTCAGATTCATGATCCTCCAACTTTTTATTCCAAATAGCAAGAGGCTCGGGGGCTACACTCAGTGAGTGCGCTTTTTCTTCAAAAAAGCGCACATCACTCTCAAAAAAGCACACACCACCCGAAGATCCCAAGAAGCGCTACATGGTTTCACTCAAGAAAGCACTCGGGCGACGCTTGTTCCTGCTCAGCAAGACCTGGAGGAACCAGACAAGGCTTCCGGAGTTCAACCATGAAGTGCTCGGGGGCTTGTCGATGCGGGACCCACGAGATACACCGCAAGAAAGAGAGGAGATCTAGTTTGATTAGGATTCCTCCCATGTAATCCTAGTAGTAATACTAACATGTAATCCTACTAGTACTCTATATTGTAAACCGAATAGGACTCTGGCCTCCTGACTATATAAAGGAGGGCGGAGTTCCTAGACTGAGACTAAGGCAACACAACGCAACACTTGACAATCAATCCAACGCAAAGGCTAACGTAGACTAGATATAGGGCTATTACTCGATCACGGTCGAGTGCTTGAACCAGGATAAATCGACTGTCTCTTGCGTTTATCGTTGAGTTCTACATACACTGAAGCCTGAACAAACTACCCCGGGTACCCCCGTGGCAGGCTATCGGTGGTGAAACATCGACAATCCATGTATGCTATGATGAAATTTTATGGAAACTATTCACACACGTATTTAAATATGGGGGTTCTTATACATTAAATGCAGTGAGCTAGAATACATAAAGTGCACTTAAGAATGTTCAGCATTCCTACAAACTCAGGGAATGTTCTTCCCCTGATTTGCACATATCATAGTTTAGAAAACTATTTTTGTCTAGCTTCTTTATTGTTTGGCCAAAAAATTGATCAGTTACTCATACATAATAAAAAAATAGATCATATACTTCAAATGTATAAAATACACAATATTCAAAATTACATGGAATTTCTTCTAGAATTTCCTAATTACCATTAATGTGATATCCCCAAATGCCTTTTATTCATAAATCTCAAATCATCTCAGTGTGTTATCCACCATCTTAATTCCACAATTATTCATCCCATCAATTGGGTCATTTCTCCATTTAGCTAATTTCAAATTAACCAACCCCCTGATCTTAGCTACTTGGCCATAGACCAATATATTGCTTATGCATGCAACGCATTGAAAGCAAAATATTTCTTTGTTCAACGAGAACTACATAGACATAGCGTGCTAGCTAGCTAATTTAATTATGAGGAGAAAAGGTAGTAGCTAGAAGCTACGAATATAGATTCTATGTTAATATTCATGCAGGAGTGGAAGTAGTTACAACTCAATGAGAGCACAACATAGTGATACACATTTACGTGTAATGTGGATTATTGATAGTCAGTCCAACATAATAGATAACAATAAAATACAAAGCTACAAGCTTACTTGCAATTAGTGCAATGTAGAGAAAGCTAACTCGGTCAGAAGGGACGTGGCTAGAACTTCAAGTCTAGATACATGCACTTAAGTATAGATTTAGGAAGGCTATGCCTATTAAATATATATTACCCATATTTTCTTATGCCTTTACCCAAAATTCCTCCCGTTTTTATGTTATAGTTATTTCAAGTAGTAATATGCTACATGCATCATCTAGGAATAATCATTTCTAATGTTTCATAGAATCCAATCATACTTCCGGTATTCATTGGTTTTGGCATAAAATTCACATATCAAGTGCATTATTTAGTGTACAACAACATATTCAGGGTAGGACATAGACTTCTAGCTTTTGGGCTATTAAAACTTAGTTTAAGATTATACTATTTCTTAGCAAAAAGTGATCTTTCCAAGATCAGTTAATATGCCAGTATATTTCAATTGTTCATGTACTTCTAGAAATTCAGTTTTCTTTCTACCTACATGGTAGTAGTGCATAAAGAACTATAACTTTCATGGTTAATTGAGGCTTCTTTGTGGATAAAATTAATACAAAATTTATTTAGATAGATGAAAGCTCTAGTTTGGTTTTGGTGAATTAATGAAACCCTAAGTGCTAACCTAGTTTATCAAAGTGATTATGAGATAGGTAGCACTACTCCAAGTGATAAAGTAAATGAAGATCATGACATGATAATCGTGATGCCATGGTAATGATCAAGTGCTTGGACTTGAAAAGAAGAAAGAGAAAAATGAAAGACTCAAGGCAAAGGTATAAGTGGTAGGAGTCATTTCATTTCGGTGATCAAGACACTTAGCGAGTGTGATCACATTTAGGTTTGATAGCCGTACTATTAAGAGGGGTGAAATTTATATTAAAATGCGGTTATCAAAGTGTCACTAGATGCTCTAACTCATTGCATATGCATTTAGGATCTAGTGGAGTGCTAACACCCTTGAAAACATTTGTGAAAATATGTTAACACATATGCACAAGGTAATACACTTGGTGGTTGGCATATTTGAGCAAGGGTAAAGAAGATAGAGTTAAAAATGAGTTAGTCGCGCTGGTCACAGAGTGACCGGACGCGTTCGATATTAATGACCGGACTCTGGCTCAGTGGAGTGACCGGATGCTGAGGAGTTACTGTTCAGCGTCTGATCAATGTGATGTTGCTCGGTACTAGATTTCAGAGAGCGACCGAACGTGTCCGGTTGCCACACCGAACGCATCCGGTGTGAACCGACAAGTATAACCAAACTATGCCCTGTTGGCCACAGGACACAACCTCTTACACCCACCAATACCCAAACCATATTCCTGCCTGGTCTCTAATTTCCTTTCCACCATTTTATCATGAGTGATAATAATCACCTAGTGTGAGTAACGGTAGGTTACTCACGCTACCGAATCCTGAGCAGAGCAACTACTCGACCTATACTAGTAGAACTCATAGGTAAGTATATTTATGCATGTAGTTTTCATGAAATACCTGTAATATAAATGCACATCATATATATATATATTCAATGAGCATTCAAAAATAGGGGTTATGCACCGAGGTTTGTCTTGGGCAGGTGGTGTGTCAATAGAGTCAGCAACGAACGGCTCCGGGGCTCCCTCCTATACGAGAATCTCCTCCTCGTACTCCTCAATGATCTCCTCGAACTCCTGTTCGTCCGCAGGAACAAACTCTACCAACTCGTTATCTACATGTATGAAATGATGATGCAACACTTAGTAATACGGCAACAGCAACTCTTAAAATAAAATACATCTGTCAAGCTACTAAACTAGTTCTACCGACTGAGGTGCCAAGTTACCTATTGCTACCACTAACAAGTATAAAACATGGCATGTACTATCTTAGCAACTAAAGGCATTCTTACTCTTAATACCGATTTACTATATATATACTAAAACAAGGAGTATTAGCTACCCTATATATCAGTCTACTCAAGGGCTATAAAAATTACAGTGAGCACATAATAATCTAATGAACCTACTGTAAAAATTTCATGGCTAAAACTATCACCAATTTGCCACAAAAATTCCTACAAATATTAAGCTAAACAATACTAAGCTTTCCTACATGAATTAATGAATCTATCATTATCATAGATAACTGTAAACTAACTACACCAATAGATAGATAGTATTTTTATGAACCTAACAAATTTTATTTCACTATTTTTGGACATCTACAGGATTTACTATAATTTTTCAAAGTTCAGCTCACAACTAAATTGAATAAACCTTTACTAATTTACTGAAAATGAAAAACCGAAATCCACCACGCGGCCCGCGAGTGAGCAGCGCGGCCCACTCCCGTGCATCGCGCGCATGCATACGCGACCCACTAGCATGGCCGACGCAGCGCGGCTCAACTGCGCGTCGACGACCCGTGATGGGGAGACCTGCGCGCGCCGGTCATTTTGTGAAAACGCCCTCGACCTACCCGGTAATAGCGCGAGCACTAAGCGCACTATTCCATCAGTCTATGATTA
Organism: Miscanthus floridulus; assembly: GCF_019320115.1. NCBI lineage: Eukaryota > Viridiplantae > Streptophyta > Magnoliopsida > Poales > Poaceae > Miscanthus > Miscanthus floridulus. The sequence goes on from NC_089598.1 coordinate 630,034, forward strand.
CGCAAAACGGCCCCTGCAACAACCTATCTTCACATCGAAGAGATCCTTGACCTGGCTGCGCACGCCGGCATGGCGACCAGTGGCACCGACGGCCCCCACCGGGCACCCGGGACCCTCCCCGCCCTATCTAAGGAGCCGGTACTTGCCTAGGCGCGAACGCGAGACGCTGGGCAATGAAAACGTGAGTCGGGACGTCGGAGCAGTGGGGGTAGCGCATGAGCTCATGGTAATCACCATGGACCCAGACGAGGTGGTGGTTCGACCGGAGGCGGCCCGAGCCAAGCTGGCCGCGTGCGCATGGACAGTGCAGTGGTGCATCGCGGTGGCAAGACTTTGTCAGGGGTGACAGGAGGTGATAGCAACCTAGCAAGGGTACACCGAGTGATGAGTAGATGGAGGTAAAGCGGGCGGTGCAACGGATCGAGTGCAAACAGCTCTGGAGTGGGGGCCTTCCGCCGACGCATGTCGATACGGTCTTATCGACCCGGCGGGAAGAAAGCTCCAAATTAGAGCATGGCATGGCAAGAATCACTGCAAGATGGGGTCGGGTGGCTGGCTGACTACACAATGGAGCCATGGGCAAAGTTAATTGGACCACGGTGACTCCACCAAGCTGAATTGAAGGCATGGATCCAGCGACCATGGCAACAGACGAAACAGAGGAAGGGCCGGCATGGCTTGGCTCGATGTTGTCGTGGAGGACGTGGTAGTCAACTCGGAGTTCAAGCGCGCACATGCTATAGGCATTGGGAATCAGCCAAACGCACTCAAGGATGGTTGGCCACATTGCCATAATTAGCAAGCCGACGACGGCTTGGCCCTTTGCGCCGTAGTGACCGGCACCGGTCTGGGGAGAGGCAGCAGCGTAGCATAGCATCGAGCGCTGATGTGATGGCAAAGGCAGGCGAGGAAGCCCACATGCATGCATCCATGAAGGGTTAGCAGCAGCAGTGGCCGCACGGCAGTGGCGGTCAGAGCACAGCATGACCGGGGACGCAACACGACACGACGGCGAGCAACTGTGGCATCGCGCGACAGCAGTCAGGACTGGCCAAGCCACAGGCCAGCCATGGCCAGACCGAGGATGGCCCTAACACTAGCCACGTGGCCATGTGCTCGTGGCATGGACAGGATGACCGCGGCGAACACGGGCACACGGTGACCATGCACCGGAGATAGGCGGCCAAGACATAAGTGTGTGCACGGTTTTTGAAGCACCAATTCCGGCCTAACTAGCCTACCCAAAGCTCATCCACCTCAACGAAGCTAAAGAGGGTTGGTTAAGCTGCTAGTAGGACCTACCCACTCGAACGAAGGTGCAATGGAGAGGGAGATAGGGGACTACCAAGCTAGCAGTGCCGACTAACATCCGGAGCTAAAGCTAGGCTATCAAGTTACTATTTTAAGCTCGCCAATGCAATTAATTAGTGATTAAGCCAAGCCCTAACCAAACTAAGCTCGCCAATGCAATTAATTAGTGATTAAGCCAAGCCCTAACCAAACTAACCTTGCTACCATTAGGAAGTATAGACTTTGATGCTAACCACTGAGCAAAAAATATAGCACAAGCCTTGCGCTAGGTTTTCCAGATTTAATCCACCAATGTCGCATCGTCACACTACTTTCAACTCGAGAATTTTGCTAAGTCTTGATCGTATTCGCATCAAATTCGATTTCCCAGCTACCAACCATGCTAGCTAGGGAATTCATTTCTCGATCGTAGGTAGTTCATCGTCACCTATGAAGTTTGTTCTATAAACTTTATTGAAGTTTCGTCTATGCGTTCTATAGCATTTTCGTTCAATAAAAATTTGTTTAAAACCCTAAGTGATATAACGCGACATTGAAATGTAGCTTTTGTTTTGCATTTCCGACAATCGTTTCGAGTGACAGAAATTGATCTACATACTATATCACATGCATTAATACATAACCATGATGCTCATGACATATTTTAGTAAAAGATTTACAAGGTAACACCGAGGGTGTTACAAATCTACCCTCCTAAAACAAAATCTTGACCCAAGATTTCATGTGCCTACTGTGGAAAAAGGGATAAGAATTACATTTTAATGTAGACAACTACCTCGGTGAACCAAAAAGAAGATGGGGGTAATGCTTCAAGATATAGCTCTCTTGTTCCCACATGGACTCATCCTCCGAGTGGTTTTACCACTGAACCTTGTAGAACTTCACCATATTATTCCTTGTCACTCTTTCCTTTTCATCCAAGATTTTGATAGGATGCTCAATATACGTCAAGTTAGGCTAGAGGGGAAGCCCTTTAGTTTCCATATCTTTATCAGGGACCCGCAAACATTTCTTCAACTGAGATACGTGAAACACATTATGTACCGCTGATAAAATATCTAGGAGCTGGAGACGATAAGCAATTGGGTCACACTGCTCCAAAACCTTATAAGGACCCATATATCGAGGGGCTAGCTTGCCATGGACACCAAATCGATGCACCCCTCTCATAGGAGACACCTTGAGGTAGACATAATCCCTAACTGCAAACTGCAAAGGCCTTCTTCGCTTGTCCACATACATTTTCTGTCGGCTCTGAGCTACCTTCAAATGACTCTGAATAATGCTGACCTGCTCTCGAGCTTCTTTGATGAAATTGGGCCCAAAATATCTACGGTCTCCCACTTCAACCCAGTTAAGTGGTGTCCTACATTTCTTTCCGTACAGAGCTTCAAATGGTGCCATATGGATGCTTTCTTGATAGCGATTATTATAAGAAAACTCAGCTAACCTTAGGCATTCATCCCACTTCTTAGGAAAAGAAATGGCACAAGCTCTCAATATGTCCTCGAGTACCTGGTTCACCCTTTCTGTTTGGCCATCAGTTTATGGATGATATGCTGAGCTTCTAAGGAGACGAGTACCAAGGCATTGCTGCAGTTGCTCCTAGAAACGAGAGACAAAGACTGACCCTCTATTAGAGATGATAGTAAGGGAAACTCCATGTAGGGTCACAACCCGATCAAAATATATATGGGCATTCCTTTTGGCTGTATATCTAGTGTCCACCGGAAGAAAATGAGTAGACTTAGTGAGATGATCCACAATGACCTAAATAGAGTCATAGCCCTTGGATGTGTGGGGTAAACCCACAATGAAATCTATGGAAATATCTTCCCATTTCTAAATAGGAATGGGCAAGGGCTACAAATATCCTAGGGTATGCATATAATCTGTCTTAACTCTTCCACAAGTATCACACTCCGCGACGTACTGGGTGATGTTCTACTTCATGTTGAACCACCAATACAAGTGGCGTAAATCATGGTACATCTTATTACTACCAGGATGGATAGACAACTTAGAATGGTGAGCTTCATTCAAAATCTTCCTTCTAATCTCCTCATTTGATGGAACCACCAATCTATTCTTGTACCTCACTACCCCTTGCTCATCAATGCTAAACTGAGGACCACGCCCTTTGGCAATTAATTTCTAGATGTGCAGAATTTTTGAAGGGTCTTGCCTTTGCTCCCTAATAATTTGCTCCAGCAAATCTGAGACCAAGGCAATGTGAGCCAGTACCTCAGCATGGTTGAGAGACAAAGGTGCTTCGTCAACCTGATGTGACTTTTGGCTCATGGCATCAGCTACCACATTGGCCTTTCTAGGGTGATAATGTACCTCCAAGTTATAATCCTTGATCAATTTCAACCATCTCCTTTGCCTCATATTTAACTCAGACTAAGTGAAGATATATCTGAGGCTCTTGTGATCTATAAAAATGTGCACTTTGTTGCCCAACAAGTAAGGCCTTCAAATTTTTAGAGCGTGGACCACATCAGCCAGCTCTAAATGGCTACCGCATTGAGAGGGTGGTAATCCACACACATCCGAAGAGTGCCATCCTTCTTGTTCACAAAAATGGCTGGACAACCCCATGGTGAAGAGCTAGGACGGATGAATCCCTTTTCCAACAACTCTTCTAACTGCTTCTTCATTTCAGCCAATTTCTTCAGGGCCATGCGGTACGGGCGTCGCGAGATAGGAGCAGTGATAGACTCTAACTCAATGGAGAATTTCACATCTCTGTCCAGTGACAACCCAGGTAGATCTTCAGGGAAAACATCTCAGAACTCATGTACCACAGGAATAGAGGCAAGATCAGGAGAGGCTTCAACCTGAGCAGCAATAGGTAAGACTGGATCTAAGGGCATAAGAAGAGACATCCTATCCCTAGAAGAAGAAAGTCTTAACTCCATAACTCTCTGCTTTAGATCCAAAACTACCCCATATATGCGTAACTAGTTCATTCCTAGAATTACATCAATGCCTTGCCCAGGCAGCACCATGAACTAGAGACGGTAAGTGTGAGTGGCTAATACTAAGCCCACTGTGTTCGTTCGAGTATTAACACACAACTGTGCACCCGGAGTACTGATTCTATAGGCAAAAGGTATAGCCATAAGAGGTATATTGTGCCGGTGTGCAAATCCTATGCTCATGAATGAATGTGATGCATCAGAATCAAACAACACATAAGCTGGATGGGAATCGATGGTGAACATACCAGCCATCACTGATTCATTTTGCAATATTTCCTTGGCCTCCGTGAAATTAACCTGTCTAGATCAGCTCACTGGCACTTTCTTCTTGATAATTGTGCACTTGATTAGCCTGGAGTTAGCTGAAGGCTGAGCAGACTGGGTCGGCTGGTTTTGCGAACACTCCCGGGCATAGTGGCCTTCCTTGCCACACTTAAAACAACCACCAGGCTTGTTCCCCAGTCCTTGACAAGGTGGGAACTGCTGTCCCTGGGGCTACTGATGTTGCACCTGCCGAGTAGGTGCACGATACTGAGTGGAAGGTGCCTGAAAAGTCTGCTAAGGCTATCGAAACGAATGCCCGCCTGAAGATTGATAGGGCACCCGCCTAACAACCTGTACTTTCTTAGCATGGGGGTGACTAGAAGACCTAGTAGCCACCCGCTTGCGCTTCCATTCTGCCTGAGAGTCACGCTGCAAGCCCTCTATGGCAATAGCAGCGTTCATTATCACCCTAAAGGTCTGATAGTTCCTAGTATATAACTCCTTCTACAAGATGCAAGAGTGGCCGCGGTAAAAATGGTCTCTCTTCTTCTCATATGTATCAACATGAGTCCCAGCATACTATGACAAGCGGTTGAACTTGTTGACATAGTCCATCATGGACATTCTTCCTTGCCGAAGGTCTAGAAACTCGGTCAACTTTCTGTTGAGAACACCAGCAGGAATATAATACTCTCTGAAGGCCATAGTGAACTCCTGCCAGGTCACCCGATGATCCACTGGCTGCATGGCATTAAATGTATCTCATCATGCACTCACGGATCCCAACAACTATTGTGCTGCAAAGCGCACTTTCTGCTCATCAGTTACGGTGAGCAGCAGAAACTTTTGCTCCAGAATGCGAAGCCAATGCTCCACATCCAGTGGCTCAACCGTCGATGTGAAAGTAGGTGGGTGCATCTTTAAGAAATCCTGATAAGAGCAGGGTCCCTTAGGACTACGGGCACCACCCCTGTTCCCACCATTGCCCCCATGGCCTCCACGGGCGAAGCCACCGATAGCCTGTGCCAATAGCTCCATGGCACGGGCTGACTCACGATGAGTAGCCATCATCTCTGCATGAGTCATTGAAGGTGGCGGTGGCGGAGGAGGAGGAGCCAGAAGTGGAGCCTCATGGCTCTCCCCGTTGTCGTGCTCATTGCCCCGGCCACTTTCACCTTAGCCTTCGCCAAGACCATGGCCCGCTCCGGCACTGGTGCTCCTGCGATCGAACCTCAGGTTCATTTGTAATAGATAGGAACCAACCACTTAGGACAACCCTCTAGATTAAAAACAAGGGATTAGAGAAATGATAAGACATTTATTAAACCATTCTTTTAATTTATCCTATCAATTTACTAATCTAATTTATACATGTAGGGAGAATTTAGTTTAAGCAAGATTCTATTATCATGATGCATGCATCGGCTTGTACGCTCACTCAAGCCGGAATATAGCGGCATTCACAAAATTTCAGCACATCGCACACTCACTTTCCGTATGCTAAGCGATTTCTTACACAACATAAGTCAGTGTACCTATAGAAAACTGATTAGATAAAATCAGTGCTGCTATCCTAGATAAACCATATTGCTAGGGCTTATACTTATTTAGATAATTTTATCGTATTCTACTTTTCGTAAAACTTTTGTTGGTCAAATTTTAAGTTTTGAAAAAGAGTGATGAAACTCGTAGACTCATTATTGGCTCTGGTACCAACTATGGCAGAACCGCCCGAAATAACACACCTTCGGAGGCGCTCATCTTCCACCAGACACTAAGCACCTCGAAAGCAAGCTACGCCGGGCGGGTTCCGTCGGGCACACCCTAAGGGAAACTCGAATAGTCTACATTTCCCCCCAAGGATCCAATAATGAGAATGAGTTACAATACTTAGTCCATTTCATACATCTATAGTTCTTAAAAATTGTATTATTACATTACCAACTTTAGGGTGCGGAATATTAAACAGCGGAATGAAAATAAACATCAATTAAACATCTATCGATAATAAGCAGGGATCCGTCTGTGCCCACCAGAAAATCCTTCACACAACGGCTACTCCTCAAGTAGTACCTGCAACAAGGGTAAATAAACCCTAAGTACATCATGTACTCGCAAGACTTATCCGACTAGTGGAATAATTTCTTGACTCCAAGGGATATGATAAGCTTTATGGGTTGGGGTTTCTTTTTTACAGAAAGCAATACTAATAGTCGATCCTTATTTATGTTATTATTAGCAGTCACGATTAATTCTTTATTTAGCCATTCTATATAAGCACATATTCTACTTTCAAGCAAGAGTTGAGCAAACAGTTCTATTTCATCACCTTTCATCTTTCAGTTCTTACTACGGTGCTAGACTATAGACAAGTCGTTCCGGATTGCCCGGTGATTCGTGAATCAATGTGCCCAGCTAGGTACCCTGAATCACTCATCCCGCTTGTACCCCAGGCACAAGCTGGACCAACCAATCACTCTTCTGTCACGGGGTCCAGGTCCCCGTCCAAACTTAGACCCCAAGCCCCCGCTCCTAAGTCCCGGATTCAATGCGGTGCTTAGACCTCCACCATCCCCGCCTCCAATTAGTCGGTCCGAAAAAAGCCGGAACCCACGACAAGAGAGCAATGAGTCTTCCCTACGCCCGTACCCAAGTATGTGCTCAGGATAATAAGTCTGTGACTTGCCTAGAACCCAATGCAACGGCCGATTCTTAACCGACATAGACAAGGAAAAAGTGTAACCAAGCTATGCCCTGTTGGCCGCAGGACACAATCTCTTACACCCACCAATACCCAAACCATATCCCTGCCCGATCTCCAATTTCCTTTCCACCATTTTATCATGAGTGATAACAATCACCTAGTGTGAGTAACGACAGGTTACTCATGCTATCGAATCCTGAGCAGAGCATCTACTCGACCTATACTAGTAGGACTCATAGGTAAGTATATTTATGCATGTAGTTTTCATGAAATGCCTGTAACGTAAATGCACATCATATATATATATTCAATGAGCATTCAAAAATAGGGGTTATGCACCGGGGCTTGCCTTGGGCAGGCGGTGTGTCAACAGAGTCAGCAACGAACGGCTCTGGAGCTCCCGCCTGTACGAGAATATCCTCCTCGTACTCCTCAATGATCTCCTCAAACTCCTGTTCGCCCGCAGAAACGAACTCTACCAACTCGTTATCTACATGCATGAAATAATGATGCAATACTTAGTAATACGGCAACAACTCTTAAAATAAAATACATTTGTCAAGCTACTAAACTAGTTCTACCGACTGAGGTGCCAAGTTACCTATTGCTACAACTAACAAGTATGAAACATGGCATGTACTATCTTAGCAACTAAAGGCATTCTTACTCTTAATACCAATTTACTATATATATACTAAAACAAGGAGTATTAGCTACCCTATATATTAGTCTACTCAAGGGCTACAAAAATTACAGTCAGCACATAATAATCTAATGAACCTACTATAAAAAATTCATGGCTAAAACTATCACCAATTTGCCATAAAAATTCATACAAATATTAAGCTAAATAATACTAATCTTTCCTACATGAATTAATGAATCTATCATTATCACCGATAACTGTAAACTAACTACACCAACAGATAGATAACATTTTTGTGAACCTAACAAATTTTCTTTCACTATTTTTGGATATCTATAGAATTTACTATAATTTTCAAAGTTCAGCTCAAAACTAAATTGAATAAACCTTTACTAATTTACTGGAAAATGAAAAATCGAAATCCACTACGTGGCCCGCGAGCGGCGTGGCCCACTCCAGAGCATCGCGCGCGCGCATACGCAACCCACCAGCGCGGCCCACGCATCGCGGCCCGCGACGGGGAGACCCGCGCGCGCCGGTCATTTTGCGAAAACACCCTCGGCCTACCCGGTAATAGCGCGAGCATTAAGTGCACTATTCCATCAGTCTGTGATTATGCTAAACGGCCCCTGCAACAACCTGTCTTCACATCGGGGAGGTCCTTGACCTGGCTGCCCACGCCGACGCGGCGGCCAGTGGCACCGACGGCCCCCGCCGGGCACCCGGGACCCTCCCCGCCCTATCTAAGGAGCCAGTACCTGCCTAGGCATGAACGTGAGATGCTGGGCGATGAAAACGCGAGCCAGGACACCGCAGTAAAGACGGAGCTCCTATAACAAAACGGTGCCGTTTCGGTTAGCCACAACGACGCCGGAGCAATAGGGGTAGCGCTTGAGCTCAAGGCACTCACCACGAACCTAGACGAGGTGGTGGTTCGACCGAAGGTGGCCCGAGCCAAGCTGGCCACGTGCGCTCGGATGGTGCGGTGGTGCACCGCGGTGGCAAGACTGTGTCAGGGGTGGCTAGGAGGTGATAGCAACCTGGCAAGGGTGCGCCGGGTGATGAGTAGGTGGAGGCAAAGCGGGCGGTGCAACGAATCGAGCGCAAGCAGCTCTGGAGTGGGGGCCTTCCACCAACGCATGCCGATACGGTCTTATACGACCCGGTGGGAAGGAAGCTCCAAATTAGAGCATGGCACGGCAAGAATCACTACAAGATGGGGTCAGGTGGCTGGTTGACTACACAACGGAGCCACGGGCAAAGTTAATTGAACCGAGGTGACTCCACCAAGCCGAATTGAAGGCGTGGGTCCGGCGACCATGGCGACAGAGGAAACAGGGGAAGGGCCGGCATGGCTTGGCTCGACGTTGCCGTGGAAGGACGTGGTTGTCAACTCGGAGTTCAAGCGCGCACGTGCTACAGGCCGTTAGGGAATCAGCCAAACGCGCTCAGGGACGGTTGGCCGCATTGCCATAATTAGCAAGCCGATGGCGGCTCGGCCCTTTGCGCCGTAGTGACCGACGCCGGTCTGGGGAGAGGCAGCAGCGTAGCGACGCATTGAGCGCGGATGTGATGGCAAAGGCAGGCGGGGCAATCCCACGCGCGTGCAGCCGTGCAGGGTCAGCAGCAGTAGTGGTCGCATAGCAGCGGTGGTCGGAGCGCAGCATGACCGAGGACGCAGCACGACGTGACGGCGAGCAACTGCGGCACCGCGCGATAGCAGTCAGGACTGGCCAAGCCATAGGCCAGCCGTGGCCAGACCGAGGATGGCCCTAACACCAGCCACGCGGCCACATGCTCGTGGCACGGTCAGGACGACCACGGTGAACACGGGCACACGGGTGACCACGCATTGGAGACAGGCGGTCAAGACATAAGTGCGTGCACGGTTTTTGAAGCACTAATTTCGGCCTAACTAGCCTGCCCAAAGCTCATCCACCTCGACGAAGCTAAAGAGGGTTGGTTAAGCTGCTAATAGGACCTACCCGCTCGAACCAAGGTGCAGTGGAGAGGGAGATAGGGGACTACCAAGCTAGCAATGCCGACTGACATCCGGAGCTAAAGCTAGGCTGTCAAGTTACTATTTTAAGCTCTCCAAATCAATTAATTAGTGATCAAGCCAAGCCCTAACCAAACTAACCTTGCTACCATTAGGAAGTATAGACTTTGATGCTAACCACTGAGCAAAAATATAGCACAAGCCTTGAGCTAGGTTTTCCAGATTTAATCCACCAATGTCGCATCGTCACACTGCTTTCAACTCGAGAATTTTGCTAAGTCTTGATCGTATTCGCATCAAATTCGATTTCCCAGCTACCAACCATGCTAGCTAGGAAATTCATTTCTCGATCGCAGGTATTTCATCGTCACCTACGAAGTTTGTACTACAAACTTTATTAAAGTTTCGTCTATGCATTCTATAGCATTTTGGTTCAATAAAAATTCATTTAAAACCCTAAGTGATATAACGCGACATTGAAATGTAGCTTTCGTTTCGCGTTTCCGACGATCGTTTCGAGTGACAAAAATTGATCTACATACTATATCACATGCATTAACACATAACCATGATGCTCATGACATGTTTTAGCAAAAGATTTACAGTGTAACACCGAGGGTGTTACAATAAAGCTGTCTAAAAATTCTAACTCAATTTCTATTTGAGTAATTTCTGATGATAAATTTAAATACTGCATGTATTGCATTGCTCTTTGATATTCTATACACAAGAGACATTTCTTGGAGAATATACATTGATAAAATCTTATTTACCATATTGTCTTCTAGACATTTAATACAAAGCTTTAAGTTATTGTTTATTGAGCAGCATTATACCTCAATCTATAGGCATACGAGCTTGAAAATTCGACTCTCAATGCAATATGATATTCTCTAATCATAATTTGGGATTTTTCTTGAGCCCCGCAATACATTTGTTATTTTTTTCGGCCATATACTCATTCTAGAGAGTAATTAGGAAATGTATATCCTGAGTTCACTGCACTTTAATGGTAGCAAATATCCTACATGGATTTAATAATGACCGCAACAAATAATTCTTCTGTACAGAGTAATTCCAGGATATTTCTTCTTCTTTTAAGACGTGCATATTAGCATAACTTGGACCATGTGCATATAAGTTTACTACATGTAAACAAGTAGCAAGGTGCAAAAAGGTAGTGGACGGTTATTTAAAATATTCTTAGAAGCATCCTAGCATTTTTTAGGGTCTAATTATGGTACATGTTATTTTTCAGAATTAATACCAACCATTCAGTCATCCCAAAAATTCATTATGCTAGGAAAAACAAATATGAGTCTCTCAAGGGTAATAAGTCTAAGGTCTGCAGGATTTAGAGAGCCTATATACCTTATATCATAACTCTAGCGTAATCATTCAAGATTTTATTCTTGCAAATTTCATGGTAGATTCATAATGGGTGATAAATAAATGCATTCAAAAGAGCATAACACTATCAACAAATGGCAACTATACAGTAATAGAAAATAAATACTGTAAATGCATACAAACATTTGTTAAATTGCCAACCCACACTATTCTGCAGGAATTTCTACTTACATTGTAAATATTTAGAACATGCCACATTTTTCGATTTTTCCAAGGGGCTCTGTTAAAAAATACTCCAAATCTAGAATTTCCAAAAATATAGGATCTATTCTTCAAGAATAGAAGACCTATACATAAAATCTACAGGATTTTAGGAGCTTAAATGTTAAACTTCAAGTAAATATATGCCCTTTCCTTTATCTGGATTTTATTTAATTTTTATCGCACGACCCAATTGAATTCACCGATTGCTCCTCCGTTAGTTAGCTCGTCGCTGCTTTTGTGCCTCTTCTTGAAGGCTGCAACGCCATCAACAGCGGCATGCTGGCCGCAAGGCGAAAGCAAAGACGTGACGACGATATGGTGAGCCCGTAGTGGCGTGCAGTCCACATGTGACGAACCTGGCCGTGTAATGGCTCGAAGTGGTGGCTATAACTCAGCGTACCAGCGGGCTTTCAGGCCATAGCAGATGGTGCCTGGGCATGCGAGCCCGACGGCTACTAGATTCAAGGGTGTGCGACGGCAAGGCCAAACGACGACTCGACTCGTTGATTTGGGTGATGCCATCCAGTGGCTCCCGTACGAAATTCGTTCACGCGAATCAACGATGCTATCAGCAAATACTGAGTATATAGCGACGACGTGCTTCGAGACGTTTATGCGATGTGATGCAAGTCGACAGTTTCTATGGTTAGCTCCTGCGGGAATACATGGATGGTCAGTACGGCGACATGGTGACGTACAAGTCCCACGCTGTAGCATGTTCGTGGTATGTGCATATACACTAAAATTGATGTACCAGCTTCATGCTGGTGTCAAGTACATGCGCAAGCAAGAAAAGAAGCAGCTCACGTGTTCTTTGTGACCAAGTTTCAATAGCAGATTGAAAAACAAAAACACAAACAATTCCGTACTTTGTGCAATGCTAATTCAATCCGGTAATTGCTCGTGCCTCGTAAAAGATGTCAATTTGATCTACCTCACATGCCGCGTAGGGCAGTGGTCAGTAGATACATACCGCGTAGGGTATTTGGCATTGTCGTAGAACTGTCTGCTTGATGACGACGGTGTATATCAATGTAGTATAGATTAGTTCAGATCCGTTCCGCTAACAACGAGCGTCGGCGTCGAAGATCGGCGGCAGTTTCAACGGCGATGTCGACATAGAGCTTGTCATGCTGATAACGTGTTATAAAACATGTTGCCAACGGCTAGGACCTTTCTCTCTCCGTCTCTCATGATCAACATAGTAGATGAAAGTTGATCAACATAGACACAATAGATAGGGAGACTATTCTTTATTTCTACCCCTTTATCGGTGATTACAACATAGAGCTTCCACGTATATATATAGTCCTGTTAAAATCTAAGAGTTTGATAAAAATCCACATATAAATAGACTAGGATTAGAATTTCTCAATCTCCTTTCGTTAAAGAGTCCGAATGTTTTAGGACATGTGCAACGCATCGCGCGCAACACGGCGTGCGGGGGATTAGAGTCACGAGACATGGTCCTAGCTCTCTCTCGTATCCTTCCTCCTCGGCTCCTCCTATATATATATAGGTCCGGACCGTGTCCTCCTATATATAGTAACGGTTAAACCGTAACCGATATATGTATTGTACCGCTGTTAAACTCGGACGTGCTGGAAGTTACCTACCTACTAGCAGTAGCATGGAGCACATGTATTATCCAGTTTAGTGCGCCCGGCATGAATGAACAATAACAGATATCAATTTCAGAGTCGGTGTTTAGTTTTCAGTTCCTATATAGGGCTCGTTCGGCTGGTGCAAAAGCAGCCGGTTTTCACTGTTCACGGCTGAAAAAAAAACTGTTTACGTTCTCACATATTCCTCTAGATTCATCCAGATTTCTCCAGATTCCTCTAGATTCATCCAGATTTCTCCAAATTCCTCCCAGCGAACCGGGCATATAGGCAGGCGCTGCTGCTTTACCCATTTCTTCTTAATTTCCCCCACTTCTATATCGATTTCGATTCGATTAGGATCTCTACTGTTAGTTGGTGTTCCTGACAAGGGAAGGGAGGACATCGATCAGAGCCGGTCGATAATAGTACTCTCTCTGTCAGTCAGGATAATTGGCGGGGGATTGTCGATAGTACATGGTAACGTCGATCTCTGAGCGGGCGAGAAGGAAAGGAAGGAGCTGACAGTCTTGGCGGCTGCGAGCTTTTGCTCGATTCCGGCGTGTTCGGCTGTTAGGTTGCACAGTAGATTTCGGATGATTCAATAATATTTGTGAGAGAGAATGAGCTGAAACAAGCTGAAATAATATGAAACAGCCGTAATAGTAAGGTCACAATCCTGCATACTCCTGCTTCGGCATATTGCCAACTTTTACCCGGCCGCTGTGCCTTTGCCGCTACTGATCTCTCTCTCTATAACGATGGGGAACTCTCACCATGTGTCGTCCCTATGTGTTGGGTGAAATGGCTTCTGTGCTAACAACTAGTGGTTGAGAGCTGCAGGAGCTCTAGGCTAAACATGTGTGGTTGTTCCTCTCGTTAAGCTTAATAATTGTTAAAAGAAAAATCGAAGGCTTAAAAGCATAACTGTCAAGTATAAGGCAATTTATTCCCTCGTTCGGTGGGAGGGAGGAGTAGTATATTTACCCGTTCGCTTGACTAATAAGCCATGACTGAAAGTACTGTTGGCTGATTTGTTGTGAGAGAAAAATGCTATTCGTTTGCTGAAAAAGTACGGTTTATAAGCCAAGCGAACAGGGCGTTAAGCAATAGGAAGAACAATCACAATATATATAGTTCTTTTTTAAAAAAAAACTGAAAGTATTCTCCATTATACGGAATGACTGAAGCCAAATCATTGGCTACCAGGGTCTGAATACAAGGAGGGATGTGATCCCTGACCGACATCACGTCTGAACTTAAACTAGCCCCTAGGGCAGCTAAGCTATGTGCTACCAAATTACATGAGCGAGGATTGTGAGCAACATTACTAGAAACAAAGTTACAGGCAAGTAAATCTTTCAGCTCCCATAATAGTCCGTCCACTCGCTGAACTTGTGTCCATCAGCGCTTGAACAATCGCAGCAGCATCCGTCTCCAAAATTATGTTCTGAATGCCCAATTCCACAGCCCTTTGCGTGGCCTGCAATGACTTCAGCGTGGGCCGGCTCTAAAACCTTCTCCAGTCTAGAATGCAGCCATCATGATCGCGCAGCACAAATCCCCACCCTCCGCTGCGATTCTGTTGTCTGAAAGCGCGGTCACAGTTCAGTTTCACATGATCAGTAGGAGGTCTCTTCCAGGCTGCTTTGGGCAGGACCGAGTCCGGCATTTGGGATGGCCGTTTCAGAGCAGAGAATTCATCCGCATATGATTTGATTAGCTGAGCCAACCGTGCACTGCCTCTGGGAGTCTCACCTTCCCGAACACCGCATCGCTGTGACCACCGTAGGTGATCACTTTGCATTTGACGTCCTGCAACTCTAGGATCTCCTCGACAACCCCTCTAGCACTGACAGTACTGACGCCAACTGAATTCTGGTTTTTCTTTTCTTTCTTTCTTTCTTTTTTTTTCTTTTTTGAGCAAAACTGCAAAAGGTATATACCAATAGTTGACACGCATACATCCGGCCTGTGAAGTAAAGTAACATTTGAGTCCAGTCTGTTAGACCTTAAGCAGGATCTCTAGGCATAGAACTAGTATATCTATTTGCTATTGAATAAAACCATAAGTCCTATAACATCTACTAGTGCAGTAGTAGTAGATAGAACGAGAGAAAGAGAGTGGTGAAGGGCGCAAACCTTCGGCCGCCTTGGATGAAGATGGGCTCGCCATCGCAGTGCTTGGCGATAACCTAGTGGCGGTGTCGAGTCGAAGGGCGGCGGTGCAGTAGCGGTTGCAGGGCAGCCCGGCGACGTAGCAGCCCCTCGGTGTAGATGCAGATGCGGTGGCGGCGCGGCTGGTGGCTTCCCGTCACTGGCTGCGCCCTTCTAGATCGGATTAGGAATTTCGGTGGGAAACTGTAGCTCACGCGAACCTCGTACTCAGAGCCGCCGGTCCCCATCTCTATTTATTGTGCAGTGTGACATGGGTCCTCCAGCCATAGTGGGCTAGGCGCCCCCGATCAAGACGCGGATCAAAGGCCCAATTGGGCCGTTGGGCCCAGTTTGGGATTAGAGATCAGTCTAATAATCTCCCCCTTGATCTCCTACCATCTTTCAATTTCATATTATTTACTTTTGTTCATTCCATTACAGATTAGCGCATATAGTATGTGTTCATCGTCATGGTCAATTACCGATAGATTTAACAGCTACAACACACCACTCTGTTCTGAAATAGATACTTAACTTTGGGCATTCTTTTGTCCAGGAATTATAGGTTTTTCCTTAAACCCATACCGGTTATATGTTCTCTGAACACGTTGGGTGGTAAGCCTTTTGTAAGCGGATCCACGAGCATCTTTTCGGTACTTATATGCTCAAGACTTATGACATGATCCCGGACTTTATCTTTCACAACATAATACTTTATGTTAATGTGTTTGGCAGCACCACTTGACTTATTGTTGTGAGCATACTATACTGTCGGATTATTATCGCAGTATAACTTAAGTGGTCTATAGATGTCGTCAACCAGCTTCAAACTGGGTATGAACTTCTTTAGCCAGTTCACCTGCCCCGTTGCCTCATAACACGCTACAAACTCGATATACATTGTAGACGATGTATTGACGGTTTGCTTTGAGCTTTTCTATAAAATAGCTCCCCTTGCGAGAGTGAATACATATCCAGACGTGGATTTTCTATCATCTCCCGCATAATCAGAATCAGAATATCCCACTATATGGAGTGAATCTGATCTTCTATACGTCATCATGAGGCTTTTCGTTCCTTGCAAATAACGTAAGACTTTCTTTACCAATTTCCAGTGTTCTGTTCCAGGATTGCTCTGGAATCTGCCAAGTAACCCGGTAATAAATGCCAAGTCAGGGCGCGTACATACTTGAGCATATTGCAAGCTTCCGACAACTGAAGCATATGGAACCGTTTTTATTTGATCGACCTCATACAGGTTCCTGGGGCATTGAAAATCCCTATATCTGTCGCCCTTGACTATAGGAGCAGGTGAGGGACTATATTTGTGCATATTAAATTTCTTTAAGATCTTTTTTATGTATGCATTTTGTGACAGTCCTATTACCCCTTTACTTCTATCTCGGTGAATCTCGATTCCTAGAACAAACGAAGCTTCATCAAGATCTTTCATATCAAATTTTGAGGACAAAAACTTCTTTGTCTCCAGCAGTAGACTGACATCACTACTAGCAAGTAAGATATCATCCACATACAGGACAAGGAAGATAAACTTCCCATTCTTAAACTTTGCATAAACACAATTGTCCTCTACATTCTCTTTAAACTCAAAATTCCTTATTGTCTGATCAAACTCCAAGTACCGCTGTCTTGAAGCTTGTTTTAATCCATAAATGGATTTCGTTAGGCAGCATCCCATTCGTTCTTTTCCTTCTATGACAAAACCTTCCGGTTGTGCCATGTAAACATTTTTCTCCATGTCCCCGTTGAGAAATGCTGTCTTTACATTCATCTGATGTAATTCTAAATCGTAATGTGCCACTGATGCCATTATGATTCTGAAGGAATCCTTACATGAGACTGAAGAAAATGTCTCATTCTAATCAATCCCTTCTCTTTGCGTAAAGCCTTTTGTCACAAGTCACGCTTTATATCTCTCTATATTCCCTTGAGAGTCAAGTTTTGTTTTGTAAACACATTTACAGCCTACTGTTTTGGCTCATTTAGGAATTATTTTTAAGTCCCAAACTTTATTGGCATTCATAGATTTTATTTCATTTTTTATGACCTCAAGCCACTTTGATGAATGATCACTTCTTATGGCTTCTTCAAATGAGGTGGGATCATCCTCCATTTAAAATTCCTCAGTGTTGTATACTTCATAGTCAGCAGGAATAGCTGATTTTCTAACTCTTTGAGACCTTCTAGGGGCCTTCACATTTGGCACATCTTCTGTTTGAGGCTGTTGTTGCTCCCCCCTCGTGTGTGGCAATAGATTTTACAGGATCCTGAAAAACAGGTTCCTCATCTTCATTCATTGTTGCCATAGGCAGAATAACAATAGGTGCTGGCACCATAGTATCTTGCACTGTCGGTCCAGCGACAACAGGTAGTGAGAAAAATGGCTCATGAATTATCGGAGTGGGCGCATACACCCGCTTCTCTTCAAGGTTAATTTCTCGAGCTACCATGCTCCCCCTCATCATTTTATCCTCTAGGAAGACAGCGTGTCTCGTTTCCACAAACTTTGTATGTCTGTCTGGATAGTAGAAACGAAAACCTTTTAACTTTTCAGGGTAGCCAATGAAATGGCAACTTACAGTTTTGGGATCTAGCTTCCCAATATTTGGGTTAAATACTTTAGCCTCAGCAGAACTCCCCCACACACGTAAGTGGTTTAGTGAGGGTACTCTTCCTATCCACAACTCATATAGTGTTTTGGGCACCGACTTACTTGGTACTCTATTGAGAATATGAATGACGGTTTTTAACGCCTCCATCCACAGGCTCAACGGTAAGGTGGAGTAACTTATCATACTACGTACCATATCCATATGGGTACGGTTGCATCTTTCAGCTACTCCATTCTGCTGAGGTTCACCCGGTGTAGAATACTGGGCTACTATGCCATTCTCTTATAAGAACCTTACAAAAGGTCTAGGAACTTGGCCATATGGGGTATGCCGACCGTACTACTCTCCCCCACGGTCGGACCTGACTATCTTAATCTTTAAATTATGTTGGTTTTCAACTTCTGCCTTAAATATCTTAAATTTATCCAATGCTTCTGTTCTTTCTTTGATTGGATAAATGTAGCAATAACGGGAGTAATCATCTGTGAATGTTATGAACGAATCATAACCATACACACTCTTTACAGGAAATGAACCACAGATGTATGTGTGAATAATCTGTAAAATTCCTGTGCTTCGTTTGACATCTTTCTTAATTTTCTTTATATACTTTTCTTTTATGCATTCTCTGCATTGTTCTAAATCTGAGAACTCTAATGGAGGAAGAATATCATTCTTAACTAGTCTTTCTATTCTCCCTCTCGAAATATGACCTAAACGACAGTGCCATAATTTCGATGACGCATCGTGAGCTCTTTTTTGTTTTCTGTTTATATCCGTAGACGAGGATACATTCTCATTGTTGCACGCAACGTTCATATCATCTCGTAGTGATAACAAATAGTATGTGCTCTCTTATGCCACCATTATGACCCACTTCCTATGCTCAAGGTCCTATGACATCTTTTGTGATTTAAAATCTCTCTCTTTAGTTGCCCAAGCGGCATCAGTCTCGTTGGTCTTCCTCACTGGTGCCACAGGCTCAGTGGGACATGGTGAGGTGACTACCTAGTTCACCTCAGCCAAGATAAAGGCCAGGTCAATCTTTTTCTTTTACTCCGTATAGTTGTCACCTTTGAGAGTGGGGATCTCTTTGATACAACCCATTAAGTTGTATCCGCCTTAAAACATAATTCATATTGAGTAAGAACATAAACATAATAATAATAACAATTACATGCCTTAGTTCCAACGTTGGTCAAAATTAAAACATACAATTGTCATCTACATTAATTCTACATCACCATTGGGCAGAAATAGAATTAATGCATGAAATCATTAAAATTACGATATTGTTATTAACAACGTTGGTCAGAAAATAACAACATCATAATCATGTCAAAATCTCTTTTTCTCCAATTAAATATCACGTTGGTTCAAAATAATTGGAGAATAAATAATTTCTTTAGCAGCATAAACTGTAAAAAATTCATTATCTATTTTTCAGAAGCATTTCTCTGTTCTCTGAAAAATTATCCCGTTGGTTCAAATTTTGACTGAGATTTAAACTAGACAAAAAATTATCAAAATTTGCTTCTGAAAAGAGTAAAAACAAAACTCTGTGTTTACTATTCATTCGGCCCGGCAGCGGGAAATTTTCCCGTGGCCCAGCAGCGCACGCAGCCCAGCAACGTGCGCAGCTTGCGCCTGCGTAGCCCAGGCCCAGCTCGCGCGCGCTCCCTCTCGCACGGCATCAACGCGCGGCCCAGCAGCTCGGCCCAGCTTGCGCGCCCAGCTGTATCAGCCGCGCTCCCCGCGCCCAGGCCTAGGTCGAGAGTGGCCCGGCCATCCCTGGTCGTCCATCAGCATCGAACGGCTGCCCATCAATTTCGCGCGAGACAAAACCAGCGGCTGCCGGCCTTGCTCCCCTAACCCTAGGGAAGTCTCTCTCACTCCTCTCTCTCTTGTCCGCAAAAGCGACATCGGCGGCGGCCTTGGTGGCCGACGACGCCGGTGAGAAGTAGCGCCGCCGGAGCAGATCCGGCTCCCCTTCCATTTCTCTTTCTCTTCCCCTTTCCCTCTTCTCTCTCAGCCGCGACGCTCCAAGTGAGAACAAGGAATAGCAGCTGCTGCCGTCCATGGCCGGAGGAGAGGTACGGCGCCGCTGCAGGCCCCCTTGCCGGCGCGCGCGTTCGTCTATGGCTGAGCGCGCCGCTGTCGAGCGGTCTTGCGATGGTGCCCTCAGCGCCCGCACCCAGAGCTTCTAGCGCGCCGGTGAAGCGACAGCGCGCCTGTTCATCCCGTGCGACGGCGGTGTCGGCAGCGGCGAGGTAGGCCTCTGCCCTTCCCTTTCTTCCTCTCCTTCTGGATCTGGGCCTTGCGATTGGGGATTAGGGTTAGGGTTAGGGTTTGACTCACTGGATTCACTGTTCATCTTCCCCATCGAGTTCTTCATGGGTTTGAGTTCGGATTCGGGTTCTTCTTGAAGCCGAGTCCCTCTTCTTACTCCTTTCCTTGGCTCTGTTCTTTTCTTGCCGCGCGTCGGCGAAGACGGCGGTGCGGCACCTTTCCCCGCGCGGTGGCGGTGGTGACCGGCAGTTGAGTGACGCCCGCCACCCCCGGTCTCTTTTCATTTTCTTTTATCCGGTTAGGGTTAGGGTTTCAATCCGAACCGGATCAAACCCTCTGTTACTCTTTGATTTCTTTTTAATTCTCTACCCCATACTAGATCTACACACTGGCAACACGGCTCTGGTACTATTGTTGGAAAATACAATGCCTCTGAAACGTAGATCAGGGGGTAAACATCTTACTTAGATGGAGAAAATGGTTCCTCTAGTTCGCCCTGACGCAGTTGCGCCGCAGCCGCGTGGACGGCGGTGTCGTAAGAGCTCAGCGCGGTGGAGTCCAGCGTAGTGGAGGCGACGGTGACGCGAGATGCCACGGTCCGATGGTGACGGCGAAGTCAGTGGATCTTCCCGTCGCTGGCAGCACTCTCTTTAGATCGGGTTAGGTTTAGCTGTTGGTGGATCACGGCGGCTCAGGTCAACCTCGTAGTTAGAGCCCTGGTCTCCACCTCTATTTATAGTGCTGTGCGACAAGGGCCTACCAACCATATTAGGGTTGGGCGTCCCGATCAAAGCGCAGATCCCAGGGCGGCCTATTGATGGAGATCGACTAACACATACTACTGACTCGATCTCAGTCTGGCTGCATGGATGGACGGATGGTGGATGTCTGACTGTCACAAATTAATAATAAATAAATTCTGGAACACGAGATGATCGATGATGATGATGATACTACTACTACAGTACTTGTCTTTGTCTGGATGTCTTGGATGTCTGTCTTTAATTTGGGCAAAAAATCTTTTCTACAGATCCATCTCCTGGACCATGCATCTACTGCATGCCCATAGCTCTGCCCACAGTTTCCCTGTCAGGCTGTCACTGCAAGTACCGTACCGAAAAACTCAGGATCATCAGTTCATCAAGGCCACTTATCACCCAAAACGAGTTATCACATCCTCCTGGATGATGCTTGTCTTTAATTTGTTTGGATGGCTTTACAGAATGGTATAATTATTTAGTAGTACGTATATACAACATTATGTGTGATTGGTTGTAGGGATCCAACCTTAGAATTTCGACGAAAGCTTCCCCTGTTACATGCAATTGCACATACACTACCCTCCAGCTCCCTTTCCTGCTATCCAGCACTCCCAGTATTATTTACTACCTCCTCTTGCCCAAGCTCCAATCACCATCAACACTGTCCTCCTCCCAGCTCGTTCGTACGCCGGTCGCCCGCTACTGTCTCCAACGGTCCAGACCCAAACATAAAACCCATTACATGTTTTGCGTCCGGCACAGTAAAAAGTCCCCCCACCCAAATCTTCTCTTCTCCAACAGCCAACCCAAAGGCTCCTGCATGCGCACCGCCGCCGCCGCCCTGCAGCACCACCCGAGGCCGAGCGCCGCGCTCGCCTCTGCTGATGGAGTCGCGAGCCGTCCAGCTCCGACTCCGGCGCCGACGGTGGCACCGCCGGCTCCTCGGCCTCCGACCGGCGCAAGCTCAAGCTCATATTTTGGTGTGATTTTCGTTCTCTGTGTTCTGCAGTTTTTTCCCCATTTTCGAGCGTAGCTGCGATCTGGATTTCCTAAAGTTTGGGTCAATCCGTGCGATGATTTTTTGGGATTAACTTCGTAGCGTGGTGAATTAGATCTGTGCAAATTTTGGGAGAGAATCGCTTTGATTTGGCTCGGTTTTCGTCGATCTCTAGGCCGCACCTTTTCTTGCGTGTTCGTCGCGTTCCTGTTTGTGCGAGCTGTGTTTGCTGCTCTTCCTGCAGGGGCGCTCGCGTGCTTGAGGGCGAGCCGCAGGGCCAGAGCCGAGCGCTCTGTCCGAGCAGCCGTGGTTGCCGTGCCGGTCTAGTGCGCCAATCAAGCTACCGTGAAGACCAGAGCAGACCGGCGCTTCAAGCTCGTGCCCGTTTCCTTCCTTGCTGTGCGTCAATCTCTCTCTCCCTTCGTTCTGGTTCTGCACCGCTCCAGCAGTCCCATGTTTCTTGCCGGATCGAGCCGCGCGGCGACAGATCTCGCCATCGCGAGGTGGTCCGCGCGTGCTTCTTGCCGGTGATCCTCCTCGGAGCAAGAGCCGCGTCCGACGACGAGCTTTCTCCTTCTGTCGTCGATTTGGGTCGAGGAGAGAGACATACGCATTTTTGAGTTCCCTCTCACCTCCGACTCAAACTGGGTCTTCTCTTTGCCTACTCTGTTGGAGGCCGTTTCTTTCACGTGAACTAGGCATTTTGGGTATGCGTCGCGGGATGCGTCTCAGGTCGGCGCCCCGGTGAAGAAGCAATGCCATCCGGCCTCGCGTGAGAACACAACTGGATCTACACATCAAGTACAGCGCCCCCCTACAAGCTCAAGTACCCTCTTCATCCAAAGCATCAGTGTTTACATTGGGAGATGATGAAGAGATTTCATCTTCTTCATATAAATTTCACAGCAAAAAAAGGATCTATAACTATGCCAACCTCTACTAACTCATGGGTACATGACAGACCGCTATATATGATGTGGTACGCTACTGTCTTTTCAGCGATAGAAGCTAGCTATATATGAGGGGTACATAAAGCAAAGGGTAAAAATAAACCATAAACTGCCTACAGTATTGTCAGAAAATTCAACAACAGCCGCCTGCAGGAATACAACAGCACAAACATCATTACTCCGACATGGCCGTACTGAGAAGTATACAGGGGAGATATATATAAAAAAAAGAGAGAGAGCATGTGCGCCGGAAAAGCAAAAAAAAAAAAAAACTATTTATGGATGCAAAATCAAAGCTAATCCGAAAACATCGTAGCTAGTTTCCACGACAACAGTGCCAACAAAAGAATTGATGGTCCTCGGTAGAGCTCTAGCTTCCTTCTTCGAAGAGAATTAATTCTAACCAGCCAAAACTTCTCCATTTACACAAGGAATGGGAAGCTAAAAAAACTTGCTTTACCCTTCACCCTGTTATATTTTGGTGAGAATCAGCAAAGAATTAATTCTCATCAGCTCCCCACCCTTCTCCATCCTAGGAATTCAATGGAATCACTCAATCGAAAAATCAAGAAACAGAGCTGAAGGAGCGGAGCTCTCCCAACCGGGGTGTTAGCTTTTCTCAGGAGTATTCAAGGGCTCGTAAGAAAAAGGGGTGCTCGATCTGATCCCATCACATACTTTAATGATAAAATTTCTATTGTTATTCATCAATTTGCCATGACTGCTTACATGAGGAGCTAAGCACCTAATTATTCCACCATTTCAGTATTCCTAGCAAACATACATGTGGCTTTAGACGAACGGACCAAAAACAACGGTATTATCGTAGGAGGTGGGAGCTGGACCAAAATCTAAAGTGGCCAGAAATTTTGCCTCTTTAGTATTAGGAATAGATTCTTTTGGTGTCGCTCGCCTTCATTGATGCCTGCCCCTGATGTGGTGACGGTGGATCTCGGCGGTAGAACAGTCCAAACTGAGGAAAAATAATTCTTATCATATCACATTATATATCCATGCAAATTTCTTCATATATATTTTCTACTCAACGAATACATCAAATGTCTAAAAATTTATATCTGAGTAAATTAAACAAATAGTAGTATTTGATAATACTTACATCCGCATTTGTGTCCGACTGTAACTGGGTTGCGACATTCACGTGAAAGTTGAACTAGTTTAACGGCACTTATTTCTTTAAGCGCCTCTTTAGGGGTAAGGACATGACAAACGCAATCCATGTCAGATGCTCGCACAGTTTTGCAACATTTTTTGCTTGGCGTCTCATAAGCACCAATAATTTTTATGGTGTTCATGCATTGACTCCTAACCGCATCTTTCTGCTGATAACAATCAGTCTCACCGCAAGCCTGATGTGGGGTATGCATTATTGTAAATGCTAAGGCAAAAACCATGACTTGAAGCATTATTAATACTTTTGTACCCATCATATATATAATGACGACGATGCTGATCGATCGATGTTTGAATGTTTGTTTGTTCTTATGTATACAGTGCGTGCACCGCACACTTCTATTTATAGCATGCGAGGGGCACGTCTCGTGATAAGTTAATGCCAAGGAATCCTGTTACTGATAGATAGTAAAATGAATGCCTGCAAATCTTTGAACAAACCATCAATACATTAAAATATGTCACAAAACAAAGACTAATTAATGTTAAGGAATCTTGTGATAGATATGTAGACAACATGGATAAAAATAAATGGATTGTATCCATGTTGTCTACATATAAGTTTATCCGATCGAGTGAAAAAAACATTATGCACTTTTTTAAATTCCATATATGGTATATATATCTTACGGAATTGCTTTGAAGAAAATCCAATAAAATTGTGAAATCCTATCAGTAGTCCCCATGAGTTCACTTCCTTGAATTCTTGTTTGGTGGAACTCACACACACAATATTAACTCTCAAGTGCAAAGATTGCTGGGAAAGAAAAAGGAATTCCACTAAACAGGAATATAGGGATTTATTGACTTGTTATGAGTGAATTATGAAGCGCTTTTGATCGCTTTTGATCCATGGAAAAAATGTATGCCAAATGAATTTGCCATGGCCTCCTCATTTGGTTATTGCTTATGCTTAGTGGTAAGGTCTACAGTCATTTGGATTATCAAGTGATGTTACATTCCTAGAAACATAGCTAGGAAAACAGGAACAATCTGTGCAACTTATAACGACAGTTTGCAAGTAGCATATATCCTGTTTCTGAACTCTAATCCACAACCCCAGCAGCCTATGAACAATGTGACTATGGATGGTTAATTTCAAAATTTTGTTCCTTGCTAGAACGACACTCAATTAGAGCTCATTGTTCATAGGGATGAAAACAGAACATATAATTTTTTGTTCAGCTGGTGCCATTTTTCTTTTTCGCAGGCAAATATGAAACCAGGATGAAATTAGGGGGGGGGGGGGGGGACTCAAAAACATGAACACAATTTTTTTTGTGCAATTTACAAATCTCCCATATTTAACTAGGAATGCCCATCGGACTTCTTGCAAGTCCTTGGTCAATGATCTCCTTATATAGTAGAGCACCAGGGCATGTCGCCTCTATTCACTTGGCAAGATGAAATTAAGCATGTTCATAATATGGAAACACATGCAAGTAAAAAACACAACTGATCTACATGAAGTGCAGCGCCCCCCCTACAACATGTACATCAATTCCTATACTTCACCTAAAGTACCCTCTTCATCTGTCGGGTTCATAAACCCGAGGTCCCTCATGGACCTGCTGCCCAGCAAAAGCTCAGCCCAGCAGACAACGTTATGAACGACGCGCAACTCCTGGACCGGCCCAAAAAACCTCACAACAGTCCAGAAGAGCGATCCTGGCTCACTTCCGACTCCGGCCCACTTCTCCGACCGGAAGGCCTGGCCAAGGAGGAACGGCACTCGCTTCCGACTCCAGCCCGCCTCTCCGACCGGAAGGCCTGGCCAACGAGGAACGGCGCTTGCTTCCAACTCCGGCCCGCCTCTCCGACTGGAAAGGCCTGGCCAGCCCGCCTCCGACTCCGACGCCGCTTCCGACTCCGA
This sequence comes from Miscanthus floridulus, assembly GCF_019320115.1. Classification (NCBI taxonomy): domain Eukaryota; kingdom Viridiplantae; phylum Streptophyta; class Magnoliopsida; order Poales; family Poaceae; genus Miscanthus; species Miscanthus floridulus. Next base: position 656,008 of record NC_089598.1, read on the forward strand.
CCCGCGTCTCCGACCGATGATGCACCGAACCTCTGCTTACAGCTCTTCTCTGACTGGCGCAGTCGGAGCCGGCTAGACCAACCGACCGGGGACGCCCGCTCGGTGAGGACCCAGGAAATGAGCGAAGCAAGTAAGGTAGGATGCTCAAGTCAACCGCAATACCAAGGACCGTACCCTGTACACCTGCAGCACAGTACCAACAGGACATGTCAGAAGGGTGCCCTGCCACCTTCCGGGCATGTCAGAGCCCCAATAGTGTTATGGGCGCCGACGTTTGCCCCACAGTGTTGTGGGCGCCCTCAACTCCCATACCAGACGAACATGGTAAAACCCCCCACATGTCTCTAGGCTTCAACAGTATGGTAGGCGCCAACATCTGCCATACCAGAAGAAGACGACGGAACCTCCCACAAGCAACTGACATTAAACAGTGTTGTGGGTACCTACAATCATCATTTGTACCCGATGGCGTGGGCAACAAGACTTAATAACATACGTAAACTCTCCATCTCTCACTTTTAAGGTCATCCCCTTCATCTATAAAAGGGGATGCGCTCTCTCCCAATGGGGGATCCATTCACGATCAATCTCTAAAACACAGAGCACTCGCTCGAATACTTAGCACACGTAGGAGCTCCCGTCGCTCTTGGCCCTTCAGTCCGGAGTCCGACCGGGCCTCTTGCACCCCTATCTTTCTCCCTTCTGTTTGTAACCCCACAGCAAACTTTGAGCACCTGGGCTCAGGAATAAAGTCACCGACTGACTCAAACTGGACGTAGGGCACGTTGCCTGAACCAGTATAAACCCTGTGTCGTTGAGTGATAGGCCACATCCGATCACAACGTACGTCAAAACTACAAATATTTACGTATTGATCACTTTCTGCACCGACAGTTGGCACCGTCCGTGGGAAAGACGTCGTACGTTCACACTTTTGGTCATCGGATGGCCCACTTTTCCGCCATCTTCGCCATGGCGGGCTCAAGTGATACGACTCGCTTCAGCTCACTGGAATTTCCCACACTCCCACCTGTTGGGATGTGGGTTCCACCCATCTTTGAGCTGACCCAAGCCTTCCTCTTCGAAAGCCTAGACTTCGTCGCCGACCGGCTCGGCGTACTACACCTCCGCGAGGAGGCACTTGTTCCAGCACCCATCGGAGGAGGCGCGTCCTCCATCGGCTCTGGGACACCCGACGACTTCAACGGCGAGGCGCCTGCGCTTCGTTCCGAGCATACGCTCTGCTCAAACCCCACTGTGAGTAATGTACGTACTGTTCTTTACTATTTTCCGCCAATTCTCTGGAGGGATCCTGTTGTCCCAGCCGCGACCGCCATGTGACCGGTTCCCCTACGGCATCGCGTCCTCTACGGACGCGTATGCCCGGGGCTCCGAAGGACGCTGGCGTCGCCCCCTCTCACATCCGAATTCGTGGGGATGGCGAGCTACGCTCCTGCCTCTTTTCATGACCTCTTGGATGACGATGTTGAGAGTGACGGCTCCAGCATCGATGACGATGTGGCACCTAGCCACCCTCTGTCCCGCGAGTGCACCATGGCGGACGCTCCGGGACAGCCGTCGGTGGTGGCGGGGTCTCTACAGACCCACACCCCTCCGGACCCTCGTGCGGATGCCCTCGCATGTGCCCAGGCGCACGGCGAGGAGCTACGACAAAGGCGGCAGAACCAGCCGCCACGCTGCGTCGGTGCGCTCGGCGCACCACGCTGTGCCCCGCGCGCATAACCCGGCGAGCGGCGCCCGGGGTTGCACCCGCCAGGTTCAGCGCAATATCATCGACGGGGGGAACGATCCCCCACAGTTTGCTTGGGCTGGTCAGAACATCGCTGCAGCGGCGATGCTTCTGCGTGGCCTTCCCGAGCCCGTCGACCCATAGGAACAGGCGGTCCACCAGAACCTCCGAGCACTGGTGGAGACCGCCGCCGTTCAATAGGCGGAGAGCTCCGCGTCGCGACACCAACTCGTGGCCTATCTCCCCACCAAGGGAGCGGGGACGCACCAGACGCATCGCTCCATCCGCTCACCACTACAGCCACCAGGCGTGGAACAGGAGGGCGCAGCTGCGCCACAGCCTAACCCGGCGCCCGCTCCACACCGGTCGCCTGCGCGCGAATGCCTCGGTCTAAACCAAGACGCTCGCAGCGTCATCAGCAACCGGCATCGGGCCCAGCATGATGATGACGTCCATCGGGCGACAGTGAGAGCGGACGACATGGGCTCCGGTCGGACCATCGAGGGGACCGGTGAAACGCAACCCAGGTGTGGTCACCGACCCAACAATCAGAGTCTCAGCCCGGATGGCCCGAGACCACGGGCCTTTGGCCGGCGCATCCAGAGAGCGCTGTTCCCACAGCGCTTCCGACCACTGACCAACATCGCCAAATATACCGGGGAGACGAATCCCGGTATATGGCTCGAAGACTTCCGGCTCGCCTAACGAGCTGGGGGAGTGGATGATGATCACTTCATCATTCAGTACCTCCCCATCAGTGTAAGGGAACATGTTCGAGCATGGCTTGAATTCCTCCCACACAACAGCATCCGCGACTGGGTGAACCTCAAGAGGGTCTTCGTCGGGAACTTCCAGGGGACGTATGTCTGCCCTGGGAACTCCTAGGACCTCAAGAGCTACTAGCAGGAGCCCAACGAGTCCCTACGGGATTACATCCGTAGATTCTCTAGGACAACCTACCAGTCCCGGATCCACAAGTTTGGCTGCCTAAAGCCCCATACCACCCGTGACCTGCATGACGTCACCACGAACCACGCCTCCAGCGAGGAGGTGGTCGGAGCAGTCTTCAACAGAGGCCGGGACAAGGGCAAGGCCAAGCGCGAGGACCAAAACAAGGTCTCCTCCACACAGAGGGGCAAGAAGAACAAGAAGGATCGGCGCTGAACGATCAACTCCACATTGGTCGCCGCAGCTGATCACGCGAGCAAGTAGCCCCAGCAGGGCCTGCCTGACCACTTCAACAAAGCTCATGGATAGCCCATGCACGAACCATGCTTACCCCGTCAAGCACCTCTACAAGGACTACGAGCTCCTCAAGCATTTCCTACGATAAGCCGGCGGGCCAAAAGAAGGAAAGGACAAGGAGGCAGCAGCTAAGAAAGGAGGCGTGGCGGGCAAGGATGGGGACAACTTCCCCGACCCCAAGGAATGCATCATGATCTTCGGGGGAGCCGACGCTGTCTACTCCAAACACCAGCACAAAGTGTGCTACCGAGAGGCGTGCGTTGCTGAAACGGCCGTCCCCTCCTTCCTCGCTGGTTGGAATCTCCGATCACTTTTGATCAGAGGGACCATCCATCCCATGTCGCCAGACTAGGATGCTACCCGCTCATCATTGATCTCATTGTCCGCAAGAAGCACCTCACCAAGGTGCTGATGGACAGAGGCAGCGGCCTCAACATCCTCTAAGTCGACACCCTTGCCGCCATGTGCATCCCCCGGTCAGAGCTCCGACCGATGAGCTCTCCCTTCCATGACATGATCTCGAGAACGTAGGCATACCCGCTCGGGCAGATCGACCTACCCATCATTGTTTGGTGACCGAGCCAACTTCCGCTCGGAGGTGCTCACCTTCTAGGTGGTGGACTTCCCGGGGTCTTACCATGTCATCTTGGGGCACCCATGCTACGCCAAGTTCATGGCAGTTCCCAACTACACCTACCTGAAGCTGAAGATGCCAGGACCAAACGGCGTCATCACTGTGGGTAGCACCTTCTCACACGCCTTCACGTGCGACCACGAGCATTTTGAGCTCACCATTGCGGTCGTCAACTCGTCCGAGCTCCCGCTGCTCGGGGACTTGTCGACCCCAGTAGTCCCAGACTGCAACAATCCAACCTCCTCGACGGCCTTCCGCCCACTCGAGGAAACTAAGGCGATGGGGGTCGACCCCACTAACACAACCAAGACGGTGCGAATCGGGACCCAGCTCCCGGTCAAATAGGAATGCGAGCTCGTCGACTAAGGCGGTGGGGAGCGACCCTACACGGTGATCGAAGTGATCCGACTAGACGCCTACCGACAGAAGGACGACAACGATGATGTTCTCACCAACACTTGGAACATCGAACAGTTACGTCGTTTCTTCCCCTAAATTTCAGTCTTACCATTTTTTCATTCAATGTTCGCTCCTACAGAGCACCCCGGCCCGAACACTTTTTGGCCCGGGTCGCTCGGGGGCTCCACGGAGGTGCGGTACCACCTCTCTCTTTTGTTTACTATCATATGGTAAATACATTTCTACCAGAACAAAAGGGTAGTCCATTCCTTTAATTACCTTACATAACTTTGCTTTAAATATTCCGATCGATCGCACCCCACCTCTACCAATGGTTACGAGCAGCTGAGCCTCGCGGGCCATGCCCGGGCTCTTAAGGTTGCAGCCTACGGGACGAATGGGCAGGTGCAAAAAAGAAAGAATAAAAAACAAAATTACGCTAAGGAAAAAATAAGGAACGAAAGGGACAAGCTTCCCCGAACGAAGTAATTCCATCACAAAAATGAAACTAATTGTATACACAAAAACGTTTACATGGGTTCTCCCCCCATGAACTTAACTTTTACATCTGCTAAACTACTTTTACTATAATTCCTACTATGGCTACCCGGCGGCATCGGTTGACGGCGCGACCGACGAAGGTAGGGGCTGCTCGCTCTCCGGCTGGACGACACTTGGCCCAGACAGAGGTGGGGCGACGTTCGCTTCTGACCCGGGCTCTACGCCATCCGCAGTCTAGGCGACGTCCACCTGATGCGTGTGAAAGGATCAAGATGCTTGAGAGAGGGGGGGGTGAATTGGGCTAATTCTAAAATTCTTTGCAATAATTAAACCCTACGGCTAGCCCACTTCACCCCTTGTGCCTAGAAAGTGTTTCTATTGTTCTAACGCACAAAACTTTAGCAACCTATGTTCCAATCCTACTCTAGCATGGCAATTCTATGAATGTAAAGACAAGAATTGAATTGCTTAAAGTAAATGCTTAAAGTAAAGAGAGAAGGAGGAACGCGGTGATGTTTTGCCGAGGTATCGGAGAGTCACCACTCCCCACTAGTCCTCGTTGGAGCACCCGCGCAAGGGTGTAGCTCCCCCTTGATCCGCGCAAGGATCAAGTGCTCTCTATAGGTTGATTCTTTGACACTCCGTCGTGGTGAATCACCCACAACCGCTCACAACTTGAGTTGGGTCATCCACAAGCTCCGCTAAATGATCACCAAGCTCCAAATCACCACTAAGTCATCTAGGTGATGGTGATCACCAAGAGTAACAAGCACAAACTCTCACTTGACCACAACAAGCCTATTGAGAAGGGTGGATGCACATTTTGCTACTCTTGCTTTCACTAATGAGGCCTCTCTCTTGGATTCTCAAATCTCAATCACCTCACTAGGACCTTGCTCTTCTTGGCACTCTCAAAGGTGTTTCTCAGCTGTTGAAGTGAGCAAAAGTCATCCCTTGAGTGAATAGAGGAAGTATTTATAACCCCTCATTCAAAACGAACGGTTATATGCCTCTACGGGGTGACCGGACGCTCCGGTCAGTTCACCCGCCTCTGTGCAGTTTAAGTTGTGACCAGACACTGACCAGCGTCCGGTCATAAAAACTGCCCTCTAGAACCTTACTGATGTTGACCGGACTCTGGAACTCCAGCGTCCGATCACTTTGCTGCTCAGCGTCCGGTCAGTAGCTAGAACCTGACCAGCGTCCGGTCAGTACTGACCGGACGCATCCGATCAGGATTCTCCCTCTCTAGGACCTTACTAGAGTTGACCGGACTCTGGCACCCAGCGTCCGGTCACTCACCTCTCAGTGTCCGGTCGCATCCAGATGACTTCACCTTGATCAAATTAACTGACCGGACTCTGCGCCAGCGTCCGATCACACCGGAACCAGCGTCCGGTCAATATTTAACCCTCCATTCACTTCCAACTCGCAATCATATGTGAATGAAGTTTGCTCCAATTGATCTAAGGGCTATTTAGGAGCTACCTAGTGCTAGATTTGATAAGTGTGCATCACACCTAACCCACTAGACTCACCTAGGTCAAGCTACCCGTCCATACCCCTCTTAATAGTACGGCCAAAGGAAAAACAAAGTCCTAAACTACTCTAAGTGTCTCTTCAACACCAAACAACACTTAGAACTAGTCCATCCTTAACCTTGTCGTCCATCCTTTGAAAACCAAAATGATTTCTATCGTAGGGGCATGACAACCATGATTGCCCAATAAATTGCCATTACCATGACCTAACTTAATTGCATCTGCAAAACACACGTTAGCCACAGTAATCTCGTATTGTCATTAATCACCGAAACCCAACTAGGGGCCTAGATGCTTTCAATCTCTCCCTTTTTGGTGATTGATGACAATATAACCTCGAGTATGTGAAAGAGATGAGGTTTTCAACATGCTTGGTTCATATAAGCTTTTGACAATAAGAACAAAAGAGTTAGGCAAGCTTATATGACCCAAGCCATCATGATGTACTCAATAGATATGAAATAAGCATGAGTACAAGTAATGAAGCTCATTTGCATCAAAGTAAAACATGGAAGCAAAAGCAAATGAGCATAACCAAGTGGTATGGCATATAAATAATTCAAAGTAGAGAGCACACATGTCACATACCACATAAATATAGTTCGATGCATGAAAGTAAACACATGAATGCATAATAGTGTATCACACATAAAAAGCCAAATATAATAGATAAACTCCCCCTAAATATGTCACTCCCCCTAAGTCTAACATACTCGATCCCTCTCTCCCTTTGGCATCAAACACCAAAATCTAAGGGTCGGTTGGCGGGGCTGCAGCAGACGAGTCGGGCACTGAGGTGTAAGGAGCGAGCTGGAATTATGTGCCATCATCATCTGATCCTGAGCTCTAAGCTGTGTGACCCTCTGTAGCTAGAAGCGACGTTAAAGCGGTCTGGGTCAGATCAAGGACTGGTGCGGCCTGTGACTCCGTAGGTATCGCTGAAGCAGGCGGCTCTGATGATGCAACTGAAGAAGAGAGCGTCTCTGTAGTCCCCGTAATAGGTGCAACTGTGGAAGGACTAGGGACATGTAGATATGGTGGAGTAGGCTGCCCTGTCAACTCACTAAAGGTAGCACCAAGGCTCCTGGAGACTGAGGTATCTAGCACAAGCAGCGAGGAAGTCTGAGCCGGTGTGAAGCCTGTCTAAAGAGGTATGAACTGTGGGGCTGGCACTGGCGAGGCAAACCACTAGGACACCTGCTCTATGGGTGAAGGAAACTATGTTGATGGTTGTCCCTGACTCTGAGGCCCACTAGGCTATAAAGCTGGAGTTGTAGAAGTGGTGGCAGGCTGGCTGATCTGGGGTGAAGGCTGTGGTGCTGGAGCCCCAATAGCAGTAACTACATGCTGCATAAATCTAAGTAACTGCTGCTGCATGGGGAGCTGCTGCTGTTGTATAGCCTACTGCTGCTGCGCCTACTGCTAGATCGCCTACTGCTGTCGCTGGAACTCATCCTGCCTAGTCTAAAACTATGCAAATGTAGCAGCGGTCTCCTGAGCCTAGCAAGCCTGATCCTGCCTCATCCGCTCAAGTATAGCAAGGAGAGCGAGGTCTATCTATGGTGCAGATGCAGCTGAATTGGAGCTACCGGCGTCATGGTCATGTCGTCAAGGAGGCATCTGAGGGATATCCTGATAGTTGTCATCTGAGCTGACACTGGGGTCGCTCTTGACCATCCCCTCCTGCTAAGCATCAAGCTCCTCCTCTATAGCTGCTATACCCCTAATGGTCTCATCCTACTGGGCTACAGTCTCTTGCACCTCTGGACGATAGCGCGGCTGGCTAGGTGTCCTCACTGTACTGTGGCGGAGCATCCAAGTCATGTTATAGGCAGGAAACTCTATAGTAGCACCACTATACTCTACTAGCATCTCAGGTGGCCTCACTGTAACTGCTCTGTGAATCAAGAATGTAGTCCAGTAAGCATATGGCAGCTGCCGGTGACCTCTAAATCTCTCTGCAATAGTATCCTCCATCTCTGAAAGTAAGAGATCCCAAATATCAAATACAGTCTGCTGCATCAAGGCATTCAGTAGCCACAACTGAATGCGAGTCAATCCCTCATGATATCCCATCCTCGAAAGTAGGGTCCTCCTCATGATAGCATCAAGAACTCTAGCTGTAGGAGTGAGATCACTAGGTGTCCTGCTCGACCCCTTGCCGAATGGCTCTGTGAAGCAATGG